>NW_028261395.1:6970599-7283099 GCF_051295495.1 Thamnophis sirtalis | reverse complement strand
GTTTCAGACTTCTCAGCCCATTTGATGAACTAATTATAAGTTGGTTTACTATGGGAAACATCTGTGTTCACATTTCATTTAACATATGGTTAGTTCAGCAGTCACACAACCCTCCATTGAGAGCAACGTGCGGAAGAAAATAAATCTGTTAAGATGTAGCCATTGTGACAAGTACCAGGGCTCCAAATGGCAGCCATATTCAATCATCAAAGCTACGTAGAATTGCTATACAGAAGTGCTACCCAGGGGTTGTAGCTTAAAGTGAAATAGTGAAAGTTTTTAAAAAGTTTGTTTCAATGTTTAGTAAAAACTGTGAAACAGAGAGTGAGGGTCAAAAAAAACCCATAGAAAATATCAAACATTACAATAAAGAGAGAAGATAGATAGATAGATAGATAGATAGATAGATAGATAGATAGATAGATAGATGATAGATAGACAGACAGACAGACAGACAGACAGACAGACAGACAGATGATAGGTAGGTAGGTAGGTAGGTAGGTAGGTAGGTAGGTAGATAGATAGATAGATAGATAGATAGATAGATAGATAGATAGATAGATAGATATAAATATAGTTATGTGTTATATTTGTGCTGATAAATAAATAAATAAAGGGAGACTAGTATAGATCTATTTCAAGCTATTTAGCTCTCATCAGCTAGCCATACCCTTACTGGGATTCGAAACTGTGCTATATTACATCTTAGGCAAACGTCTTAGCCATTAAGCCACAAGTTCTCCTCCTTATCAGCTGAAGCCAGGGAAGAAGGTATATATTTAGTGTCACAACCCCTGGTAAGCCCCAATTATGGGAGGAAGCTAACAGCTTCCATTATCTGTCAATCGGCTCGTCACAAGAGTCCATCACGACAGAAACCCAATATTTTTACTGTTGCCTTTGTTACACATTTTGTGTTATATTTGTGCTGATAAATAAATAAAGGGAGACTAGTATAGATCTATTTCAAGCTATTTAGCTCTCATCAGCTAGCCATACCCTTACTGGGATTAGAACCTGTGCTATATTATATCTTAGACAAACGTCTTAGCCATTAAGCTTAGCCAATATAGTTATATCTATATTTATATCTATCTATCTATCTATCTATCTATCTATCTATCTATCTATCTATCTATCTATCTATCATCTATCTATCTATCTATCTATCTATCTATCTATCTATCTATAAATATAGTTATAGATATATGTAAAGGTTCCCCTCACACATATGTGCTAGTCGTTCCCGACTCTAGGAGGTGGTGTTCCTCTCCATTTCAAAGCCAAAGAGCCAGCACTGTCTGAAGGCATCTCCGTTTAGGCATGGCCGGCATGACTAAACTCCAAAGGCACACTGTTACCTTTCCACCAAAGGTGGTTCCTATTTTTCTACTAGCATTTTTACGTGCTTTCAAACTACTAGGTTGGCAGAAGCTGGGACAAGTAACAGGAGCTCACTCTATTACTCAGCACTAGGGATTCGAACCACCAAACTGCCAACCTTCCTGATCGACAAGCTCAGCATCTTAGCCCCTGATCCATCCATATATATATATATAAATAACTCAAGATTAAAAATATGCTTAATATTCCTTCCTTCTATTTTCCGCACAATAACAACCCTGTGAATTGGATCAGGCTGAAAGACAGGGACTGGCCCAAAGTCACACAATTAGCTTTCATGCCTAAAATGGGACTTTAATTCAGGGATCCCCAACCTCCGGTCCATGGACCAGCACAGGGCCACAACATGCCCCTTCTGCAGGATGCAGGTAGCACCGAAACCAAACCCCTTCAGTCTACAGAAAAATCTCTCTCCACGGAACCAGTCCCTTATGCAACCATGAAGGCTAGGAACCACTGCTTTAATTCACCATCTCCTGGTGTGTCAACGGATGTTTTCACCACTATCATAATTAACTTGAAAGATTAAAATGAACATATGAACTGTAATTAATAGAAACTAAACAGGGACCCAGTCTTAGTTCCCTGATCGTGCAACCTATAACTCCAGTGATAAGACTCTGTAATGCTCTACATAAAAAGTTTAATCTTTCTCTTTTTGTGTGTATCCAGTATCAATTGCTAGGTTCTGATACTTCATAGGACTATTTTGATACGTTCTGAACTTGCTCATCCTTTCTCAGTCTCAAGAGCTTTGAGGTCTGGACCCAACCCGCCATTAACAACTCCACTTGCGTGGTTGATAACTGGGTTTAACTCTGGCATGCAAATGAGTTCTAAAAAGCAAGAAGCAAATGCAGTCAGGATGTAGCATCTGCCTCCCAGCATAGTTATGTAGGTGGGCCACGCCCACCACCAGCGCAGGCCTTACCCAGAAGGCAGCTGTGCTTCGGAACAGCCATTTGGGCCCAGATGCTCCGTGAAGCCTCACAGCTTGATCGTCGGCCCGATGCCTTCGCCTCCTTGCCCAGCTGATCATCAGATATCTTAGTTGCCTTGCGCTGCCCCAGCTACCCGCTATGCAGTTGATCTGCGGCTTCAACGGTGGTTCCTCGGCACGCTGTTGCAACTGCCAGCTTCACAACCCTCCCGCAACACCAAGAGCTTCCCTCCCCCCCCCCCCGGCAAGGCAAACCCTGAGGGGGAAACTGGCATTTGACACTTAGCTTGTGTCATTTTTTTACAGAATTATTTTGGAAATGTTTCAAATAATACTATTTGCTGATTATTTTTCCTTCAAATTTCTATACATAGCTCTTTCTTTCAAAATCCTTATTTATCTCTTCTGGAGGTCGGGAGATTAGAATTTCCTTTTTGTCCATCAGCCAAACCCTAGATATATTTCTTGGGAAGGCAGGTTTTTGGAGGAGTGCTATTTATTACTGTGGCTCTAAGTCTATGTAAAATGAAAGGAAATCCATTCCTACATTGGTGCTTTCTTTCCCCTGATTTCCAAGATAACTTTTCTCTCTGTGACTCCAGGAAATAACCCCAATAAGTCTAGGATGTGTCTCTGTAATCTTCTTTCAATATTCCACGTGCATGCATAGGGTTTCTTTTTTTGCAAGTTTAATTATCAGTTTGATATGGGCATCATGATTTATGTGGGCTTTCTTGCGCCCACCTTCATGGGGCGTAGAAGGCCTTCAAAATTGTTAGTGAATGGCTAGTAAATCTTGTAATCAATTAATGAAAAGATGTGTTATTTATTAATTAAAAACAAGCACGGGGTTATAATTTCCCACACTATCCCATGAACTATGCATAATGTCAAATAGTTGTTTGTCAATGTTATTGCAACCCTCTCCGCTTATCGTTTTTCAATCCGGGAAGAGAAAACGGCGTCTTGCAATAATTACCATTCTGAATTTAGGATCCCAGTTTCCAAATGCAACCATGAAAATAGCTTTACAAGAAAGAAGCATTTATCTGCTTTGTGCATGAATGCTCTCTACGCACATATTGTCAGCACAGCAAGACATATAATTGTTAACACTAGTAAGTGCTATTTTGTTGTGAGAAATAGGCTGTGCAATTGAAAAGCAGCGCTGGTAAGAAAATCAAAACGTGTTTCCCAAAGGAACATTGCAAGTAGTTATATATTTTTATTTTTCAAAATTACGCACACAGACCAATAAAACCTTTTATGTTGTTCTGCCAACTTCCAGATATAGAAAATGTTATTGCCATCCTTGGTTATGGAGAATTGACAGGGAAAGAATTCCAGGGAAAAAAAATTTTTTTTAATAAATATTTTTATTAGTAAAAGAAAAATACAACAACCAATAACTGATAAAAAACAATACAACATTCACTGTTTCGCTTTACATTTGACTGCGTTTCAAGACGTTCCCATAATATCAAAATCCTTATAGACATCAGAGGTTAGATATCTTCTCCCCTCCCTCCCTCTTTCCTTCCCTTGTTTCTTCTTTCCCACTCCCCTTCCTTCCCTCCCTCCTTCTCTCCTTCCCTCCTTCCTTCCCTCCTTTCTTTTCCTATCCTACCTTTCCTTCCCTCTCTCTTTCCTCTCTTCTTCCCCCCCTCCTTCTCTCATATCTTCCCTCCCTCCTTTCCTCCTTCCCTCCTTCCTTTCTCTTCTCTTAAGTTCCCTCCTTTCTTCCCTCCTTCCCTCCTTCCTATCTACTCTCCTTCTCTCCTTCCTTCCCTCCATCTTGCCCTCCTTGCTTCCCTGCCTTCTTTCCTCTCTCCTTCCTATCCCACTTTCTTCTCTTTCTTCTCACCTTTCCACCTCTCCCTTCCCTTCTCTCCTTTCTCTTCCTCCTTTTTTAACCTTCCCCCCCTTCTTCTACCCTTCCCTTTTTCCTATTCCTCTCCTTTCCAGGAAAAAATGTATAAATGTCACATCAGATGTTTAGCAATCTCCCAACAGTCAGAAATTATCCATTCTTGATCTTAGTAGATTTCCTTGCAGGGCATCTTATGAGATTAAAGCAATACAATATAAATTTATAAATAAAATATGAATTTATATAACCATATTAAAAGTAGCTAGCAGATGAATTAATTAGTGGAGTGGAATGAGTAATTATTTGATCATAAACTCGATCGTAAAACATGTATCATGATGTATCACAACGTTTTTTTCCCTTTGTGGAGCCAGAGTGGGCGTGGCCTATGCATGATGTATCCGGTCCATGGGCCGCCAGTTTGACACCCCTACTCTAGAGGGACACAATGCAAAATAATAATAATAGTTATTATTATTCAATTAGCTTTCTCTAAATCTGCTTTATATAGCTCAGTACAGAAACTAATGATCAGATATTTTGACATATATAGCCATTCTATATTTATTCAAGGTACATTATTATTGTCCAACATACATATTTTATTCTTTAAAAAAAAACCAGCAGAATTAATCTGATTGCTTTGTAAACAAATAATATGAACATCATTTAAGTGAAGTTATGGTTTTGCAGATTTTTTTTTTGTAAAAAAATTTATTTTTACAACATAGAATCATATGTATACTATCACATAACCAACCTCATTTTGTATTATTGTGTTTACATCAATTCATCTTACCATCAGCTCCCAAAACACAATTGTTTAGCTCTTCTGCTCTCCATACACCATATTTATCCTTATCCATCACTTTCTTCTCCCTCTCTCTCCTCCCCCTCCCTACGTCCTTTCTTCCCTCTGTCATCTTTCCCTATTCTACTTCCCCTTCTTCTCTCCTTCTCTTCTCCCCCCTCTCCACTTCTCGTTTCTCTCCTCCTCTTCCCCCCTCCTTGCCCTCTCTCCTATTCCTTTCTCCTTTCCCTGCCTCCCCTCTTTTCTTCCCACTTCCCACCGAGGTGGCACAGTGGTTAGGGTGCAGTACTGCAGGCCACTTCAGCTGACTGTTATCTGCAGTTCAGCGGTTCTAATCTCACCAGCTCAAGGTTGACTCAGCCTTCCATCCTTCCGAGGTGGGTGAAATGAGGACCCAGACTGTGGGGGCGATATGCTGACTCTGTAAACTGCTTAGAGAGGGCTGAAAGCCCTAGGAAGCGGTATATAAGTCTAACTGCTATTGCTATTGCTATTTACTTGCTTCTGAGCAATCTCCGTTTTATGTTGATGGCATTTATAGTTCCTTTGCAATATACATATTTCATTTTAACATCCTTTCTTGAAAAAAAAATAAAACAAAAAAGTATACATATATAGTCACTGTACTTTTAAGCCCCTCCCCCCAGCCTAATTTTGGTCGAGATGTAGACCCGGTTGCAATTCCTAGCTATTCTCATCACTTTTATATAATTATATATCCTTACGCGCCCCCAACTTGTGATTTTATCTTAAAATCATAATAATTTCCCATTGTAGATATATTCCATGTTCCCTCTCTATTTTTCTACAACTTGGATCAAATTATCCTTAAATTGTCTATAAATGACACAGCACGCTGTTCAATGTTTATTACGATTCCCTTGATCTATTATGTAAAGGAGAACAAGCAGTAAACATCTTGCTTTATTCATCATCTTAAAATTTAGCCAATGTTTAGTTATCCTACTGTTGTCATTTTCAGTCAATTCATAACTCAGTTTAATTATCATATGTAAAAGTTAAACAGAAACCTCTGCTTTACAACGTCCCCATATCAGTTTCATATTTATCCATATTCAATGTTTTTTGGTCTCTTTAGTTATCTTTCCATTATTATGTTCAACCAGTTAGCAACTCCATTTTATTTTCATATTTTAAAAATAAAACCCTTATCTTACTTTATATTTTCACCTATCTAGGTATCTGATTTTTTTCCTAGTAAGTCTTTTGTCCCATTTCTCTGTTCCTGTCTTCCCCCTTTTCTTTTCTTTTAACATCTCCACTCCCAACAGTTTTCCCCAAACCACCCTCACTCAAGTATTTTATACTTCACTTTATTGGGGTGTAGCCTCCTACTTCAATTTTCTTTATACCACTAACAACCTCCCAAAGACCGATAATATCACACAGATTGGGCCTCCTCTGGGTACCATCGGCCGGTCAATGTCGGCTGGCGACCCCCCGGGGGAGGGCCTTCTCTGTTGCTGCCCCAGCCCTATGGAATGATCTCCCCGTTGAGATCCGGACCCTCACTACTCTTCCGGCCTTCCGTAAAGCCACTAAGACCTGGCTGTTCCGGCAGGCCTGGGGCTGTAGATTTGCATCCAGCCCCACTTTAAGTAGTATGTATGTTGTGGAATTTTAAACAATTGTATTTCTATTTTAATTTTTATATATTCCCTTGTTTGTCTGTAAACCGCCCAGAGTCCCTAGGGAGTGGGCGGCATACAAATGTCAATAAACTTCCAAACTTCCAAACCTTCAAGAGCACTTTTATCTGCCCCCCCATGTTTGTTCAGCTATCTCCTCTCTTTACCATTTTCCCTATACCAATACCAAAACTGATGGGGTTTATTGTCTGCTTTTTATTTCCCTCTGTTTCTCCCCCCCTTCATTCTCTTGCCCCACTTTCTTCTTCTTTGAATCCTTCTTCTTTGAATTCTTCCTTAGATCTCTGCTTCACTTGGTTCAGAACTCTATTTAAGCTTAATTTTATTGATTTATGTATATTTTTTATAATTTCACGTAGTTCTTCTAATTCCCAGTTTTCCATGATGTCCAGTTTCAAAGTTATAGTTATACAATCCTTGTTTCAGATTTTTGTGTGTTTTTTTTTCCTAGGGACTCCTGAGGATTATTCCCAGTATTTCAGTATGAATGGTACCACTGCTAAACTCCGCCTTCTAAAGCCGATAAACAGGGATTTTCATCAGAAATTTGATTTGGTTATTAAGGTAAATTCACTGATTTCTCATTTCTATATAGATATTGGGATCTTATGGAAAAGTATAAGCTTACAATGAAATATTTTCAAAGAAGTGTGGTCCCTCAAATATATTGACTTATAATTCATCAGTTTAATGTCAAAATGGAGGTAATCAACCCACATCATTATTACAACTATTTTGATTAAAATGCTCAATGAGAGAAGAGTTATCTATTTCATACTTCAGACGAAGATTCTACAAACTCAGTTCCAGATTGTTAACATGCAGTGAATATTATGGTTAATAGTTCTACACATTATATTCAGTCGGGATGAAATCTACTGACTTTTGCTCCCAGGTTCAGAATTTTAACCTAAGCCATATTTTTTTAAGCTGTGTTTCAACTGCATCTTGTGAAATGTAGTGACATTTAAAATATCTTACGTGCCACCTTGAGGCTTCCTGATTTAATTTTAATTTAATATTTCACTTTCAAGGCCTCCTGATTCCGCAACTATCTTGGGCAGCTTACAATGATGTAAAATAACACATAGGTTTTTGAACTATTTGAATGAAGAGAATGATATAAGTTGGCCAAATTCTGCAGTGTAATATATAAGATGGAGAGCAATTTGAGTGACAAATTTGTTTTCCTATCTGCTGATCAATGTCAACGTTATTTATCCAAGTGTTTGTTATGGTCTGGTTGTTCACTACAATAAAGATTCTAGTCTAGTCTTGTCTAGTCCAATCCAGTCCAGTCCAAAGATAAAGTTTTTATCTTCAAAGTGTTATTTAATCTTTTGTTAGTATCAGTGGTGGGTTTCAAAAATTGTTTGAACCTACTCTGTGGGTGTGGCCTCCTTTGTGGGAGTGGCTTGCCACTCATGTGACCTGATGGGAGTGGCTTGCCGCCCATGTGACCGGATATGAAGATGCCGACGACACTTGTCAGAACCACTTTAAATTACCTCACGCACAGCACTGGCCTGCATAAGAATATGATGTAAACTTGTTTTTTAAAAGGCATCTTTGGTTTGCGTTAAAACAACTTCAACACACGGAATGTTCTGATTGCACCACAAATGCAATAGTCATCCTTACCTTTCACAGAGGCATTGAGTTTTATAAATAGGAGCATAATAGTGTAGAATAATCATATCCAAGGACCAGTGGTGGGTTTCAAAAAATGTTGGAACCTCTTCTGTAGGTGTGGCCTGCTTTCCGGGTCCACTGGTGGAACCTCTTCTAACCGCTTCGGTAGATTTGATGAACTGGTTCTACCGTATAGGTGCGAACTGGTAGGAACACACCTCTGGTTAGTATGCCTGCCTGCAAATGTCTGGTAATAAAATACCAGTATTTGATGTCAATTATTCAGGTTTTTAAAATTATTCTACATTTTAAATTTTTCATTGCATATAGTTCTTTGGATGTTCAAAATACAAAATTGGAATTAACACAAATGGTTTTTACATAGTTACATGTTCAAATTCAATGGGGCAAAGGCCTATTCATTTATGCTGAGACAATTGGTGCTGTTATAAGCAGTAATATAGCCATATACATTTTTTTTAAAAAAAAAATGCATTATAGTTCTCTGTGGTCATATTCTAGTGGCTTTATAACTGGCTATATTATTAATAGATTTTTTTTACCAGCATTATTAGATTCAAATTACTGTGATTAGTGTGCAGCTGGGTGGATAATAAGCAAGGGTATCAATCTGTAAGGCTAATAATTGCCACATGCTTTAGGCACATCAATGCTTCATTTAGCAGAAGAGTGTTAAAAGATACTAGAAAGATATGGCATATCATCCTGTACAGATATAGATGTTTTACAATATGAATCTCAGCAGAATAATGTACCGTAGTTTAGACTTCAAAATTTACTTTATTATTATTTTTTCAAAATTCAGCTAAGGCCAACCTTTAAGGTGTATTTTTTTTTAAAGAATAGTTGGGTTCACACTTCATCAGAGCCAAAATCAGAACCAACAAGCAACGTTATGGCTTAGCACGTATGAATCTAGCACAGGTTATCAACACTTTCCCATTATTATCCTTCGTGCAGTTATCATTAGAAAGCCTCTCCTCTCCCATTTGTAATGTGTTTGCTCTTTATCTTTTCACCCAAGAGAGTTTAAGACATAGCAATAGCAGTTAGACTTATATACCGCTTCATAGGGCTTTCAGCCCTCTCTAAGCGGTTTACAGAGTCAGCATATCGCCCCCACAGTCTGGGTCCTCATTTCACCCACCTCGGAAGGATGGAAGGCTGAGTCAACCTTGAGCCGGTGGGATTAGAACCGCCGAACTGCAGATAACAGTCAGCTGAAGTGGCCTGCAGTACTGCACCCTAACCACTGCACCACCTCGGCTCTTGCTGTCAAAATATCTAAAATGTCACTTTTTTGCACATTCAGTTCAGAGACGCTAACAAGAATAAGAAAGCAGATTTACTAAGCAGGAACTGCGTCACATTCCCTTGGGGATAATGCAGGATTAGACTGCTTTCCTTTCAGAGTCACTAATCAAGTATTTTTCACCTTCTCTATGTCTCCGGGAAAAAAAATCAAGGTAAGGTTCTCAGGAAATCCTTAAGGCCAGAGAAAGATAAAGTATGTTTATTTAGACCAGTGTTTCTCAACCTTGGCGACTTTAAGTCCTGTGGACTTCAACTCCCAGAATCCCCCAGCAAGGGGATTCTGGGAGTTGAAGTCCACAGGACTTAAAGTCGCCAAGGTTGAGAAACACTGATTTAGACTGTCCCTCGACTAGCTACCTCAGCACTAGCCTGGAAGAAGCAGAGGCTTTATGACATTTGACGCATTAATAACTATTCTGAACATTTGTAACCCAGGGGTGGGTTATAAAAATTTTAACAAGGGGTTCTCTGCCTGTTTGCTGGGTGTGCGTGACTATGGTGGGCATGGCCTAGTCAACCTCCTGCAGCATGGCGGGGGGGTTCCCTCCTTGGGCTCTGGAGGCTTTCCTTGAGCCTCCAGGAGGGCGAAAATGGCCTCCCCAGGCTACAGAGGCCACCTGGAGGCTGGAAATGGGCCCAAACTTCCAGTAGGCCTGTTTTTCTGCCTCCCCAAGCCTCCACATGCGCCCTGCACTTACCTGCATCCAAAACGGGCCACCTGGGGACTCCCGGGAGAGGAGGGGCAGGCCAGCCAGAAGTGGGATTTGGGGGTTCTCTGAACTGCACAGAATCTGAGCTAGAGGTTCTCCCTAACCCCTGTGAACCCCAAGCAGCCCACTCCTCTTTGCTTTTATTGAAGTCAAAATAGACAATCTGAACTCTCTTGAGTTCATTTCAGCTTCTGGTGATGGATGAACACTAGATTGGACTAGATGGACCAACTGTCTAGTTTTTAATGTCAATATTATGTCAATAATCTGAAGTAATTTGCCATTATCTTGTTCCAGGACTCTTTTTCCCCCAGCGTCTCCATTTCACCTGCCATCTTGGAATTTCTTTTGATCTCTCAAGCATGAGCCAGGTTTACCACACAGGATTAACTAGGAATTGCTAGTTAATTACTAGGTTTGTTATATATTTAGCAATAGCAATAGTAGTTAGACTTATATACCGCTTCATAGGGCTTTCAGCCCTCTCTAAGCGGCTTACAGAGTCAGCATATCGCCCCCACAGTCTGGGTCCTCATTTTACCCACCTCGGAAGGATGGAAGGCTGAGTCAACCTTGAGCCGGTGAGATTAGAACCGCCGAACTGCAGCAGTGGCCTGAAGTACTGCACCCTAACCACTGCGCCACCTCGGCTCTTCAGCCAGCCTTAGTTGCATTAGCTCAACCAGCCTGCAACATTAATTTACAGTGAAGGAAACTAACAAATATATTACTGAACTCCTTGATTTTTCTCTGTGAACAATTTTTTACCCAATTATGTAACTTAGCATTAGTGATTATACAGTTCCCTGTTTCTAAACAGTAGCTTTCCCAGCCAGTGTTGGTGGGGGGTGAGATTGTTCCTTGATTAGGGTACTGCTTTCTGCTTTAATGTTTTTCTGGTGTAAACCCTGCTTATCTTGGTGTTCGCTGCTGGAGAGACTGCTGTTCTTTTTGTTTCTTTCATAGTGTCCCTGTCTCTTTTGAATACAGTTTATCTCTATGTGTATATTGGTCAGTGATTTGTCTGAATGCCAGATTTCCTGGAATTTCATAGCATTCTTGGATTTAAAGTTGTCTAGAATGTTCACAGTATTCAACATATCCAGCCACCCATTATTCACAAAAGAACAGAATAGTCTCTCAAAACACTAATCTGTCAGAATTCCTTGCAACATTAGAATCATCATTGTCTCACTGCTATTCTGTATAGCAATAGCAATAGCAGTTAGACTTATATATCGCTTCATAGGGCTTTCAGCCCTCTCTAAGCGGTTTACAGAGTCAGCATATCGACTTACTTGAGAGACCGCCTTCTGCCGATTACCTCCCACAGACCCATTCGATCCCACAGATTAGGCCTCCTCCGTATTCCATCTGCCAGCCAATGTCGGCTGGCGACTACTCAGAGGAGGGCCTTCTCTGTGGCTGCCCCAGCCCTTTGGAACGAGCTCCCCGTGGAGATTTGGACCCTATCCACCCTTCAGGCCTTCCGGACAGCCGTGAAGACCTGGCTGTCCCAGCAAGCCTGGGGTTGAGTTTCCCCCCCCCCTACTCGAATTTGCTGTGTCTGTTGTGCTTTTGAACTGTTTGTATTGTCTGATTGTCTTTGTCTTACTTTTTGTAATTTCCCCACCCTTGGCTTTGTTCAGCCGCCCTGAGTCCATTCGGGGAATAGGGTGGCCTACAAATTGAATAAAATCCAAAATCCAAATCCCACAGTCTGGGTTCTCATTTCACCCACCTCGGAAGGATGGAAGGCTGAGTCAACCTTGAGCCGGTGAGATTTGAACCGCTGAACTGCAGATAGCAGTCAGCTGAAGTGGCCTGCAGTGCTGCATTTAACCACTGCGCCACTCCTGCAATGGTAGCCAAACTAACCTTGAGCTGCCTAGATACTAGAATCTAGTAGAATCTTTTCATCAGTTTTCCACATGGCTTGACATTTTACTAACCCAAGATTATTATTTTTTTAACCTTTTCTTAATCTAGTAAAAAAAAAAAAAAAACCCACCAAATCAAATAGGGAAGGTGGTAATTTTATTTAGGAAACAAATGTGAACAAGTCCAGTACATAATTGGTCTGGCAGTTCCTTTGCAGAGATGTTTCAAGAGTTTCTACCGGTTCAGTCTTTGGCTGAGTAGGTAGTAACTCCGCCTCCTTTGAACTGGTTCTATCGGTGGTGGCACCATTTTAATTTTCGGTTCTGTGTATGCGCAGAACAATCTTCATTGCAAAAATGTAATTTTTTTCCCCTTTTCTAATGTTGTGCACACGCACAGACCTTGTTAGGTGCAAATGCACATAGGCGCAGAGTGCACGTTGGGAGTGCGTGCAAGTGAAGCGCGTGCGCATACGCCAAAAAATTGCGCTCTGAACTGGGAGTAATACTGGCAGCAACCTACTCCTGGATGCTTCCCCCTGTTCTCTAGCAGTCCCAAAAATTGCCAAGTGACTTTAAACAGCTCCAGAATATTTATATTATTTGTGGAACAGGGTTTTGCTGGCTGCAATTAATGCTTACATTGTAATTCACCCAGAGAATGATGGTTCCACCACAAAACCGCGGACGACAAAAGCGCGGTCGACAAAAGCGCGTATGTGACGTCATCACAGCGTGACGAAAAAGATCGAAAAATGTAAAAATAAAGTGAAAACCTTCCCCTAACCCCCCCAAACCTAACCCTAAACCTAACCCTAAACCTAACCCTTAACCTAACCCTAAACCTAACCCTTAACCTAATGAAAAACCTAACGCTAACCCTTAACCTAACGCTAAACGTAACGCTAACGCTCTAAACCTAACCCTAACCCTTAACCTAACCCTAACCCTAACCCTAACCCTTAACCTAATGCTTACCTTTATGTGAATCGGCTTGCTGTAATTTAATTTTTATTTCAATTTTTCGATCTTTTTCGTCGCGCTGTGATGACGTCACATACGCGATTTCGTCAACCGCGCTTTTGTGGAACGCGGTTTTGACGGGTCACGGAGAATGATGTGCAGTGTTATAGGGTGATTTATAAGCCGAAATGCTATTGCTACCTGTGCTCTATTGAGTAGTTTCAAAATTGAGGAGAAGTTTCCAATTCCAAAGCCCCTCAATAATATACTGTATATTTTATTAATACCTCATTTATAGAACTGAGACGTATGTTACCTTGAAAAAATGCAGGAGGACCAACTATTCATATTCAGAATCTTCTTTGTAAATTCTAATTTTTACACTGATCCCTTCTGAATAGATTTATTCATTCACTTTGAAGCAAAAAGCAGAATAATAGGTCATCTAAAGCTCTGGACTTTTGCTGTAATTGCATCTTTTATATCTGTACTTGTATTATCAAAGGGAATGGTGTTCCTTTTCTGCCAGGAAAAAAAAATTGCTGGCTTAAAAGAACAAAGCCACTGGCTTTTATTGCTTTTTGAAAACTCTTTTCCAGGAAAAAAAATATCAGTTTGTTTACTAAAAGCTGAACACATGCATAATTCCCTTGTTTAGAAATGCTTAGTTTTGTCTGACTTCTGATAAGCTTTATTCCCAAATTGTTTGTTTTTAAAAAAATACACTTGTAATTAATGGAATGAGAACTTTTAAATTACAACAGCTTTAAAAAGTTTAAATATTCGTATTCATCCACACAAATCTATCCAATTGATTGATGAAGTATATGTGCCATCAAATTACACTGCATAACAAATATCAATTACCTGTATTTTTCGGAGTATAAGACGCACCGGAGTATAAAACGCACTAAGGTTTTGAAGAGGCAAATTAAAAAAAAATGTTTTTTGCACTCTGCAAACAGCCCGTGGTTTTTTTTTGTTTTTGTTTTTTTGAGAAAATGGGCCCATTTCGCCCCCCTGCACAAGCCCTGAATAGCTTTAAGGGGGCTTGCAGAATGCTCCTGGGGGGGGATGAGCAAAAAATGGCCTGTTTTTCACAAAAACGGGCCCCTTTTTCATTAAAAAAGGGCATGGATAGCCTTTAGGAAGCTTATAGAGTGCTCCTAGGGGCTGGGGAGGGATAAAATTGAGTAAAAACGTGCTGCTTTTTGCTCATTTCTGCCCTCCCCAGCTCCCAAGAGCTCTCTGAAAGCCTCCATAAAGGTATGCATGGCCATTTTGGTGAAGGGAGCGGGGTTTCGGGAGGCAAAAAATGTTACATTCAGTGTATAAGATGCACCCAGATTTTCAGCCTCTTTTTTGAGGGAAAAAGGTGTGTCTTATACTCTGAAAAATACGGTAGTTTTTGTTCCTGGGTAAAAGGTATGTTTTCCTAATTCCTTAAGCCTACATTAAATAGAAAATAGCTGTTTTCTCTAAGTGCTTAAAAAGATTTTTAAACATCTTTTGAAATTTTGTAACTTGTCAAAAAAATCAGAATTTGTAATGAATATAGTGATTTTTGCATAAGTTTTGGATATAAGCATATAACACTTAAAACAAAAAATGTGTAACCTAATGTGGTTGATTATTGGTGACCACACAGATTTTTTTCCTGAAAGATCTCTTTCCAATGTTGTCCTCACGGCCGCCAAGAGTATTGTTAAGTGCTAAAACAAGATTAGTATGGGCCCCCTCACCTAGACATGGAGGAAAAAATGATTCTTTTTGAGACGTCATTTCATAACCATTCATAAACTGAAATGAAATATAAAATATATTCATAAATGAAATGAAGCTAAACTTGAAAACTTAAATTAATAAGTAATGAAATTAAAATTCAATAAATTACATAAATAATAGCAATAGCAGTTAGACTTATATACTGCTTCATGGGGTTTTCAGCCCTCTCTAAGCGGTTTACAGAGTCAGCATATCGCCCCCACAGTCTGGGTCCTCATTTTACCCACCTCGGAAGGATGGAAGGCTGAGTCAACCTTGAGCCGGTGAGATTTGAACCGCCGAACTGCAGCTTAGCAGTCAGCTGAAGTGGCCTGCAGTACAGTTTAATAAAGGTTATGTCAAACAAGGCTGCAAGGCAGCTTTGCTATACACACAAAGTATGAAGTATATATCCAATGTTGTTTTTCTTTTTAAAAATTTGGTTTTGAAAATGTTTTTTAAAAAAATTCCCCTTCATGGGGCCCCTTTGTAGATTTAGATTGTAGATTTATTTATTTATAGGCCGCCCTTTTCCCTGAGGGGACTCAGGGCGGCTTACAATCAAAAAAGGAAGGGGAGTGTAGGACAATACCAAAAAGAAATGTGCACAAAGTAAATTAGACAGTAAAACTCAACATTCACTCAGCATTCGGGAGGGGGAAAAATAAGATTATCCCCAGGCCTGACAGGCTAGCCAGTTCTTGAGGGCTGTGCGGAAGGCCTGGACGGTGGTGAGGGTACGAATCTCCACGGGGAGATTGTTCCATAGTGTCGGAGCCGCAACAGAGAAGGCTCTCCTCCGAGTAGTCGCCAGTCGGCACTGACTGGCGGATGGAATACGGAGGAGGCCAACTCTATGCGATCTGATGGGACACAGGGAGGTAATTGGCAGAAGGCGGTCTCTCGAATAGCCAGATCCACTACCATGGAGCTCCATGGGCCCCAGAACAATGTACCAGCTACACCTTTCTCTCCTCGGGCCTGGTTGCCCTTCAGGTCTTCCAATGGTGCATGCATAATCACTGTAACTGAAACATCCTCTTCTTTCTGGTTCATTTTTCCCAGTCTTATAGATTTCTAAAGCGAGACAATTCTTTGCGTAATCTGTCCAAAATAGGACATTTTGAGCCTGATCACTCATGCATTAAGTCATAACTCCGAACTGATTCGTCCTATGATCTGTTTTGTTTTATTCGCTATTGATTGTATTCTCTGCAGTTTTTTTCAATGCCGAAGTTCAAAAGAGTTAGTAGACTTTTTATCTTATCTTTTTTAAAAAATTGTCAATTCCTCAGACTACCCCAGAGAAAACCTTCACCTGTGTACCGAATTACCTACCTATTTCCTAATGAACCATGTAGTTTTGTGATACATCCGTAGTGTAGTTTTAATAAGACTGTCCTGGGTGTAATGTTTATTTTTATGAGTTAATGAGAGACTTTCAAAAGTCTATATAATTTGTGACTTGATTTTGGTTTCTCATCACATCAACATGTGATGAATGACCGGCATCTAGCTTTGCTACATAATCCAGCTGCAGTTAGAAAGAAACACCAACAAGTCAGTAAAATATATCTCTGCTGTAAAATACAAAATTAAAACCAATTAATGTTTAAAAAAATGACAGCAGGAATTTATAGCATATTAACCTTTTGCTTTTGCAGGCTGAACAAGACAATGGCCATCCTCTCCCAGCCTTTGCTAACCTGCATATTGAAGTTTTAGATGAAAACAATCAGAAACCTTTCTTCACCAAATCCACATATGAAGGCTTTATTTCAGAGTCTTCCCCTGTCGGTACAACTATTTCTGATAACCAGAATTTGACGTCTCCACTGCAGATCGTAGCTTTAGATAATGATGTTGAAGAGGTTTGTATTTGATGATACCAATTTGTGCTTTTGGGGATATGCAACAGATATTACAAATGTTAGATTCTATTTGGTCTCTATGCTGCATGTAACATGAAGAAAAAGTAACATCTGAATATTTCACAAGTTTGAGAACCAGTTATTAACTATTTATCCTTCTATTAAATGTTTCATGTTAATCATTTGTGTCTAGGATGTTTTCCAAACACAATACATTGTATTCCAAACATTTTAAATTTTCCCTAGAGGTTTCAGCAATTAAAGTAGCTTTCGCTTACTGTGGAATCAAAATAATATGGATTATGGGCCCCAATTAGTTATAATTTGGCCTCATTCAGTGGCCTCACTCAAGCCACTAAACAAACTCATGCAGAATGAAAGGCCTAACGGAAAGAAGAAAGACCTAAGACATTTTTTTGGTAACTCCATCCAATGTTATCTTTTTAATATTCAAAGGAAAAAAAAATGAAATGTTTCCACTCTGAGGAAATAAAGTTCAAATTCTGCTTGAATTAAAAATAGAACATGACTTCACACATGCGTATATTCTGAGGATAATAACTTTCTATACTTTTAAAAGTTATGAAATAGACATATTTACCCTCCCAAAAGATAAACCTTTATTTACGATTATTCTTTCCTAAATGGGAGATAGGATAAAATATAGCTAATTACAAGTTTTTTATCGCGTCAAGATTGCGAAAATATTTTTTTTTCCCCCAGCAATAAATATGTCCATGTCACACAGACTCACATACCTGCCTGTCAGGAAGCCACAAGTCACATAAGATACTCTGTTGATCCCGTTTATAGAATTGTTTACCCAGTCTGTACTCTAACCATTCTGACTCACACGTGAGAACCACTTTCACACCAAAAACCACAGAAATATATCATCGCACACGGCTGCGTTCCCTTTCTTTCTTTCGTCAGAAACAGCAAAAAAAGATGGGGGGGAACAATAAAAGAGGTAAGAAGAGGAGTAATTACACTAGAAGAAGAAGGGGGGGAAGGGGAAGAAGAGATAACAGAGGAGAGAAGGGGGAAAAAAAATTAAGGGAAACCAAGTTTAGGAGTTAAGGAAAAAAAATGTTAAAATTCAGCATGCACAGCTAATCTTCAAAAATGCTGATGCCTTTCAACAGACCACAGTGTATTTTATTCTCCTTAGCTACGCAGGATTACCTCTTTAAGTCTCAGGTAATTATCGGGGTGGGGAGAGAACTCCTCTTCCCATTGGTAAATATGATACATCTTATCTTTCAGTAATGAGAAAAGCTACCCTTCTCGTGTTTTAATCCTTAACTGATCTGCAGATCGTCCTGGTTGCGCTTTTTGCTTTGCGCATATCTTTTTAGATTAACATGTATCTCCGCATTAAATGTATTTATTGATTCTATTCTACTTAGGCACTGCCCAAGTCCAATAAACTCTGGGAAGCTCGTAGTGTCAGAATAAAGCAACAATGAACAAGCAAAAATAAGTGTATAACCCAGACAGCAGATCCATTCAGCAATACAAATGCATCAAAATTTCCCCGTGGGTTCTCAGCAATATAACCTAGAGATTTTTATATCCCTTACCTCTGTCAAAACACACACACATAGACCAGTGGTGGGTTTCAAAAATTGTTCGAACCTACTCTGTGGGTGTGGCCTCCTTTGTGGGAGTGGCTTACCACCCATGTGACCGGATGGGAGTGGCTTGCCGCCCATGTGACCGGATATGAAGATGCCGACGACACTTGTCAGAACCACCTTAAATTACCTCACACACAGCACTGGCATGCATAAGAATAGGATGTAAACTTGTTTTTCAAAAGGCATCTTTGGTTTGCGTTAAAACAACTTCAACTTCAACGCAATGTTCTGATTGCACCACAAACGCAGTAGTCATCCTTACCTTTCACAGAGGCACTGAGTTTTATAAATAGGAGCATGATAGTGTAGAGTAATCATATCCAAGGACCAGTGGTGGGTTTCAAATTTTTTTGACCCTCTTCTGTAGGTGTGGCCTGCTTTCCGGGTCCACTGGTGGAACCTCTTCTAACCGGTTCGGTAGATTTGACGAACCGGTTCTACCGAATAGGTGCAAACTGGTAGGAACCCACCTCTTACATAGACCCTTTGTTCCTTCAATCGTATGTTAAATTGGTCCCTCTTTTTTTAAAGAATGTGCATGCTTATGGCAATGCAGAGCTTCTCCAATCCACATAACTCATTAATCCTATTTGAATAATCAATCTTATGCAACATCACAATTCATGTTTATTCAGAAAATCAATTCAGAATTTCCAGTTTCCTTTGGGGAATCAATTCAATTTGCAAATTCAATACTATTGACATTGGATTCCAGTGCTGAAATTTAACAATGACAAAGGAATCACAGTCTGGGCTTGAGAAAAGTGGATTATTTGTAAATCTTACCTTGCTCAAAAATCTGAATTGGTGTGTGCTAAATGCTATATAGCCTCTTCAAGCACATTAACTAATCCAGCAAGTCTCTGTTATACAGCACATGCTGATTTCTTTACAAAGTGTATGAGATCTAACTCATTAAAAACAAGTACCACTCACAAGCTAGGAAGGAAGATCATGTGTGAGACTTATGCAATGAATATCAGCCCACATTCATAATGGAAAGTCCACAGTCATCTTTAACTCATCTCAGTTGGCTTCAGAATAAAGGCCCAATATAATGAAAAACAATGAAATGCCTGATACATAATATAAGGGGAAATGATGTAATACACCACTATTTTTTTAAAAGAGTTTTTTTTCCTTTCTTTCAGCCATCTGCAAAGTAGCATTTGGTTGTAAATTAAAATTCAGACAAATAATCCAATGGGCAAGCAGCACTTTTAGCAGAAAAACAAAATCATATAGGTCCCTGTCCTTCATTCATATAATGGAAAGCTATAAAGAATAAAGAATTAATATTTTAATAATATAATATTAGAATAATATTGTTAGATTTTATATATATATAAAATCTATATATTAGATTTTTTTACAACCCCTGGTAAGCCCCAATTATGGGAGGAAGCTAACTGCTTCCATCATCTGTCAATCGGCTCATCACAAGAGTCCATCACGACAGAAACCCAATATTTTTACTGTTGCCTTTGTTATATTTGTGTTTTTTTATTTGTGCTGATAAATAAATAAAGGGAGACTAGTATAGATCTATTTCAAGCTATTTAGCTCTCATCAGCTAGCCATACCCTTACTGGGATTTGAACCTGGGCTATATTACATACTAGGCAGAAATCTTAGCCATTAGGCCACAGGCTCTTATCCGTTATCAGCGAAGCCAGGGTGAAAGGTATCTATTAGATTTTTTACAACCCCTGGTAAGCCCCAATTATGGGAGGAAGCTAACTGCTTCCATCATCTGTCAATCGGCTCGTCACAAGAGTCCATCACGACAGAAACCCAACATTTTTACTGTTGCCTTTGTTATATTTGTGTTTTTTTATTTGTGCTGAACACAAACACACACACACACACAAACACACACACACACACACACACACATATATATAATTGTATATAATATTATTAATAATTCTAATAATGGATTCTATTAAGAGAAATTTAGCATTTGATATAATAGCTCATTTCTAGCTAGTTATAATCTTTTTACCCTGATGTCTAAAAGTTATCATAATGAATGTTGATCACCCAGCTTTTTTTTCCTTATTTCAATAGATTATTTTGCTAGCTAGTATGTATTACATAGAGGCAAGTGCTTCTGCTTATTCTATTTATTTGTTTATTTTTGCTTTTTAGATTCCATCAGGTGCCATTCCTGTAGGTATCTTAAGTGTGCCTTCTTTTTGCTGTGTTAATTTTACCTTTTACCTCTTGAAGTTTTTTTTAAAAAATCATTTTCTTTTACATTTTATACAATAGTGTTTGAAACTATCACAATTCTTTGTGCTTCCTTTGAAAACTACTCATTGTTAGAGCAAATTTCATCATTTGGTTTCAAAGCTAAGACTAGATTTGATACTCTACTCATTTGCTACCTTTCTACTACTATCTTCAAGGTTCGAAACAATAATTTGTTCTCTACTTTCAAAAATGAAAAGTGAAAGCTTTCATTTTCCTATACGAATACAAACTAGCTGATTACAACTTGCCATATTAATGCTTATTTATTATTTTACTAAATACATTTCTATGGCTATCCATCCATCAAGAAAAATTAAGCAGAAATTAAAAATTTAAACAAAAAAAATGTATTCTTTCTTTAAATATACGGTACCTAATATGCTTATGAGCAAGAACCACTTAATGCAGTAAAATCTACCTCTATAACTAATGGTAGAAGAATAAGTGAATATTTTTCTTGATTATTCTTTGTGTCTGTGTTTCTAAGCTACAGGCAAACATATATTTGGCCAAAATGCAGGAATCACCACACCTTTTTTTCAACTGAAACTATATTTTAATTAGGTGGTTTTTTTTAAATACTGTACTCTTTTTAGCGTCTCTTCTACTTTCAGTTTATATATAGCAGTCTTTTCTGTAATACTGCTTGAGCTCAAGATTAATGTGTAAGAGAGAGCCAATGGAGGGGGGAGGGAGTTCAATATATATAGAATGTAGTTCTTTCTTTGATTGCTGGTTCCTTCCACATGATTGCAGTGGTGTGGTTACACCCCTGAAGTATACTGTACGCCTGTCCTTACTAGGGCTACTAATCCTGCCCTGTAAAAACACAGATTACTACTATGCAACAAAGAAAGTGTTATATATGTATTTGCTGCCTTTATGGTGATAGTAAAAGGTTTTCACAGCTCAGATCTAATAGCAGTCACTATCACAGGTGGTCCTTGACTTATGACCCACAATTGGGACCACAATTTCTATTGCTAAGCAAGGCAGTTGTTAAGCGAGTTGCACCTAATTTTGCTACCTTTCCTGCCAGGCAAATCACTGGAGTTGTTCAGAAAATCATGCAGTCGTTACGTACATCCAGCTCTGTTGGCTTTGCTTGTTGGAAGCTTGCTGGGTCGATCACAAATGGCAATCACGTTTGTGATCTAGGATGCTGCAACCATCCTAAATACATGTCACTTGCCACACCACCTCAATTTTGATCACATGACCTCATTGGAAGCTTCGATAGTTCTAAGTGTGAGGACTGGTTATAAGTCACTCTCTTCAGTGCCATTGTGACTTCGAATGGTTGCTAAATGGATGTTTGTAAGTCAAGGATTAGCTGTATTTCCTTTTAGATCGTTCAAAAACCTCGAGTTTCCAATTAATCAACAGATGAGCTGACATGCTAAACAGCTTCACAATAATATTGTAAAAAATATTCCATTATTAAGTATGCTTACATGGAGAGAGAGAGAAATAAAATCATTGCAATAGCAATAGCAATAGCAGTTAGACTTATATACCGCTTCATAGGGCTTTCAGCCCTCTCTAAGCAGTTTACAGAGTCAGCATATTGCCCCCAACAACAATCAGGGTTCTCATTTTACCCACCTCGGAAGGATGGAAGGCTGAGTCAACCCTGAGCTGGTGAGATTTGAACAGCCGAACTGCAGAACTGCAGTCAGCTGAAGTAGCCTGCAGTGCTGCATTTAACCACAGCGCCATCTCGGCAATATTTTTGAGAAGGGGAAGTCTCAATATTATGGCTCTTAGTCTGAAAATTGATGGTATTAAATCAGTCCTTTATTTCTCTGTACTGCCTTGAAGCCCAGTGTTTTTCTCTTAGCACAGTATCCTTTATCTGGGAAAATACTATTTCAGGAGTACTGTCCCTTGCTATTTCTGTGGCGCACAGGGTCTTTCTTACTTATTCAGAGGTGCAGAGTTAACTATTCTGTACAAAATTGGAACAAATCAGGTCAAGAATGAAATTCAGGAATGTAGAGAGAAAAAAATGTACTATTTCTGCAGGGTGTCTGACTTGCTTATTTTTAATTGTTTTGAGTTTCATCATCTTTGATTATAATGTTAAAGTATGGATTGTCAAGCTATGCTCTACTGGAGGCAATTTGTCAGGCTGATTTTTTCCCAATATTTTTAACAATTCCGTAGCGATTGTTCACATGCAAGAAAATCATATGAATTAAACTGGAGGGATCCATCACTGTCATTCATGTACTCTGTATCTCCAGATGATATGGTCCCTTTTCTGTTTTTTTTTTAAAGATCATTCATAGCCATAAAAATTAACATCCCGATCTTTTGTTCTATATTGCAAAATCCACAGCTCCAATCTAATTGCCAAAATTTCAAAGCTACTGAGCTTTCCAACTGCATTAACCATGCTGGCAGGTTTCTCAAGACCTTCAATAAAGGCTGGTGGTTTTGAAACAAAAATTATCCTTTTTTTCCATTGTTGTATTTAAATTCAGGTTCTTCACAATTGGCTTTTGTAGTGAATATATTGTCAATAAATCAAATAGGCCTGGTCTGATGTTTTTGCTCCTCTAGAAGATGGCTACGCTTCTCAACCTCCCCTTGCTTTTTAAGTTTGTTGTAGAGATAATTGTTACTTACCAAATTGTCCTAAACCTGCTATGATCAGAGTCTTAGTTACCAAGGAAAATAATAAAGGTTTGTTGCTCATATTTTGGTTAAAAGCAGTGAACTGGGAATGGGGTATTGTTTTCCAATATCTCCCTCCAATTCAAGAGAGAAATTGCTATTCCAGCAATTTATGTTGATTACAATTTTCTCCTGAATGTCATTGTTAGTCCAGCTAGTCTTGATGTATGTGTGTGTGTCTGTGTCTGTGTGCGTACTGTTATTATCCCTTTGAGAATGTAATTATCATCTTGTTTTTACTTTGAAGACAAAGGACCCACTGCTCCACCTGTTTCTAAATGATTACAATACGTTTTTCACTGTGACTCAGACTGGAATAGCCCGTTACCTCACCTTACTTCAGCCAGTTGACAGAGAATTTCAGCAGCTATACACATTTTTGGTAAGTGAAGGGGATTTTAAGAGTTTTGTCGGAATGGCACTGGTAATCTTTTCAACTATTGCAAAAGCTAGGCAATTGAAATTTAACTTGGCAGAGATCTTTAGAAAACTGTTAGAATTTCGTTTCATCTCGTTTCGTTTATTATATTTATATGCCGCCCTTTTCCCCCGAAGGGGACTCATGGCGGCTCACAACTCAAACCAGGGAAGGGGGATACAGACAAAAATTTTAAAAAAACACACATAACAATGCATAATTTAAAGAAACACAACAGTCATACCATTCGAGACGGGGGCAACAGCTCTTAGTCCCAGGCTTGTTGGAACAGACAGATTTTAAGGGCTTTGCGGAAGGCCTGGAGGGTGGTGAGGGTTCGAATCTCCATGGGGAGTTCGTTCCAGAGGGTCGGAGCAGCCACAGAGAAGGCTTTCCTCCGGGTAGTCGCCAGTCGACACTGGCCGGCGGATGGAATTCGGAGGAGGCCTAATCTGTGGGATCTAATCAGTCTGGTGGAGGTAATTGGCAGCAGGTGGTCTCTCAAGTTCAATTCATTTCATAGAATTGAACAAGCTGTGGAACATAAAACAATAAAATGATCAGACCTTGCACCACATATTAAATAGCAACACTCTTAAGTAAAGTTAAAACAAACAAAACTCTCTGGTTAAGCTAAAGAACCATAATTACCAGGCTTCCTAGCCCCATTAATTAAGGTTTGTAAAGCTAAGGTTACACCTATGCTCTTGTATGGAGCAGAAGTTTGGGGTCTATACTCAACCACAGTCCTAGAACAAACACAGACAGAACACTTGAGATGAATTTTGGGTGTAGAGCCAAGAACAGCCAATGCCATCTGGCTACCACCCGGGGGAGGGCCTTCTCTGTAGCAGCTCCGGCCCTTTGGAATGAACTCCCCGCGGAGATCCGGACCCTCACCTCTCTCCAGGCCTTCCGGAAAGCCGACAAAACCTGGCTGTGCCGGCAGGCCTGGGGTTGATGAGTTCCCCTCCCCTCTCAACTTGTATGGCTGTATGACTCTTGTGTATTTTAATTACATGTATTGTGTTTGTATCCCCTTTCCCTTTCTGAGTTGTTCGCCGCCCTGAGTCCCTCCCGGAGAAGGGCGGCATACAAATAAACTAAATCTTAAATCTTAATCTCAGTCCTAGAACAAACACAGTCAGGACACTTGAGTTGAATTTTGGGTGTAGAGCCAAGAACATCTGCTGCAGCAGTTAGAGATGAATTTGGAATTCATACAATTCATGCATTATCCAAAATTAGAGCGTACTGGTGCAAAGTCAATGAAATGGAGACGGATAGGCTCTCCAAGTTATGTCTACCAGAGCGAATAAAATTACAATCACAAATCTCCCGGATCGCCAAACTAACAAATTTTGAAAGAAGCTGTGGCCTTCCAGTCTCTTGCATAACAGGAGAACAACTCAAAAAAAGAGCTGCCCAAAGAATTAAGGTTATAGAAGCACAAAATGATATAGCTATCCTTACTAAGGTGGGTAACTTGAAATGGCTGAGTAAATACAAGCATACTTTTCAAGTAGAAAGCTATTTGTATTTGTATTTTGTATTTTATTATTTGTATGCTGCCCTTCTCCGGGAGGACTCGGGGCGGCGAACAATTCAAGGGGGAAAAAAAGGGGAACATAAAAGACAAAATACAAATAATAAAAGTAGACAACAGTCGCACAGCCATACATGTCGAGAGGGGAGGGAACTCATCACCCCCAGGCCTGCCGGCAAAGCCAGGTTTTGACGGCTTTTCGGAAGGCCTGGAGAGAAGTGAGGCTCCGAATCCCTGCGGGGAGTTCATTCCAGAGGGCTGGAGCTGCCACAGAGAAGGCCCTCCCCCGGGTAATAGCCAGGTGGCATTGGCTGGTAGATGGCACCCGGAGGAGGCCAACCCTGTGAGATCTAATGGGTCTGTGGGAGGTAATTGGCAGCAGGCGGTCTCTCAAAATTACAACTGCCAAAACATCTTAGGGAGATATTTACGCAAGTGAGATTCAAACAGCTTGACACAATGGTCAGATATGAGAGATTCCATTCTATACCCTTCAATGAGCGTCTCTGCATTTGCAGAGCAGCATAGGTAAAAGACCTGGCTCACATCCTATTTGATTGTTGCTTGTATAAGTGGGTGAGAGACAGGTACCTTGGTCTATATGACCCATCGGGATCCCCATATCAAAACAACTTACCTTATGTGTGGCCAGAACGGAAAGTAACATTTAACACAGCACAGTACTTAAACAAAACGGTTCAGTTGAGATCTGCATATGTGGGTAGATTGCAGGGGTGATACCAAAATATAATTTTATCATATTTTATCTATATCTTAATTCATTTTAGACTGTATTTTATTCCAATTCCATTTTAAATCGTATTTTATTCCAAATACATTTTAAATTGTATTTTATCAAATTCCATTTTGTTTCCCTTTTTTCCCATTTAAGGTTTTTTTATTTTTTAATGCAAATTATACATATTATAGGAACAAAGAGTTGTCCGGGTCTTGTCTTTTACATCCTCTCACTTACATGGTCCTTTTTACATCGTAGTAAAATTTACTCCCTGGTAAACAGCTCTCTCCAGACCACAATGCAATCCCACAACTAGCTGTCAATAGCCATCAAAAATGTTTCTTATCCACAAAGAATAGAATAAGATAAGGAGAATAGAGACTTCCCCCTGGGCTCCTCCTTATAGTTGTTAATTTTTTCCATTTCCAAATTGCAGAAGACAAAATCCTCTGAGGTGCTGGATGACTATTGCTGGACACTGCAGTAAGATGCATTCAACACTGAATGCAAGTGAAAATCAGCAGCAAAACACTTTTAACCCCGTTGAACTCATGCAGTGTGTCAGAACTTTATGCTGCATTATAATCATTATCAGTTAATTTCATATTTCTCAAGATTCCTACATGATACAGTCATTCTGAAATTATATTTGTGTTCCGTTTGAAGCGATCTATCATAATCACCAAATATTTTGCAGGAAACAAAACCTTTTGATTACAAATGGTTGGCGACTAGGATTAAGGGCAAAGAAAAAGTTCACTCAACTGCAGTCAGTTTTTTCTAATACGAGAGCTTTGCCTCTTGAATAAGGTACAACAACTCACCAGTAAAGGTAGTCCTCCCTTAGTGACCACAATTGGGATCTGAAAATCATGTGACCACAATGGATTTATGTCAACACGTTCCTCTTAGTCATTTTCACTGCTGTTGTTAAGAGAAGCATCGCATAATCGCGACTTGTACGTTTTTGTTTCTGCATTCTCCATTAATTCTTCTTGTCACAAGCTGATTGGGAAGTTTACGGTTTACGGTTTATTAGGATTTGTATGCCGCCCACTCTCGAGAGACTCAAGGCGGCTTACACATAAAAACGGGGAGGGGGGACATATAAAAATTAAAAAAGAACAGACATTAAAATTGCACAACATTCATATAGCTTAGAATGGGGCTGGATAAATCAACAGCCCCAGGCCTGCCGGAACAGCCAGGTCTTAATCGCTTTGCGGAAGGCCGGAAGGGTAGTAAGGGTCCGGATCTCCACGGGGAGATCATTCCATAGGGCCGGAGCAGCTACAGAGAAGGCCCTCCCCCGGGGAGTCGCCAGCCTACACAAATAGCAATCACATTTACTTCAGTTGCAACGTGCCCAAATGATAATTGCATGACCACAAAAATTGCATCATTTATAATTGATTTATAAACAAGGCTTCTTCAAATCTCCCTGATCCATTGAACTCATTGAAATGACCTTTCCTGATAACTACCAGTCTATCACATAAGTGAGTACACCCCCCCCCTCACACTTTGTAAACATTTAAGGATACCTTTTCATGTGTCAACACTGGAGAAATGACACTTGGCTACAATGTAAAGTTGTGAGTATACAGTTTGTATAACAGTGTAAATGTGCTGTTCCCTCAAAATAACACACAGCCATTAATGTCCAAACTGCTGGGAAGATATACTGTACTTAAATATTTATGTGAGGGGTTTGTACTTACTTATGTGATATACTTTATGTTTAAAGTTGTTTTACTTTAATTATCAGCATTTTATTTTAAATTGTCAATGTTGGAAAGAATTGTTAATTGTTATTAAAACCTCTTATGTAGGTTTTGTTCCTGCCAGTTTGATCTAGAAAACAAGAAAGCGGGAGATTGTGAGTTCAAGTCCTGCCTTAGACGTGAATATCAGCTAGGTCACTTTTAAGTTACTCTCAGCCCAACCCACCTCATAGGGGATTTGGTTGTAGGAGAAGATAGATGGATATGTTCGTGTCCTTGAGTTATGTATAAACAATAAAGGTGGGATACAAACAAGCGAATAAATAAATAAATATATATGTGCCCTTTTATCAATGTCTTGAAAAGATTCTAGACTTTTGGTACCTGGCTGTTATTTCCAGATAATGTTTGTGTTTTCTAATGTTGTAACTTGCTATGATCTTTGTTTTATTTTTTTAGGAAAAATCTATTTAATTTGCTGGTTAATGACAGTAATAAAAAGTATATACAAATCTGTTACTGCAGTCTTTGGAGGGGAAAAATATAATGGAAGTATTTTCCTTGGATTAAAAAAGTAACAAAATGTTGATCCTCACTTTAGAATATTTTATCTACAAGATAATTAATCATTCGAAATTTGTTAGAATTATTTTTTCTGCAAAGATACTTTTTTTACACATTAGACGGGAAAAATTATGCTAATCTAAAACTACCCATGGATCCCTATAGATGATAATTTTGTAAATTCAATTGAATATGAACCAAAAATATATATTTTAATTCCAGGCTAAATGAGAACAACCTTAATGCTATTAAAATCAATAAGATCTAAAATGAGTCATTGGAAATGGGAATTAAGCATACACCATCCATAATGGGATCTATAAAGAACATCATAAAATAATTTTAGTTTCAAATAAGTTTGTTAAATGCCAATGATTTTTTTTTTAGATGCAATTATGTGTGAAATGTATTCTACGCATTTGAAATATATGCTTAGAGCTAGCTTCAAAGGAATTGGTTTCTTAAGTGTTCAAACTAGTGAGTTAGCAATTTAGTAATAACAAGAAACAGAACTTCTTATATGCATTATAACACAACTATTTCTTCGTGTCTCCTTATTCTGAAGATTACAGCTTCCGATGGGGTACAAGAAAGTTTTCCAGTCACAGTCAATATTTTTGTACTTGATGCAAATGATAATTCTCCAACCTTCTCAAACATATCATATAATGTGAAGATCTATACAGACATGAGGCCTGGAGAAAGCGTTATCAAGGTAATAGAACAGTTTCTTTTGTCTTTTGTGTTTTCAGCCAATATTTTTTCTAAAAATAAAATTTGAAAATAAATTTATGTAATGGAACAAAGGGAGTTATGATATAACCTTAGAGAGAGAGAGCATAAAATTCAAATGTATTTATTATTGCTGTAAAGATTGGAGGTCATTTCTTTATATTTTTCATGTCTTGTCTCATTTTTTCTCATTTTTTTTTATTTCTTTGTTCTTTTCTCAGCACTTTTCTTTTTTTTCTTTACATGTTTTGTTCTGCAAAAGTACTTTCATTAAAAATAATTTTAAAAAGGAAAATAAGTTTGCATAGGAGGAATTAAACTGCTCTTAGGATCTTAATCTCTTCTACTTGCTAGAATCTTCTAAAAAGCTGACACTTACAAATACACTTAAAATAGGACATGGTTGCTAACCAAATAGTCTCATGTTTAATGACAAACTAATTGCTCCTTTGTTGTTAAGCTGGTGCTTTCTCCAACAAGTTGAAAAAAATATTCCATTGCAATTATTAGGGTTGTTTAGGTAACTGACCAATATTTTTTAAAAAAGGTTATTTTTGGCCCCGAATGGAAAAGAAATATAATATTGTCTGTGGATGAAAAATAAAGGCTGTTATGTAAGTACAAAGGGCAAGCGTAGGATGCAATGTGAGAAAAGCTGTGTGTTTCTTGCTTGTTCCTAAAAGGAATAATAATTTACAGAGAAATTTCATTTGGCATGGAATATCAGCTGCTTCAGACCACAGTTGTAATATTATCAAAATAATTGCCACGTTCCCTGTATAGTTCTGAATGTTAAACAAGGTTATACAAGAAGGGAAAAAAAATAAGAAATAGCAAAAGAAATTAAAAGTAGGAAAGAAAAAGGAAAAGTAGGTTTAGATTACAACAATATCATTCATAGTACCTCTAAATATCTTTTTAAGTCACCATTGCTTCACTAGATGCATATACCAATTTTTCTTCTTCAAATTACCATGTTTTGTTGAGTTTCTCAACTACATCCAACCATTAAACTTAACGTTTCCTCTCAATCTATTCACTTTCCTCCTTAATTTTTTTTAAAACAATAATCATTTCTTTCATTCTTTCCTTTGAAAAGACCAATTATTGTCTACTTTTTCTACCAGCATTTACAGTCTTAAAGTATATCCATCAAGTTCCAACTCTTCCCTAAACTTTCTATCAATCTCTACCAATTTATCTATTTGCTTTGTCTTTTGTCTTTTTTATATAACTTGCATCTATTCACTGCATTTACTTTGTCTAAAAGGCTGTTGCTATCCGAATGCAACTAAAACAAGATTATTGTTGAATCTTCCTTGATAAAATTTATTAAAAGGGTAAGAGACAAGATTAGTGAATTCTAAGTAACTGTAGTACCTTTACTTCAGAATCCATTATTTTCAGTTCATTTTAAAAAATCAAATAATATTGGAAACTTCATTGGTTTCTTCCTAACAGCATTCTTGAGAACTGGTGAAAATGACAGCTATCCACAATTAATGTTTCTCTAATAGCAATAGCAATAGCAGTTAGACTTATATACCGCTTCACAGGACTTTCAGCCCTCTCTAAGCGGTTTACAGAGTCAGCATATCGCCCCCACAGTCTGGGTCCTCATTTCACCCACCTCGGAAGGATGGAAGGCTGAGTCAACCTTGAGTCAATGTTTCCTATTACTTTGATGTCTAATACCCATCACAACTCAGTCAATCATTATATTAAGTTACAAAAGTAATAAATTGACTGTCCTTAGTTGCATCCATGCCATATGAAGCATTCTTGCTGGTGGTAAGAATATAATATTGGTAAGTTATGGCACATTTTGTTTAAAATTCCACAAGGATAACCAGAGCCCATTTTGACCTTGAGCATGTGGAATTCTATTTTGTGCAACTAAGGCGACATGTGGAATTCTATTTTGTGCAACTAAGGTGACTAGTTGGAAAGACTACTTTGCATATTAACTAACTGTTTCCTATGTCTCTCCAGATAGGAAGATCAGGCAGTGTCTTGACACTTCCAGGGTGCAGTATTAATAAGTTATAACACTCAAGAAAATTATATTAAAGCCATCATCTATTCAAGATATAGTGCTAATAAGTTTTATAATCAAGGAATGGAGAAGCTGAGACTTAACTAGATTATAAATTGGTTGAAAATTAAACCTTGCACATCTATTTTTGAATGACCTCTACCTTCATATTTTGTGTTTTAAGATTTTTTTTGTAAGAAAACACTATTCTGATTCATTTTCTTTTAGTATTTTTCATAGGGAAAGAAGGATTCTTCCAATGATGAAACAGCCTTAAGTATCAGATACAAGAGAAAATAGGAAGGATGTCCATATTAGAGAGCAAGTTTGATGTAATATTTTGAAATGTTGTTAACAAAAGCCAAATTACTAAAAACTGAGGGCATTAAGATAGCAATAGCAATAGTTAGACTTATATACCGCTTCATAGGGCTTTCAGCCCTCTCTAAGCGGTTTACAGAGTCAGCATATCGCCCCCAACAACAATCCGGGTCCTCATTTTACCCACTTCGGAAGGATGGAAGGCTGAATCAACCTTGAGCCTGGTGGGATTTGAACAGCCGAACTGCTGAACTGCAGTCAGCTGAAGTAGCCTGCAGTGCTGCATTTAACCACTGTGCCACCTCGGAGAGATAAAGATGTTACCAATTTAGAATTGCCTTGAATGAGAAAAAAATCTGTAAGGAAAAACAGAAATAGTAACCTATAGCTGTCTTGATGAGCCACCATAATCCAAATCTTTAATGTAGTATTTAAATTTATCCCTCCGTATTGAATTGATATTCAATAAATCAATCGACTGAATTGGTTTTTCATATTGAAAAGCTGTTCTCTGGATTACAGAAAATCACTGGTTTGTTTTGAGAGCAACAATATGCAACTATAAGGTACCTGAAGGAGAAAAATAAAAACAAATATGAATTCAAAATTATTTCAAAGATTTTTCTGATATATGGAAAAAGAGACATTGAAGGATTAGGGGACATATGTCCCTTTTAAATCTCTTGTGGATACATGTCTTGGGATTGACACTTGACCAAATAGTTTTCTCCTGATAACCTTCCTATATTCACCCATCCCTTCTATATTAAAAAAAAAGTTTATAATTGTTATTGGCTGACTGATCATGATAAATTTGCAGATCATTTAATAATAAACACACAAGTCATCCCAACATTGCCAACTATTCATAGTGTGTGTACTATTTATGTTGACTTTTAAGTAGATTTAAAGATATTATCCAAGCACTTTCAAGGCTGATTCTCTAGATAGTTACTGCTTTTCCCTAATTCAGACCTGACTGCCCTTAAAATCCTTCCTTTGTGTAATTAAAATAGAACATATTTGGATTTCGAGACTGATGAAAACTGTTAGCTACTTATTTCTATGAATGAAAGAATGACCATGAAAGGATCTATTTTATGGGTTTGATTTCTTCATTAATTGACTGGCTAAGAGCTTAAATGCAGTGGTTAAATGCAGCACTGCAGGCTACTGCTAGATCAGCAGGTCAGCGGTTCAAATCTCACCGGCTCAGGGTTGACTCAGCCTTCCATCCTTCCGAGGTGGGTAAAATGAGGACCCAGATTGTTGGGGGCAATATGCTGACTCTCTGTAAACCGCTTAGAGAGGCCTGAAAGGCCTATGAAGCGGTATATAAGTCCACTGCTATTGCTATTGCTATTGCTATTGCTACAGCCAATTGAACTCTAGGTTTCTGCCTTTCTCAATGATATCTTAACCATAATTTTCAGAACTCCTCTAATAATGAATTTTATAGTTCATTAAATAGTTTCTCTTTTTAGGGTTTTTTTTAAAGTCTTCTGTTCTGTGGATTATTTTGTCTTTAGCATCTTTTGTATAGTACAGCTTCTTTAGGAATAGAAGCTGAAATAAATTCATGGTTTTGAAAATGAACAATAAAAATAAATGCTATGGTTAATTTGCCAATTATGGGAAATGCCTTGCCTTTTGAAATAATCAAATGTGGGAGTATCTAAGAAATAGATGCTTTTTAATACCTCACAGGGTAAGCAGGAAATTTTCCACTCTTGCCTTTCAGCATATGTACAGTTATACTAATCAGTTGGGGAATACCATTCAATCATCTTCACTTCTATTTAGACATGTGTAAGGAATATATGTGACATTAATTCATAGCTCTAGCTGGATGACCTTAAAGGAGTTTAGCACAGAATAGTTTCTCATAGATAGCACAACTGTGAAAGTGAACTTCATAAAAAATATATTTTGATATATAGATAACCATGGCATGGAAGAAGGAAGAAAGCATCTGTACATGTCAGGAAAGGGAATATTTTTGTATAGATAAAAAGTATTTCGTTAATTATGTCCATTAAAGATGACATGCTATTACAGCCTAAATAAATTCTAGCTATGTTTTAATTAAAAAAAAAATGCTATGGTCTACCCACAACTCTGTATTTTATTCCTATCTTTTTTTTTTGCCTGCTATTTCTTAGTACATATTTGGTCCTTTCCAACTTACCTCCTCTTTGCCTTCATCTCTCTTTTTCAATAAAATGAACAACAGCACAGTCTTAATTAGAAAGATAAATATTTTAAATCTGGGTCATGGTTCCTTCTATTATAGAGGAATTGTCTAACCCTGCCAATGGAAAATAGAGATTAAGTTTGAGAAGATTGGTATAACTGCACTACAATAGTCAGCACTCATTATTAATTGGTTCTGGGAGGTGCAAGGACTACTACCGTGTTTCCCCGAAAATAAGACAGGGTCTTATTTTCTTTTGGCACCCCTCCCCCCCCAAAATAAGCACTTGGCCTTATTTTTGGGGAGGTCTTATTATTTTTGCTGGGCAGTAGGCTGCGAGCGTGGTCACCTCATGGCTGCTGCTGTGTTGCAATATTTTTGGGGAGGGCTTATTTTCAGGGGAGGGCTTATTTTAGTGCATGCACTCCAAAGCCCAATTGGGCTTATTATCTGGGGAGGTCTTGTTTTCAGTGAAACGGGGTAAAAACAATGAGGACCAAACAAATTATGAGGAATAATATAACAAGTAACAAAGCAGCCAACACCAACAAGTTCTAACTTATGTTTTGAGCATGAAACAAATGATAAGAACTGGAAACAAAATTTTCATGCCAAAATGTGTTGGATACCAAATTCAATGAGTTTCAAAGCCGTTGAGATACCACCGTATTAAATGATAACCTGTATTTTCTCTGTATGTGTCCTTGTGTTATTTTTCTTCCTTAAGAGTCTTTATTTTTATAACTGTGTTCTAATGAAAATGAAATGAAATGCATGTTTTAGGATGGAAGAATCAGCAAAAGGTAATAAATGGAAATTAAGATTGAAGTCCTAGATGCCAAAATGGATAATGGGGTTAATTTTATTGATATTAAGCTGGTCACAACTGCATTGCATCCTAGCCTCATATGTTTTAGAACATTCGATTCAAAAGGAATTAGATTATTGTGTTTGTTCTTGCTGTTTTGGTTTAGCTTGAAAGTTAGCTAGACCTAGTCTAACACTATGTCACATTGTTTGAGCCATCTTGAATAATTGCTACAGTAGAAATGTGAGCTATAAATCAAATGAATATATTAAAAAAAAACACTTGGGATTTCTCTCACTAGATTTTGACAAAGGTTGTCAGCTGTCACAAATAATATATATCCAAGTGGTTTCAGAATGCTACATAGCAATGGCCTGGATTTCAAACAGTCTTCATATACTTCAGACAGCCATAAAATATGCATAGTGTTCTCTTCATTTTTTTTAAAAAAAAAATGAGCAAAATTCAGTTGATCTGACACAAAGTTTTCAAAGTCGAAAAGTCAATGGAGATTCTCAGTCATTCAGGTCATGGTTGTCCCAAAGGTACTTTTTTTTCCCTAAGAGGCAACTGGACTTTCTTGTTTTTCTTTGAAGAGTTATCCAAAAAGCTTCTTCAGCTCTGACTGGATGGTAGGGAATGGAAGGATTTCTATTACTTGCACAGCTGGAACTGCTGTCCACAGTTTGGATAGGGAGGACAGCTGGTTTGAAAGAGGTCATCTATTGAATAGCCTTCTCTCAACACGGGGAAGTTTGAAGTCTTGAAGTTTTATTTTATTTATATGCCGCCCTATTCTCTATAGGGACTCAGGGCGGCGAACAACTCAAACGGGAAAGGGAACATACAAATACAAAACAGGCATTTAAAATAACCAACAACCACACCTGTCGAGAGGGGAAGGGAGCTCATCAACCCCAGGCCTGCCGACACAGCCAGGTTTTATCAGCTTTTCGGAAGGCCAGGAGAGAGGTGAGGGTCCGGATCTCCGCGGGGAGTTCGTTCCAAAGGGCCGGAGCTGCAACAGAGAAGGCCCTCCCCCGGGTCGTAGCCAGATGGCATTGGCTGGTGGATGGAACCCGGAGGAGGCCAACCCTATGCGATCTAATGGGTCTTTGGGAGATAATTGGCAGCAGGCGGTCTCTCAAGTACCCAGGTCCAATACCATGAAGGGCTTTATAAGTAATAACTAGGGAGGGATATGACATCATCATAATATCATATGATATTATCGTATTGTCTATGGAGATTCTCAGTCATCCATGTCATGGTTGTCCCAAAGGTGCTTTTTCAAGAGGCAACTGGATTTTCTTGGTTTTTTTTTGAAGACACTTCCCATTCAAGAAGCTTCTTCAGCTGTGACTGGATGGTGAAAAATGGAGGGATTTATATTCCTTGCAGATAGAACTGGAACTGCTGTCCACATTTTGGACAAAGAGGACCACTGGTTTAAAAGAGGGGTCAGAGAGGCCATCTATGTCAAAATTGAACAGCCCTCTCTCAACAGAGGTGGAGGGACATGGCATCATCTATCTCCAGTCTACAACACAGTCCCTTTAACAATTCCAAAGTCTCCACACCCATTTGCACTACTCAGATGACCCTGAGGATAGAGACAAACCTCAATAAATGGCCTCAATAACTCTCTAAAAGAATTCAAATGACCAGCTGTCTGCAAGGAGTATAAATCCTTCCATTCCCCACCATCCAGCCAGAGCTGAAGAAGCTTCTCAGATGAGAAGCAAAACATCTTCAAAGAAAAACAAGGAAGTGCAGTTGCCTCTTGAAAAAAAACACCTTTGCGTTTTCAAAGTCTAATTGGTATGTAAAATTTTTTAGTGAGAAACAGAATGCACAACATTGAGTTTTACAACTTCTGGTTGTATTTATTTTATCTTCAGTCTTGTGGCCTTCTCAAGTGAGTAAAGACTGGCTGTACCGTTCAGGGAAGACCAATTTTAATACCATGTGGGCACAAATGCTAATTGTACAATGGACAATTTCACAGAAAGAATGCTTCTTACATACATAACCTTGCTAGAGAAATGTGCTTTGACCTTATAAAAAACTCTTCTTCCTAAATTCTCCAATTCTCATGTTGTTGTTTTTGTCTAAAATTCTATGATTGTTTTAGATTCAACAGGATATTTATTGGGAGGGTCTTCTATTTTATGAGGCACCTAAAAAGCTATAGTAGGTTGCAGGCGGTACGCCCCGGTACGCGCGTCCCTGTGCCTGCTGGAACCAGCAGCTACCGTACCGGAATGGGGCTTTGGAGGACCCGCCACCCATCCTCATTCTTTACCTGTATTTGAAGGAAACGGGTTATTTGTGCATGCACACGCAGCGTTCGGCACCTGTGTTATGCTCCGCCGAGCAGCTGGAGCATTGCAGGCAGAGGGTGCCCATGTGTGTGCAGCACCCGTGCCCATGGTGCACATCTGGCTCCCATTGCAATAGGAGCTGAAACCCACCACTGCTAGAAAACCTTGCCTCTTGATAACAATGGGAAAGTACTTAATAAAATAGTCACATACTTCATCTTTTGATCATAAAAATATGTTTTCACCTTCATAGAGCCGAGGTGGCGCAGTGGTTAGGGTGCAGTACTGCAGGCCACTTCAGCTGACTGTTATCTGCAGTTCAGCGGTTCTAATCTCACCGGCTCAAGGTTGACTCAGCCTTCCATCCTTCCGAGGTGGGTGAAATGAGGACCCAGACTGTGGGGGCGATATGCTGACTCTGTAAACCACATAGAGAGGGCTGAAAACCCTATGAAGCGGTATATAAGTCTAACTGCTATTGCTATTGCTATTCATTCTTTTAACACTGTATTCATTCTGTTCTCCCCTTTAAGTATATAACAGAATCCAGATGTGATATCACAGATTTCTCATAGATTTCTTTCATGGCTTTTTATTTTATTTTATTTATTTTTATTTATCAAATTTAGAAACTACGCATCTCCGTCACAGAGGGACTCTGGATGGTGTACAAGCAAATTTCTGTCCCTATTTTTTTCCTCCATCCTTAATGGTGGTGGCCAAGAGAAAATAGTCATCCCACATCAAATTGAGCCTGAATGAATAATTGAGGCATTTTATAAATATTGCAGATCAATAAATAATCTCTTGCTCCATATTAAGTGTAAGGCTGAGACCACAAAACAAATGAAGAACCTATCTGCAGGAGCTGTGTACATTTTGTGACATTACTGCAGACCCCAATAATTTATTAATCCAAAGGTGTCAGCCACGCTGTTCCATGGCAATTTTCACAACACGATTCAAATAGCTAAAATAAATATATGCTAATAGCGAATGACTCTGAGAAATGGTCTTATTGAAGTGTAGTAGCTGGAAAGCAAACTGCAAGTTTCAATTTATATCAGCAGGAAATAATCAAGTTAGGCATTTGGGAATGAGTCCAATTTGCCCAAACTTTTTAGCTCATGACAGATATTGAACTACAAGAGTCAAGATATCTTATTAGCTTTTCCATGTTTTGGTCAAAAATATCTCTGATAATGAGAGCTCTGTCCAGCTGAACTAACCTTTGTTTTAAAATGACAGTAACAAATGAAATGTGGCATGACTCTAAAAGACACAGTATTGTTAAAGACAGGATGCAATGTAAGTTTCCTAGAGCTTGCTTTTTGCACAAAGCAAATCGGGCTTTCCTTGAGCGGTAAGCAAACAGATCCATCACTGTCAAGTTTTGAGTACTGCTTATTTTTAGGGAAGAAAATTACCGCTCCTGTATGAGATACACAGAGAGAGAAGAAAGGATCCTTGTTTTAACTGCTTTTAGGGATTCGGGAATGTCCAGGATCATATAAACCGGCGCCTATCTACCAAAGACACCTGCAATTCGTACACTGGAAACCATAGGGCAGTATGACAGTTCTGTGATTGTAACGCTCCCTTTCAGACACATTTTTGCCCCCTCCAAATGTTATTCAGATAACTTCGCTTTTCAAAGCATGCCCGTTTGTAAATTTAATTAACTTTGTTAATTTAGGTATTTGTGATTCTACCAGTTCTCCTTTTCATGTTGTCACAATAAAACTTGGCCTGGTTCCTAGCGTGTAATTAAATGGTTGGGACTGGTATTTTTTGTGAAAGGCGTTGATTTATCTTCTTCTCCCATCCCCTGAACTGGAGAAGGCCTATTATAACACTTTTCAAAGAAGCCTTCAATCTTTATTAATAGCGTTAATTTAGGAGATCAGCAACTACATGCAGTTCCACAAAGGAATGTTTACATGATTAAAATAATAGTTTCACAGTTTTAGCAGGGAAAAGGCACCTCGTTGAGTTGAGTACTTTAAGACCACAGCGGATGCTGTCAGCCATTCAAAAGATGAGCTTTCATTTTGAAGGAAGTCCTACTGTGCTTAATTGGTTTTACTCCTTAGTAAATGAGTTTACAGCTACATCTTTAAAGTAATTATTCTCAATAGAAACCACAGCAGGCCTGTGGCTGTTAATCATCCAGGCATAACTTATATACAGAAGCCATGGGGGGGTGGGGGGAAATCCCACCCATCATTGTCCTCTCAAACAAGAAAAGATGGGCGCATGTGAACATATTTGATGAACAGGTCGGTGCATATTAATTTAACCACTGAGATGTTTCAGTTCTGAATGACTGGCCCTGGCTGGATTGTGTTCCTGTGAGACAAATATTACTGTTGGTGGCATTATTGATTAGTCACTAGTGAACAGTATATTTCTTGCAGCTGTATCCATGTTTTTTTAATAATCGTCTCCATCCTTTCAACTCATTCCACTCCAATGTTTATAAGGATAATGGCACACTTCAGAGCAAAATGGGATGTGGTACAGTAAGCTTTTCAACCTAATTAATGTTTAATCATGTATCTTTTATTTTAATATTTAGCTGCCTTAAATACCTCCAGATTTTTTAAAAAATAGTATTGTAAAATGGTAATCAATGCTGATATCTTAGGACAAAAATATCCCTAAATATAACTCAGTAATCACACTCCTGGGTTAACTAATGCTTTTCTTTTCTTATAACAGTGTCCCTTAACCTTGGCTAGTTGAAGAAAGGTGGACTTCAACTCCCAGAATTTGTGGTTCCACCACAAAACCGCGGTAGACAAAAGCGCGCTCGCCGAAAGCGCATACGTGACGTCATCACAGCGCGACGAAAACATCGCGCTGTGATCGATAAATGTAAAAATAAAGCGAAAACCTTACCCTAACCCCCCCAAACCTAACCCTAAACCTAACCCTTAACCTAACCCTTAACCTAAGCCTAAATCTAACCCTAAACCTAACCCTTAACCTAACGCTAAATGTAACCCTAACGCTCTAAACCTAACCCTTAACCTAACCCTAACCCTAAACCTAACCCTTACCTTTATGTGAATCGGCTTGCTTTAATTTTAATTTTATTTCAATTTTTAATTTTTTTCGTCGCGCTGTGATGACGTCAAATGCAACGCTTTCGTCGAGCGCGCTTTTGTGGACCGCGGTTTTGATGGGTCACGGAATTTGTCAGCCAGCATAGCTGACTGAGGAATTCTGGGAGTTAAAGTCTACCCATCATCAAGTGGCCAAGATTGAGAAACACTGCTTTATATTATTTGTTTACATTCTAGGCTGCAGGTTTTTATATCCTGTAGTAACGTCTGATTGTTTAGGTCTGATATCATAGGATATGCCATAACCCCCCCTCTGATGTACTTTAACTCTTCTTGTGGTACAGCAATAAACCTAGAATGTTGATTCTTTTAAACTGCAGCTTACTGCCATGGATGCAGATGAAGGTCCAAATGGACAGATTAGATATGAAATCTTGGCTGGTGACCAGGGAGACTTCATAATCAATGATAAGACAGGCCTTATCACCATTGCACCAGGAATTACACTGGTAGTAGGTCGGTCCTACGCCCTCACAGTCAAAGCATCTGACAGCGCTCCACTGGCACAGAAAAGGTAGGTCATATCTGACTTTATTTGTTTAGCTATCCAAGGTGAGAAATTAACTTTTCAACTCTATGAAGAAGTATGAAGTCAAGGCCAGGAATTTTATATATCTGAACTATCCATCTCCCTCAAAGAGGGACTTTGTGTGGTGTTTAATTAAATGTTACACTTAACATTTTAGAATTAACATTTGTAAAACGATAAAAATTTAAGGAGGCAAACGTAATTAAACCCTGTTTTTTTAAAAAATAGATTACAATGGCAAAAGAAGGCCTCTCATGACACCAACCAATCCCACAACTACACCTATCCTCCGCGAGCTGCACTGGTTACCGATCAGTCTCCGGATACGCTTCAAGGTGCTAGTCGTCACTTATAAAGCCCTTCATGGTATTGGATCTGGGTACTTGAGAGACCGCCTGCTGCCAATTACCTCCCACAGACCCATTAGATCACATAGGGTTGGCCTCCTCCGGGTGCCATCTACCAGCCAATGCCACCTGGCTACTACCCGGGGGAGGGCCTTCTCTGTGGCAGCTCCGGCCCTCTGGAACGAACTCCCCGCAGGGATTCGGACCCTCACCTCCCTCCAGGCCTTCCGAAAAGCCGTCAAAACCTGGCTTTGCTGGCAGGCCTGGGGTTGATGAGTTCTCTCCCCTCTCGACTTGTATGGTTGTGTGACTCTTGCTTATTTTAATTATTTGTATTTCGTTTTATGTTCCCCTTTTTCCCCTTTTGAATTGTTCGCCGCCCTGAGTCCTTCCCGGAGAAGGGCGGCATACAAATAATAAAATTCAATTCAATTCAATGTTCTTTTGGGTTCCCCATGCTAGGCTCTCTATACTGCTCTACAGAGTAGAGAGTTGGTCTCTGACCGAAAACCACTTGAAGAAACTAGAAGCATTTGAAATGTGGATTTACAGGTGGCGGTTACATATAAGTTGGGTTGACAAGATCAGAAATGAGGAGGTGATAAGCCACCTGGGAAAGCCAAGGGAAATAATCAAAACCATAAAAAAGCGAAAGAATGTTTTGGACATGTGATGCGACACCCAGAAAAATAAGGAATACTTCACTTAGTCCTCCAAGGAAAGATTGAAGACAAACGAGGTCCAGGCAAAAGAAGAACATCATGGCTTCAAAATCTAAGGGACTGATTTGGACAAAACTCAACAGCACTTTTTCGTGCAGCTGTTGATAAAAATAAGATCGCCAACATCATCGCCACGTCCAATATTGGATATGGCACAAGAAGAAGAAGTTGCAAGGCTGCAGAATCATGTTTTAACTCTTTCTCAAAAGGCCAGGAGAGCAGATGCACACCTCACCTCTGGGGGCAGAATATTCCAAAGTGTGGGGGCAAAAACAGAGATGGCTCTCTTTCTAGACCCTACCAGTCAGAATTCTTTAACTGGCGGGGTCTATAACATACCTTCTTTGCCTGACCAAGTGGATGTGGTGCAATAAAACTGATTTATTGTGCATGAAAAGCTGTATGTAGAGACCATTTATTGAAATAGATAAAGATACACCACATATGGAGTGGGATGGAATTTTCTATTCTATCTAGGTTATGATTGGGTTTTCATTTTTAAATTTAACTTTATGTTGTATTTCATACTACAGCTTTTTATTTTTCCATCTCAAGATGATAAGAAATTTTGCTGCTCTTTTTTTGGCAACCACATTATTGAAAACTTGAGAACACAATCAGAATAAGTTGTGGAGGCTGAGACCTGTTGTAAAAGAATAGTAATCCCAAGTAGTCCTGACGGAGTAGTAGATGGCTTCTTTGAAAGAAGCACATCTACTACTCCTTTACCAATTTATTTATTGGTTTGTTTGTTTGTTTATTTATTTATTTGCATTCCACCTTTATTATTTCTACAAGTCACACATGGCAGTGAACATATCCCCCACATGTTCCTCCTCCTCCTATTTTCTCCCCAATAACTCTGGGAGGTGAGTTGGCTGAAAGAGAATGACCGGCCCAAATCCTCCAGCTGGGTTTCATGGCTAAGGTGGGATTGGAACTCATGGTCTCCCGCTTTTTAGTTGCTTACAGCACAATGTCATACTTCTGTCTACTTGAAAATAAACCTATTGAATTTACTGGCTCTTACTCTCGGGTAAGGATATTTGGGACTGCAGCCTTTCTTTTTGCACATTTCAACCTGGATCACAAAGGAAATGAAATTGTACCCAGTGCATACCTATCGCTATCCAATAAGTTCAGTGGATCAAAAATGGTTTGACGTTTCTAAAAAAAAAGGCAACTCTTGTTTGTTTAGCCTGCTAAGTGTCAGCCTAAAGGTCAACGAATCAAGTGTGTTAATTTAGCGTCACCCATATCAATGACTGTCAGCTTAAAGGGCTGAGAAGGAGAGAAAGGAAGAGAGAAGCTTAAAGCAATGGAAGCACAAATAGCAACTGCTTCTGTAAATTGCCATATATCATTTAACGGTAATATCTCCAACTATCCTGGAACTGAAAGGATCACTGAGCTGAAGATAATTTTTTTTTCTCCCCAGGCAATGCATTCTTATAGTGTCCCTTAACTCAATTTGGAACACAAAATTGCAAGCTAGGCAAATATTCGAGAAAGAATCAAATATGCCCCAATGAAATCCGCACTGGAACCAGCCACCTCATTCAGTTCCTAATTTTTGACATGTTAGAGCTGGGAACCATAGAGTAGAAAAGCAATATTTTTTTTCTTAAACCAAGTATGGAGAAGAAACATAATGAGTGATTCAAAAATATACAGCACACAGTTGAACAGAAAAGGTTTAGTTTTGCATACAGATTATAGCTTGGAGGGAAGTCCTCAAGTGTGAATATATTTCACAGAACAAAACTTTAAAATATACCATGGTTATATACCTAATTACAAATGCACACTATTCTAACATTTAACATGACTCACACATTCCTGCTGCGCTATCCAAATGGAATGCGTATGACATATTTTCTATATACAGTGGCAATGTGATGGCTCTTCTAGAAGCCGATAGGCCTTCTGGAAGCATGTCATGAAGGGTGACATCTGTCGGCAGCTCTTAAAAGCAGCCGTACCTTTTCTTGGAATCCTGTGTTTTTCTACTCTTCAAACCTTCTCTTTTTTGGCAAAAAATATTTAAAAAAAGAATTGGTCATATTTCCAAAAACATGGAAAGGCACCTATAGCAGTTAGACTTATATACCGCTTCATAGGGCTTTCAGCCCTCTCTAAGCGGTTTACAGAGTCAGCATATTGCCCCCAACAACAATCCGGGTCCTCATTTTACCCACCTCGGAAGGATGGAAGGCTGAGTCAACCTTGAGCCGGTGAGATTAGAACCGCTGAACTGCAGATAGCAGTCAGCTGAAGTGGCCTGCAGTACTGCACCCTAACCACTGCGCCATCTCGGCTCACCTATATATTAAGGAAAGAATTTAGAGGTCTTCAGTTCTGAACATTCTCAGTTTCTTTATCCTATGAAATAGCCGAGAAAAGGAAAAGGAAAATGCAACAAAATAAAAGAAATGTAAGCAAAGTCCAAAACATATATTTTAATTGTGGGCTTAGCTAGTGCTCTGGTGATCCCGTTATCTTTACCTCTTTCATCCACTTTTTCTTTCATCTGTCTCTCTCTCTCTCCAGTATATGGAAGCAACAAAACATTTCCACCTTAGTAGAAATACTTCCATTGGCTTTTGATATGCGATGTAGTCCATAAATCCACCACTGATTGCAGTGGTGAAATTCAAAATATTTTACTACTGGTTCTGTAGGCATGGCTTGGTGGATGTGGCAGGGGAAGGATACTGCAAAATCTCCATTCCCACCCCACTTTGGGGCCAGCCAGAAGTGGTATTTGCCAGTTCTCCGAACTACCTAAAATTTCTGCTACCGGTTCTCCAGAACCTGCTGAATTTCATCCCCGCCTGACTAGAAAATTGAATTTGTAGGATCACATTTAAGTAGAAAGACACTTTCTCTCTTCCCCCTGCATAATTTTGTCACAATCGCTTCCACAATGTTTTGGCAACAACATTTCATTCCCTCCCACAAAAAGATGGAGGCTGCAGCTGTGCTGTTCCTCTCCTTATGGTGGTGAACTTTTCCTTAAGTGGAGCTATTCCCCCAATTTCTCTTCCTCAAAATAAATAGATCAAGAATGTGATGGAGCTTTTCATGCACAGTTCTTTAATTATTTAGCTTCTTTTTTATTCAGTTTTGGGATTTTGGATGTGGATGGAGGTAGAGATTAGATCCAACATATATGATCTCATTTTGCTACTGACTGCATTCTGAATAACATAGAACTAAAACAGAATTACTGACATAATGAACCTATGTGGAAATCTATAAAGTGGACAGTCCAAATGTAATACTTAAATGTCAGTGACTTTAAATGATTCTTATAATAATATTAAGCAATTTGGATGCATATTTACATTTTGGCTTGTCACCAGCCATGTAGCATTGTAAACACTTAAATTCAAATATATCTTCATACCTATAAGGATTAGATACTTTAAATGTACATTCTCCTTAAAGTGACAGAATAAACCCAGACTGTACAAATTCTATTGAGCTGTAGAATGTGCAATCCTTAGGGGGTTTTTTTTCCTGGTGCCTAAATTAGAAAGCTGATTTTTTAAAAATCTATTTTTTTCCTGATGCAATTTTTAATAGCAGTTTTCAAAAATCAAATCAGTGTAATATTTGGTATCTTGTTTTGATTTTTAAAAATAAAAGTAAATATATTTCCATCAATAACAATAGCAGGAAGGGAGGGAGTGGACTGGGAGAGAGGAGTGGTAGAGGGGGAGGGGAAGTAGGGTAGAGGGGAATGATGGAGGGAAGATAGCAAGTTGGAGGTGGGTGGAAGAAAGAGGTGTATGGAGAGCGGAAGAGGTATATTGGGTTTTTATTTGAGTTTGAGTCTTATTTTATTTATATTTCTGGGGGTATTGTTGACAAGAGGAACTGCTGTGATTATTATTTAATGTTGTATGGCCCCGGTTATGCACAGTATATATGTGACTGTATGAAAATGAAAAATGGAAAATAAAAACATTAATTTTCAAAAAACAATAGGTTTTCTTAGAAGAGAAATGAAGTCCCTGAGAGACTAAGAGAAAATGGTTGAAAGGAGGAAAGAAAGAAAAGGATTTTCTAGTAGAGTAGAATGAAACTTAGTAAATATAATCAACGGTATATATTCAATAAAATGTGTGAAGATATAGATTAAAACTACTACTTGTGGATAACTAATTAAATGAAATGTTTACTGTATAAAATATGTATTATTAAGAGTAAAACAGAAGAATAGATGGAAATGATATGTTAAGCTTGATCAACTTTGAGAGGCAAAAGGGGTATTGTTTATATATTAAAGAAAAAAATTAAATTAAGCAGGAGAAAACGGAATAAAAATAAGATGACTGAAATGTAAAATGGAAATTTGATGTAAAATGTTATATGCATAATAGAAGATGTAAAGGGGGGGGGAACCAGGACAACACTTTGTTCATAAAAGAAATATGTAACAAGAAATAAATAAATAACTTTGTACAAAAAAAAAAGAATAGCAATAGCAGTTAGACTTATATACCGCTTCATAGGGCTTTCAGCCCTCTCTAAGCGGTTTACAGAGTCATCATATTGCCCCCAACAACAATCCGGGTCCTCATTTCACCCACCTCGGAAGGATGGAAGGCTGAGTCAACCCTGAGCTGGTGAGATTTGAACAGCCTAACTGCAGAACTGCAGTCAGCTGAAGTAGCCTGCAGTGCTGCATTTAACCACTGCGCCACCTCGGCTCTAAGTAATCTAATCAAAGGACTGAGTTCATAAATATGTTTATTTGAGCACCCCTTCCCCCCTCCAAAAAAGGCTTATTTTGGAGAAAGTGTTACGGTCATTAAAAGCATACTGCACATTATTTTAATCCCCATTGAGATAGCTTTCATATTACTACTTAGAGCTTAAAACTTGGTAGGAAATTTAAATTTTCTTAAGGCCCTTGCAGTCTCTTCAGTCCAGATAGGGCTCTTCTCTGTTTTAATGGGAATGGAAACAGCTTTACTTATTTATCAGGACTACAACACAAATTAGAAGCTGCTGGATTGGGGGCCCTTCCCTTTGTTTAGACACCCTGAATGCTTAATGCGATATAACATTTAGAGTTTGATAGAGGGAAAAGTGTTATAATTCGATTTTGACTGAATTCTGTTTGTCATTTCAGGAGTTCCATCACTACTGTTTACATCGAGGTGCTTCCTCCTAACAATCAAAGTCCACCTCGCTTCCCTCAACAGATGTACAGTCTTGAGCTCAGTGAGGCCATGCGAATTGGTGCCATTTTGCTGAATTTGCAGGTACAGAATGCTTCAATGTAAGCATTTACGAAGCTCTTTCTGTTTATGCGTACGAGTTGAATTATTTGTAAATGACTCCCGATTTTGCTCGGGCAACTTTTGCATGATAGATTGTCGAAATCTCAGCTAACATTCAACACTTTCCCCCCAATTGGTTTATAGAATAATCCATGCATATTGTTACGTAGCCTGTCTGACGCTGATGAGATGAATAAGCACCTAAGAGTTTAATTTTGCTCCGATGAAATAGCAAGCACTCCATAACTCCATAACGCAGGCATCCAGTATTCTCTTATCTTGGATTTCATGTGATAGAATTCTATGGATCAGTTACCTTCTCGGGGAAAAACACTCTCATCACTGTAAATCTTATTGAGGGACCCTTGCAAGATTTCTGGAGTCCAAAACTGCTGTTTTGCAGTATCTGTAATAACACCCATCCATCATATCATAGAGATCTTTTGGATCATTATGGAAAACTACTGAAACCAGTGAGATATCTCTGTAGATAATGGGTCATGTTCTGCATTTTTTCATCTCTTTATATGCTGTAGTAGGAAGTGTGCTTTGCATGTAAGCTTCAAGGTTACATTTCTGGTATTTCCAACAAGGGCAGAAGAAATTGTATTTGGTAACATAATAAAGCTGCACTAGCTCGTACTGATCAATGACTTGACCCAGCATAGGAGAACTTGTGTTATTTCATTTTAAGTTCTTAGAACAGCAAATACGACAGTTTTTCTCATGCTGTTCCCAACACTAACTTGAACATTTCATAATTAAAGGGGGAGGGAACATTCTGCTTTTAACAATTATTACAGAAAAGAACACTAACTATACTGAAAAGAAAGGAAAATATATCAGGAAAATTAACATTTCATTCATTAGGGTACCTGTGGGCCATGGCTTACTAGTGGGCCGTGAGGGGTTTTCAACCAGGACACAGAAATGGTCAGCGAACCCATGTGTACATTCTCACTTGTGCCAGCAGCGGTGATCCACATCCACATGCCCAATTTAAGTGAGCGGGCAGGGATGTGTGCATGTTGATGTGTGTATATTGCTCACACAATGTTAGCAATAGCAATAGCAGTTAGACTTATATACCGCTTCATAGGGCTTTCAGCCCTCTCTAAGCGGTTTACAAAGTCAGCATATTGCGCCCAACAATCTGGGTCCTCATTTCACCCACCTCGGAAGGATGGAAGGCTGAGTCAAGCTTGAGCCGGTGAGATTTGAACAGCCGAACTGCAGAACTGCAGTCAGCTGAAGTAGCCTGCAGTGCTGCATTTAACCACTGAGACACCTCGGCTCTTTTTGTTGTGGCCCACCGGCAGCCAGCAGAGCTGACAGCAGAGTCGGACAGTGAAGATGTTGGGGAGGAACTTGGGCCAGTCCTAGGGGCTGAAGAAAGCTCAGACGAGGGCTCTGCGTTGGAGGCAGAGAGGGAGCTAGACAGCAGTGAGGCAGAGGAACAGCTGGAGCCTATTCCCAGTGTGCACATGCGCAGAGCTGCCAGAAGACAGGAACAACTAAGAAAGCAGGGTCGACTTAGGAGTAAATCCTTGGAGATGATTGGCCCCTCCCATAGGAAACAAAAGAGGAGCGAACGGGGAGTGGGCTTTTTGCAGGAAGCAATTCATTCATTTGGTCGTTTCAAGAGTGGAAAGTTCTGTTTGTGACTATAAGAGACTCTGTGCCAAGTTTTGCCTTGTCCTGCATTTGGAAACTAGTCATCTGGCAGTTCTCCAAATGAGATAAGGTTCGTGTTGATAAATATTCCTCGGAAACACTGTTTGCTAAGCCTTGCTGACTGTGAATGAAAGGAATTCACAGTCATGTAAATAAAAGGGGTTTTGCCGGGACCAAGGTGGCGCTGTGGGTAGAGTGCAGTACTGCAGGCCACTTCAGCTGACTGCTAGTTCAGCAGCTCGGCGGTTCAAATCTCACCGGCTCAAGGTTGACTCAGCCTTCCATCCTTCCGAGGTGGGTGAAATGAGGACCCGGACTGTGGGGGCGATATGCTGACTCTGTAAACCGCTTAGAGAGGTCTGAAAGCCCTATTAAGCAGTATAGAAGTCTAATTGCTATTGCTATTCTTGCTTTTTAAGGGAGCCTGGGTCAGAACACACAAGTAGAGCTGCACATGTGTTCATTTACCGGCTGCTCACAAAGAACCATCCCGCCTTCTCCACCCCCTCACCAGCTCATACAGTTGGAAACATTGGGGAACTCTGCATTAGGCATTCTAGCTCAGGAGGCCCAACATTTCCAATGCAGTGTGTGTGTGTGTGTGTGTGTGTGTGTGTGTGTGTGTGTGTGTGTGTGTTTATTTGTGCTGATAAATAAATAAAGGGAGACTAGTATAGATCTATTTCAAGCTATTTAGCTCTCATCAGCTAGCCATACCCTTACTGGGATTTGAACCTGGGCTATATTACATACTAGGCAGACATCTTAGTCATTAGGCCACAGGTCTCCTCCTTATCAGCTGAAGCCAGGGAAGAAGGTATATATATTTAGTGTCACAACCCCTGGTAAGCCCCAATTATGGGAGGAAGCTAACTGCTTCCATCATCTGTCAATCGGCTCGTCACAAGAGTCCATCACGACAGAAACCCAGTATTTTTACTGTTGCCTTTGTTATATTTGTGGTTATATGTTATATTGTTATATTGTTATATTTATTTATCAGCACAAATATATATATATATATATATATATATATATATATATATATGTATGTATGTATGTATGTATGTATGTATGTATGTATGTATGTATGTATGTATGTATGTATGTATGTATGAATGAATGAATGAATGAATGAATGAATGAATGAATGAATGAATGATAATTTTAGCCCATGCCACCATTTTCATGTCCAGAGGTCTGGTGCTTTTAACCAAATCACGCTTTTTCATTACGGCCTTGTCATGCCTAAAAGCAGAAAGTTGGGGCAGTTGAAATTTTACCTCAGAAAAGCACAGAATCCCAACCAATGTTGTGCTTATATTGCAGCAGGCAACCTGTAGGGGCCAATTCTATCCACTTGGTTTGGTTTCGGTAATAGATTTCCTGACAGAAAAAGAACCTCCATCTCCTCAGGGTTTCAAGCCATTTATGGCCTTTTACTGCATCTGTACCTTTTGAAGCAGCATTCTGGAAATAATTTCCAATGCTGGAAGTATTTTAACATGAAAATAAATGGATTGGAAGGGGTTCACCTGTGTCACTTCTGTTTCTCTGGGTTTGTTAGCTCTGTCGGAGACTATGTAGCTTGATCAGGACAACCGGTGGCAATCATGCTTAGGAGGCAGGAGATAATGATATAGCCCCAAAAGATAGAATCAGTAAGCTCAGCCTGATAATTTTTCTTCCTTCCTATTTTTTTAACTTTATGGATCCCTTCAATCAAGCAACGTTCACATTTTAACTGCATAACTGGGGGCAGGGGACGTCCAGAGACCACTCATGATGAAACTTGAAGGTCTTGCGTCCTGCAGTTCGACCACGCAGATTCATATGCTGAAGCTTCCCTAACATAATAATAATCCCCGATATTTGCCATTAATAGGCAACATTTACTACGAGCAAGTAACTTATTTCAAGTAATCCAGATACAGCCAAGCAAAAATAGGGATAGAAGACAGAATTCAGGCTTATCTGTCAAACATCAACTCAAAGGACTGACTGATTAATAATAGATTAGTTATGGGTGAGGGATTCAGAAACTTCAGTAAGTTTTTTTTTTCTATTCTTTAGCATAATAAAAAGAAGTCAACGTTCCATGCCAACCAATCTGTTTGTTGTCCCATTAAATTGAGGCTTCTATTCATTCTATCTATCTATCTATAATCTATCTATCTATCTATCTATCTATCTATCTATCTATCTATCTATCTATCTATCTATCTATCTATCTAATCTTATGAGCCGCAGTGGCGCAGTGGTTAGAGTGCAGTACTGCAGGCTACTTCTGCTGACTGCCCGCTGACTGCAATTTGGCAGGTTGTATCTCACCAGGCTCAAGGTTGACTTAGCCTTCCATCCTTCCAATGTTGGTAAAATGAAGACCCAGATTGTTGGGGGCATTATGCTGACTCTGTAAACCGCTTAGAGAAGGCTGTAAAGCACTGTGAAGCGGTATATAAGTTTAAGTTCTATCATCAATCTATTTGAAAAACAGATTTGGAAGGGACCTTGGAGGTCTTCTCATCCAACCCCTTGCTTGAGCAGGACACCCTGTACCATATCAGACAAATGTTTGTCCAGTATTCTGAACTGCCCATCTCTTTCAAAGAGTCCTTCTCTGGACAGTGTAAAGTAAAGTATCAAAATATATGAGTATATTAAAAAATGTTAGAGTTAAAATGTTTTTAAAATGTAAATAAATTAAGGAGGCAAGAATATTTAAATCCTGTTAGAATTTGCTTGACAAAGGCAGAGGGAAGGCTCTCATAGCGCTAACCAACCGAATGACTGTGGTCATACAGAGTCGTGTTTAACTTCTTTTGGAAGGTGTGGAGATTGGAGGCTACCTTACCCTCCCAGGGAAGAATATTCTGTAGACTCATTTCATTATACTCTAGATCTAGATTGTCCTCCCTAAAACAGTTGAAGTTCTTTAACTGATGGGGTCAGCAACATACCTTACCATTCTGACTGGATGGGACAGGCCACAGGAATAGTATTCACTTACCTTCTCTACCAGTTCCCAAATGTGATCCCGTCCGAGCATGTGCTCAGCCTTTTGCGCATGTGCTTTGACTTGAAAATGTGCCTAAATGGGACGGTATAGAGCCGGGGTGGGCAGGTGGGCCTGGCGAACTGGTCTGAACCCCGGCAGAATACCACCTCTGACAGGCCAGTGTGATGGGATCAAGAATAATGTTCAAGAAATATTTGAATCCAGTGGTTCAATGATGATACATTTGGAACTTTGGAATAAAAGTGTTCTTTGCTTAGATTATTTGTTTGTATGACTGATGTTACACCAAACGACATTTAGATTATGTTTACAAACACTGCAAGGAGGATCTGGCTAAAATCCATAATTTCAAAGCTGTGTTCCTCTATTTGTCACATTGAACTCAGAGGATTTTATTTAAGAGTAGACACTTATTAGATTTCTATGCCAATGGTACTTTAATGTGCTTAATTTTCACTGGAATGTGTTTTCTATTATTAAACAGATACAGTTTGTTATTATCCTGCTTAATTTATGGTATTATCTGATCACTTTTTTTTTCAAACCATCTGTTGCTCTGTAGGATTTTTGTGCTGCATATTTTAAGAAGCATACAAATAAGGGCATGATTTAAATAAACATTTTTATGACTTATTTTACTAGTGTCTTAAAAAAAATCAGTCATAAATAGTCCCTTCTGCATCATTCTGAGAATAATGTGAAGAATATACTGCCTGTATAAAAGGACCCTTTTTTAAATAAACTCATTGTTGACTAAATCTTAAGTATGCAAATATTTTAATTTTGTGAAATTCCAAGAGGCAATTATCATTCTTATCACAGCATATTCTCATGCAGCCAAAATGCAGCCATTCTCCAGAGGGGATAAACAATATAATGATCAGGCTGTTGAGAGTTAAAGCTGTCAAATATTAAACTGTTATGAGCTGATTAGCATTTCAAATGTGTTGTCCATCACTATTCGGGAATTTTTTAAAAAAACAAAACTAAAAAAAGAAATCAAGTCTCTTATGCTACTTCTTTGTCTTGTTGTTGTTTTTGTTTTTAAGGCAATTGATCGAGAAGGTGATCCTATAAAATACCTCATACAAAATGGAGACCCCCAACATGTATTTAATCTTTCTGAAACGTAAGTCAATTTTTTTTCCTTTGAATGGCAGTCAATGAACAAATTGATTTTAGTTAAGTTGCTTTTCTCTCTCTCTCCCCCCCATTCAGTCATGTCTGATTCTTGGAGACCTCCTGGATGAGTCCCTGCAGTTCTCTTCCAAGGTTTTTTTTTCAGAGGTGGTTTGCCCTTGCGTGCTTCCAAGGGCTGAGAGAAAGTGATTGGCCCAAGGTCACCCAGATGGCTTTGTGCTCAAGACAGCACTAGAATTCATAGTCTTCCGCTTTCTAGCCTAATGCCTTAACCCAGGGTTGTCAAACTTTCAGGCCATGGGCCAAATGCGTCACGCACTGGTCACTCCCATGCCTGATTTAGTGTAGAGGGGGAAAGTTCCAATACGTCACATGACTATGCCACAGGGGTGGGTTTCAACTGGTTCGCGGCGGTCCCTGCAAACCGGTTGGTCGCTGAACCCGGAAGTAAGTAACTTCCGGGAACGGCAAAGGGCGCGCCCACCTGCCCACGGTCCTTACCCGGTTTTGACGAGTTCTGCGCTTCCACGCATGTGCAGGACGCATACAGCACCTGCGCGATCATCCAGGAGCAGCTGGAGCGTCACGCAGATACTAGTACGCATGCGTGCACCGCGCGCGTGCACGAGGACGCCGCCGGCCCTGTTCCAACCGAAGCGGTTGGAACAGGGCGAGAAACCCACCCCTGCTATGCCATGATGACGCGAGTTTGACACCCCTAACTTAACCATTACACCAAACTGGCTCTCTAATCAGCTATACAAATTGTACAAATATATATCAGTTTACTGATGAAAATGTGTGTAGTGATAATAACCTCTATGAATTTGAAGCAATTTTCATGGTCATGACTAAGTTAGGCCTACCCACCCAGACAATTAATTCAGAGCTACAAATCAGAATAAACTACATTACAATAATTTTACTTTGCCTTATAATAAGTGTGATGTAGTAATATACGGATAGACGATTGACAGACTTGCAAACCCTTTGAATCAATGACATATCTTTATGATAGGCTTCCAAACACATCTACTTTCAACTCTGTTTTCCATGAAAGCTTATTCAGATTCACAAAAGAAAGTACCATTGGAACTTCCTTCCTTCTATGTAATGGTAGGATTACAGCACATACTTCTAACTTCTCAGCCCAATTTAAATAGCAGATTGTGTGCAAATAAGTTTCCAGTCATGACTATTCAACTGTTCGAAGCTGAGCTCTCTCATATTTAATAGCAGCCTTGTAAATGTGCTAAACTTTAAAATCGTACATCTGAGACCATTTATTTATTATAAATGTTTGATTGGGTAAAAACCCACTGAGATGGAAACTTCCATTATGAGAACAACCTGGGATTAATTAGAAGCCTTTAGATTTGCCAGGTTTTCCGCTAATGACAGTGACTTTTTTTTAAAAAAAAAGTGTTAATTCTAGTCTTAAAAATGAAATGTGCTTTAATAAGAAAGACCTTTTGGGACTATTGTTTTAATTCAACCCCAGATATTCCAGACATTACTACCGAGAAAGCTTTTAGCTTTCTTCCTAAATTAATGCCACATTAATGAAAAGCCATAGCAAACTGAAAGGTACATGTACTAGAAACAGTGAAAAATCCTTTTTTTTTTTAGAATCTGCCATTTGCGAAGCTATTACTTGTCTGAATATTAATTATAAAAAGGAAAGAAGGAAGCTGTATTTTTTTATTTTAAAAAAGTAAATTTGAAGCTTTATGAATGTGTTTCCCGAACTCAACAGTTGTATTAAAACAAAAGAAATGACTAGTTCTTCACCAGTTGAGTACTGCATAAGCAGGATAAAGACTAAATCTGTGGATGATGTGGTACTTTCTTTTAAAGCTCATATTGTAATTTTGTTAATGCAGAACCAGCTTTATTTCGGTGATTTACTTTCTGCGTAGGGAACAACATATCAAAGACTGAAAATATTAATTCTTGTGGAATGTAATTGGACATTTAAGAACTGTCATGGTTATCATTTTGGAACTCATATCCAACATCTAATTTTGCATTAGATTGAAATGCGTTATTATGGAATGGGATGTATGTTTAGAACCAAATCTCATTGAAAGTAAGGATTACAAGAAGTGATGAATATTACAGCTGTGGCTTGAAGTTTGTTGAAATGAAGCTGACCTACTCAACTTTGGCTAAAATTCATAGTTCTACACATTAGCCAGGCTGCTTATGGAAAGATTCAGCACTGATTCATGCTTCCATTTTAGAAAGGGCAAACCTGATGGAAGTTTAGGATGACACTTAGAAAATCAAATGTAGCTACTCAATTTGTGTAATTTTTTTAAGGTTTCCTACAGACAGGATTTAGTAAAATGGGAAACCACAACTCCATGTCATATGTAGTGCAAAAAATTGAAACCTCATTTTGTGTGTGTGTGTGTGTGTGTGTGTGTGTGTGTGTGTGTGTGCGTGTGTGTGTGTGTAGCAATTCTATGTCCTGAATTTATATCCAGTATGTCTGGTTTTGCAGATTTATAGGCTACATGGGACAATTGCTGTTTTAAAAAAAGTGTTTAGCTTACTCACAATGCAACAAAGCTGCCTGTAACCATTCTGATTCCCCAAATCAGCAGAAGTTAACAAAGAAATTTACTTCCTTTTCGGTTCAAAAGTTTCATTTTCTTTTCAAAACCAACATTTCATCATTCCTCAATCAGTAAGACATCGGAGTACAATTTTTTTGTGTGTCAAAATAGTTCTAGTTTACCGCCAAATTCTTGTCTAGCCTAATGTATACCCCTCCCTCCCTCCACCCTCCCCCCCAACCCTCCTCCTCCTTCCCCCCCCCCGACTTCCCAGAACCCGTCCACGGTATGGATTTTTAACAAACACAGTCTAAAATCTATTGAGAAAAAAGAAATAAAGAAATTAATGACATCTCTACATTGACCTTAGCTTCTTCTTGCTGAGCTAACTTTAAACCATTTAAATCATTTCTGATCTTAAGCATAGGCTAACTGGAATTTCTTGGTCCCGTATTTATTTTGTATATAGTCAATCCATTTTTTCCAGTCTCGTTTATATCTCTCATTTGAGTGATCTTTAAGATATGCCGATATTTTAGCCATCTTGGCTAAGTTTGTAACTTTCAATGTCCATTCTTGAGTTGTAGGCAAGTCTTCCTTCTTCCAGTATTGCGCCACCAACAGTCTTGCTGCCGTTATTAGGTGCAGAATCAAGTTAGTCTCTACCACTGTAAAGTCAGTACATATACCTAGCAAGAATAACTGAGGAGTAAACTTTATCCTTCTTTTAAAGATATTTTGCATAATCCACCATATTTTTATCCAAAATGCCTTAACCTTTTGGCAGGTCCACCATATATGAAAATATGTAGCATCGAGAGAACCACACCTCCAACATTTAGGCTGTACATTCGGATACATAGAAGCCAGCTTTTTAGGTTCTAAATGCTATCTATAGAACATCTTGTAAAAATTTTCTCTCAGGTTTTGAGCTTGTGTGAATTTCACATTTGTTACCCATATTCTTTCCCATGTATCCAACATTATTGGTTCTTCAATATTTTGAGCCCACTTTATCATACAATCTTTAACTAATTCTGTTTCCGAATCCATCTGTATTAATACATTGTATATCCTCTTTATATGCATTAAGCTTTGATCTCTTATTTGTTTAAACAAATTATCTTCAACTTGGATAAAACCAATTTTTTTGATCTATTTTCCACCTGGCCTGTAATTGCCCATACTGGAACCAGGAAATTTACTTCCTTAAAACACTGTGTTGCTGTATTCCCAGTACAGCATTTGTTTTACCTACCGGTCTCTGTCTGTCTGTCTGTCTCTCTCTCTCTGTATATCTCTTTCTCTCTCTTTTCCTTCCTCCCACTGCCCCCCTCTTCCCCCCTTCTCTCTTTAAAAGTTAGACAAAACAAAAAGTAGGAAAATAATCTGAGAATGCAGCATAGGGACCACTCTGTTTGCAAAGACAAACCATGCTGGCAGGGTGACTGGTTTTCAAAATTTCTCAAGAACATCAGCAGAACCTTATATTGAAGCAGATACTCTGTCAATAGAAAAGAGGACAATTCATGCCTTGGGAGGTCAGGAACCCAGCAAGACAGTGACTGAATTTATAATGCAGTGAACCACAGGTTATCCCAACACCAATTCAGAGCCATCATCCCATTATCTCAAAGTTCACACCTTTCACACCTCTTTTGTAGTGCACACAGTTTTCCAACCACATAAGAGTCTCGGATTTCAGTCAGAGCCAGGAGGTTTTTAAGAAATAGCAGGAAAAACTTGGTTTTTCTTTGCTCATATCTCGGTTAAAGTGCAATCCCACCATCCAACGAATGATAGAAAATATACTAACAGAAAAAAAAGTGGTCCTTCTTGCCAATCCCTTTCTTCTTTGTGGGTTCCATTCTTCCTTATCGATGAAAAGCAGTGCCTTATTTCTTGTGTGTTGTGCTCTTTTTTTCATACAGTTGGATGACTGCTCTGACTTTCCTGACCTCCCCACTTCTAATAGTTACTAGCTTGCAGAAATAATCCACCAACATAGAAAGTATCGTAGGGAGAGGCTTGAAATGCAACCATGACATCTGACATTTATTTTGTGCTAGGAAGAAAAGAGTATAGTAGAGATTTACAGTATGGCTTCCAGATTTTGAGTGCTAACAAGTAACTCATTACATCATCATCATCATCATCATCATCATCATCATCATCATCATCATCATCATCATCTTTTAATGACACCATAATCCCTTGCAGGGTGGAGTCTGGGCAACTGAATAGCAATAGCAATGGCAGTTAGACTTATATACCGCTTCATAGGGCTTTCAGCCCCCTCTAAGCGGTTTACAGAGTCAGCATATTGCCCCCAACAATCCGGGTCCTCATTTTACCCACCTCGGAAGGATGGAAGGCTGAGTCAACCTTGAGCCGGTGAGATTTGAACAGCCGAACTGCAGAACTGCAGTCAGCTGAAATAGCCTGCAGTGCTGCACTCTAACCACTGCGCCACCTCGGCTCTTGGAGCTAGCAGAGTATTTAAATGGCCTGATGCCCTTCCTGTCACCAGTGCAGAGCTTTGTTCAGCAGATATATTATCATTGTGCCCAAAGAGAGAAATATCTGCCTCTACCTAGGATCGAACTCACAATCGCCTGCTGATTGTGAAGCGAGAGCTCCACTTCTAGGCCACTGCACCACCTTAAGTAACTCATTACATGGATATAGAGAATTCAAACTCTTTGCTACTATCCAAGTAGACATCCATATGTAGCAGGGGGGAGGAGGAAAAAAAAGGAGAGTTTGGGAGGAAGGGAAGGAGGCAGAGGGACTGCAGGAGAAGGAAGGAGGGGCTTGGCTGGGGAGAGGGAAAGGAAGAGGAAGAAAAGAGCGGGAAAAGAGCAAGGGAAAAGGAGGTGAAACCAAGAGGAAAAGGGGAGACAAGGCTTCTGTGGACCAAGCCTGAGGGAGATAAGGGAATAGGATAGAGGCTTCTATGGGCCAAGCCTGAGGGAGATAAGAGAATAGGATAGCAGAGGCTTCTGTGGACCAAGCCTGAGGGAAACAAGAGAATAGGATAGCAGAGGCTTCTGTGGACCAAGCCTGAGGGAGACAAGAGAATAGGATAGCAGAGGCTTGTGTGGACCAAGCCTGAGGGAGACAAGAGAATAGGATAGCAGAGACTTGTGTGGACCAAGCCTGAGGGAGACAAGAGAATAGGATGGCAGAGGCTTCTGTGGACCAAGCCTGAGGGAAACAAGAGAATAGGATAGCAGAGGCTTCTGTGGACCAAGCCTGAGGGAGACAAGAGAATAGGATAGCAGAGGCTTCTGTGGGCCAAGGCTGAGGGAGACAAGAGAATAGGATAGCAGAGGCTTCTGTGGGCCAAGCCTGAGGGAGACAAGAGAATAGGATAGCAGAGGCTTCCGTGGGCCAGGCCTGAGGGAGACAAGAGAATAGGATAGCAGAGGCTTCTGTGGACCAAGCCTGAGGGAGACAAGAGAATAGGATAGCAGACGCTTCTGTGGGCCAAGCCTGAGGGAGACAAGAGAATAGGATAGCAGAGGCCTGTATGGACCAAGCCTGAGGGAGACAAGAGAATAGGATAGCAGAGGCTTCTGTGGGCCAAGGCTGAGGGAGACAAGAGAATAGGATAGCAGAGGCTTGTGTGGACCAAGCCTGAGGAAGACAAGAGAATAGGATAGCAGAGGCTTCTGTGGACCAAGCCTGAGGGAGACAAGAGAATAGGATAGCAGACGCTTCTGTGGACCAAGCCTGAGGGAGACAAGAGAATAGGATAGCAGAGGCTTCTGTGGACCAAGCCTGAGGGAGACAAGAGAATAGCATAGCAGAGGCTTCTGTGGACCAAGCCTGAGGGAGACAAGAATAAGAAAGCAGAGGCTTCTGTGGACCAAGCCTGAGGGAGACAAGAGAATAGGATAGCAGAGGCTTCTGTGGACCAAGCCTGAGGGAGACAAGAGAATAGCATAGCAGAGGCTTGTGTGGACCAAGCCTGAGGGAGACAAGAATAAGAAAGCAGAGGCTTCTGTGGACCAAGCCTGAGGGAGACAAGAGAATAGGATAGCAGAGGCTTCTGTGGACCAAGCCTGAGGGAGACAAGAGAATAGCATAGCAGAGGCTTGTGTGGACCAAGCCTGAGGGAGACAAGAATAAGAAAGCAGAGGCTTCTGTGGACCAAGCCTGAGGGAGACAAGAGAATGGGATAGCAGAGGCTTCTGCGGGCCAAGCCTGAGGGAGACAAGAGAATAGGATAGCAGAGGCTTCTGTGGACCAAGCCTGAGGGAGACAAGAGAATAGGATAGCAGAGGCTTCTGTGGGCCAAGGCTGAGGGAGACAAGAGAATAGGATAGCAGAGGCTTCTGTGGGCCAAGCAGAGGGAACAACAAAGGAGCAGGGGCCGTGAAAGGAGAGCCCAGCACCCAGTTCAAGAAAGAGGAAGAAGCTCCAACCAGCCACCTGAATACCACCATATCTGTGACTTGCCTGCTGAGAGGAGGCTGACCACCACCCCATCACATGACCCTGGCAAGTAGCGATGAATCAGAGAAGGAACAGGGTGGACTGGCAGCCATACGAAGAGGGCCAGGAGAACCTAGACTCCAGCAGCCCTTACAAGGGTTAGCGCTACACATATTTTTACAGCATGGTCTTGATAGTCCTAATTTTCTATTGCACTGGAACCAATATTTAGAGTTCCAAATAACATTTGTGAATTGCAAGGGTAACGAAGGTGTCTGCTTGATATAACTAGAACTCTTGCATATTTTTTTTAATTTGTGCAAGCTCTATATTATCCTATCCAGGCTACTGAAAAATTCCATCCCTTTTCTGAATTTCTACACGACTTTCAAGTGATAGTCAGAAATTAACTTTCTGGCCAAGATGACTGGTTATAGGACAGTCCTGTCTCTTTCTCTACCACATATTCTTAACTCTTTCCAAGAACTCCAAGCCTGCTTCCTTGCTCTTAGTGAGGATTGTAGATTGTAGATTGTAGATTGTAGAAGTTTATTTATATGCCGCCCTTTTCCCTGGGGGGACTCAGGGCGGCTCACAACCCAAGGGGGAGGGACAAACTTTTAACATATAAGACAATACATAATTAAAAACACAACATTCATACCATTCGGGCGGGTTACAGTCTTAGCCCCAGGCCTGACGGGATAGCCAGATTCTGAGGGCTGTGCGGAAGGTCTGGAGGGTGGTGAGGGTACGAATCTCCATGGGGAGATAGTTCCATAGGATTCGGAGCTGCCACCGAGAAGGCTCTCCTCCGCGTACTTGCCAGTCAGCATTGACCAGCAGATGGAACTCGGAGGAGGCCTAATCGATGAGATCTAATAGGTCGCGTGGAGGTAATTGGCAGTAGGCGGTCTCTCAAGTACCCAGATCCACTACCATGTAGGGCTTTATGGGTGACAAGTAGCACCTTGAAGCGCACCCGGAGATCGACAGGTAGCCAGTGCAGCTCGCGGAGGATAGGATGAAGAAATAGAGAATGGTAGAAGTGAAAAATCTTCAGGGGTCCGAGAGTAAAGAGCATATCTCCCCTAGGTTGAAATATCATCCATCGCTTTCTATCAGTAGGTCCTCTGACTACCACTACCAGCAAGGTTAGAAAATGCTACAAATCTCGGAAGGCTGAACATTATTATTTTTTTATTATGGGCAAAATGCTATGTTAACAGCAATGCAGCCAACTTATGGAAACCTCACTCAAAAGGTTGGGAACAAGATGAAAGCAACGTAATGGGACATATCAGAGGATCTTTGAAGATTGTTAACATGCAAGTGGAGAAAGGCCCTTACATAAAGGCCCTGGGTACTTGAGTGACCGCCTACTGCCAATTACCTCCACTAGACTGATCCGATCGCATCAATTAGGCCTCCTCCGAATTCCATCTTCCAGCCAGTGCAGACTGGCAACTACCCGGAGGAGAGCCTTCTCGGTGGCTGCTCCGACCCTCTGGAACGAACTCCCCGTGGAGATTCGGACCCTCACCACCCTTCAGTCCTTCCGCGCCGCTTTAAAGATCTGGCTGTCCCGGCTGGCCTGGGGTTAAGATTCTAACCCCGCCCGAATTGTGTGATTGTATGACTGTTGTGCTCTCTTTTTAATATGTTGTATTGTCTCCATGTGGAATATTGTTTGTCTTCCCCCCCCCCCCTTTTTGATCTGTGAGCCGCCCTGAGTCCTCCCAGGGAAAAGGGCGGCATACAAATAAAGGGAAACTAAACTAAACTAAACTAAACTAAACATTCTCAGTTGTGGCTCAAGTATTCAGTCTATAGTCCTATAATGTTAACGTAGCCTATTATTTCCTACATTTTGCTTTTCAATGACTTGAGCTCCTTTGTTCTGCCAAAGCACATACATATTTCATTCACCCAGTTATTCGTGAGTACCGTTTTTTTAGCTTGGCAAGGATCAGGAAAAAGTCGAACATTTGAACAAGGGACATAAAAATATCCCCATGTCATTCTTCTCTATAACATCCTCACAAATACAAGAACTTCATTATGAACAAATACTCAATTTACCCTATTCTAATTCTCCACCGGCTCAGTTGAATTATACTCCTATGCTATAACAAGAGACATAAAGAAATTCTTCTCAGCCGTTTCATTTCAACAGCAGGGAACTAAATGTAATATTTGGTCTGCCAAAAATCTTCTCAGCTAGTTCTTTTACAAATTAAGTAGTAGTATTGCGATTCAATCGAGTGCATTATTATTCAGAAGTTCCATTGAGTTTGCTAGAGTTTATTCTCATGTATGTGGCCAAATGTATGGTGCCTCAAGTATACAACTGAATATTAGATTTCTGGTTGATTTCAATGTGAGAGACTTAATTCACACTACTTTACACGAATGGCAGTTCATCAAATATTGTGAATTTATAAATAAGGTAGTATGGGAGATGTAGTAGCAACTTGCATATAAATATTTTATCATCTTTAGAATTCTTGGGTCAAATAAGTTTCCTTTAAATTATTCAAAACATTTATTTTCTTACGCTTTGATTGTCTGACTGCTCCACATCACACAAACACACATCTATTTATCCCTTAGACAATCTTAATTTTCTTTTTATTAAGGCTGTCTAGAAGTCTGAATGGAAGTCAATTTCCAACTATCCCATCCACCTTTTACATGATACATTGTCCCTCCATTCAATTTCTTCTTAATGATGAATTTTGATTTCAATCATATTAATTTGGGGCAGGGACTCTCTTTTATTGTATTGAGGAAAAAGTTATAAATTTAATAATGAAATTCAGCATTTTTATTGCATTCTATTTCTGTTTTATTTTCTTACTCTGTTTATTTGATGCTTCTGTAAATATGTTTTATTTTCATTTTCATTTCATACAGTCACATATATACTGTGCATAACCGGGGCCATATAACATTGAACAATAAACACAGCCATTCTTGTCAACAATACCCCCCAAAATACAAACCCAATATACCACTTCAACCCTCCATACACCCTTTCTTTCACCCCCCTCCAACTTTCCTTTCTTCCCTCCAACATTCCCCTCTACCCTACTTCCCCTCCCCCTCTATCACTCCTCTCTCCCAACACACTCCCTCCCTTCCATCTCACCCTCCCTCCAATCCTCTCTCCCACCCTCTCTACCCCTCTTTCTTCTTTCCCTCTGCTCCTCCCTTCGGTGTATTTCTACTATCTATCAATATATTCAGCTTCCTATTTTTACACTAGAATTAAAAAAGCAACAGTATACAAGTGCAATCATGTTACTTTAAAATCTAGCACATACTATACTCTGTTTATTTGATGCTTATTTACTAGATTTTGTTCGCTACTTCTCTTTACCTTCAATTGATGTCAGACAGGTAAATTCTGTCTATGAAGAAAGTAGCAACTACATTTTCGGATAAACACCTGCCTCCCCTGGCACCCACTATTATGTTTACTTGAAATATCCCAGATGTTTTGTGAATGCTTATAACTTCTGTTTTGTTTTGTTTTATTGGGTAACTGGAACAATATAATGTCCTGGTCATTTTGCATAAAGAAATGTAGAAGTAGTTCTGGGACCGCACAACAGTTGTTGTTGATTTTTCCAGTCTCTTGGGTATTTATCTGTCAGCACCACCATGTATACCAAACCAAGAAATCAACTCCACAGAACTATGCTTTATCCCCACTCCCTCCCACTCGCCTTCTTATACTCAGGTGAATTGCAGAGGTCTGTTGTGCATGCCTTCATCTTGTTTTGATATTAAACCAGATTTTCCTCTCGCCATTTTGTGGGCATATCTCTGTTAAGAGCTTCTTTTCTACCATCTACCTCATCTCAATTTTTAATTCAGTACAACATTAACCATTTTTTTCTTTATTAATGTTCCATTGCATACTTCAAATAAGGGGCAGCGAATATCAGGCTTCCAGGCATTATCAAACAAAGCTTTTGGCAACTCTTTCCCTCGAAGTGGTACCTTGGTGCTCTCAACTGCTTTGAAACTCATCAAATTTGGTACTCAATCCATTTTGATGTGAAAACCTTGTCACGATACTCGTCGTTTGTTTGATACTCAGTGCACAAACTAAAACTTGTTGGTGTTGGTTGCCCGTGACCCGACAAATGCGTGAACGTCAAAAGCGCGCCGACAAAACCACGGTGCTAAAACCGCGATGTCAAAAGCGCGCCGACAACAGCGCGCCAACAAAAGCGCGCCAACAAAAGCGCGATTAAAGTTAAGGTAAGGTTGAGGGTTAGGGTTAGGGTTAGGTATAGGGTTAGGTTTAGCGTTAGGTTTAGGGTTTGGTTTAGGGTTAGGGTTACAGCGCGCTTCTGTCAGCGCGCTGTTGTCGGCGTGCTTCAGCGCTCATTCGTCGGCGCGGTTTTGTCACCGCGGTTTAGTCAGGCGCGCTTTTGTCGTTCGCGCATTTGTGGTGGAACCTTGGTTGCCTTGTGACTCACTACATTATTCCTTATGAGAAACGTGTATTTGGTACTCATAGTATTCATTGTGCCAATGAGACCAATTATTGATAAGTACCAAAATACTACTGTATCTACACTGGCTGGAAATATTGGAAATTGTATTTCAGCAAGACCTAGAGATATACAAGTTTCTTGCACCTGTTTTAAACAAACCTAGTAGGAGTAATTCAGTTTCTAACAAAGTGATATACATACATTCTTAACTCTAGTTGAACTTATTTATTTATTTCTGTTTGTTTATTTATTCTTATGGGGTAAAAGTTTTTGGTGAGAAAAGGAGAAGTCTGGGAGAACAGAAGAGAACTAGAGCATATAATATTATTTATTTAAGATATGCCACTTCTCATCCAGGTCTTCCACTGCAGTTCACAAAAATAAGCCGTAGAACCATGATTGCCATTATTTATAGGCAAGACTCCCAACAAGAGCACCTTTCAAAGATCTCCAGGTCCAGGCTGGTGCACAGCAGCAGAGTTCTTTAAATCTGGATCGGTCATTTTTATCGCAGTTGCATTGAAATAATCTGATTTTAAGGGCATTTCATTATTGTTTGTGTTTTAAGACACATATCCTGTCAGTTCAGTGCTGGGACCACTAGTATAACCATATATTACAAAATCTTCAATTTTTAAACTCATTCTCTCTCTCTCTCTCTCTCTCTCTCTCTCTCTCTCTCTCTCTCCCTCCCTCCCTCCCTCCCTCCCCCTCCCTCCCTCCCTCCCTCTCTCTCTCACACACACATTTCTTCTTCTTCTTCCTCCTCCTCCTCCAACCCCATAATCCCTCACAGGATGGACTCTGTGCAGCTGGAGGTAGCGGAGTGTTTTAATGGCCAGATGCCCTTCATCTTACCAATGTGGAGTTTTATTCAGCAGATATATTCTCAGTGTTCCTAGAGAGAGAAATATCTATCTATCTATCTATCTATCTATCTATCTATCTATCTATCTATCTATCTATCTATCTATCTATCTATCTATCTATCTACCTACCTACCTACCTACCTACCTACCTACCTACCTACCCATCCATCTACCCATCTACCCATCTACCCATCTCTCTCTCTCTAACGTATCTATCGATCTTTCTGACGATGTATCGAACTTTCTATCTGTCTATCTATCTATATCTATCTATCTATCTATCTATCTATCTATATCTATCTATCTATCTATCTATCTATCTATCTACCTACCTACCTACCTACCTACCTACCCACACACATACACACACACACACATGCACACACACACACACACACACATTATGTTTAGATCTATCTATCTCGTCATCTGCATCTACATCTATCATCCATCCATCCATCTATCTATCTATCATATGCAGTTATTAAATCTCAAAAACCAACCTTATGCCACAGAAAAATCATCCCCCAAAGTCCATTCTAAAATAGAAATGTTTGCTAATACAAATCAAAGCCCTTTGCATATCAATAAGCTTGTCACCCTTTAAGAGCCATACTTTGTTGTAACGTGCATATTTGTTTTATTGCTAGATCCGGGCTGCTAGCCTTAGGAAAGCCTTTAGACCGAGAAAGCACCGATCGCTACATTTTGATTGTTACAGCTTCAGATGGCCGACCAGATGGGGTAAGTTCCTTGCAGAAATATAAAAAATGTGTCTGCAGCTGTGAGCAAAGAAGCAGGAAACTAAAAAAAAACAGCGAGCCACAACCTTTGGTTACTTTCCCCCCCCCCCTAACGTTTCTAATATAAAGCAATTCCCTCTTATGTCCAAAACATTTCTACCGATGCTTGTAATGCTGCTACTCCAGTGGTTTGTGCCATATCCTCTGACATTTCATTGTTCTGTTTTGGCCAATTCAAACATCACACGTTGTCAGGGGAATCCCCAAGGATTGATCCAACACAAAACTGGAATCCATAGCCTGAGCTACTTGCTTTGACCTATACAAACCTTTTATAAGATTCTGTCCTGGGAACTTCCCTATGGGTAATAGGACATGGGCACAATTTCTTTTCATTTTTTCCCCCCCAGACACTTGGGAAAGAATTTTGAAACGATGTGTGACAAAGTTATAATGAAAATCACAATGAAGGTTTTCTACTATTACTCAGGGTGGAAGTTCACAAGTTAGAGTAGCTGCTAGCTAGAGAATTGGGATACTTGTTGTACTTATGAATCAATATTGATTGATTGATTGATTTTATTATATTTATATGCCGCCCTTTCCCCCCGAAGGGGACTCAGGGCGGCTCACAATTCAAATCGAGGAAGGGGGGTACAGACAAAAAATAAAAGACGAAACATAACAATACATAGTTTAAAAACACACCACAGTCATACCATTCGAGACGGGGGCAACAGCTCTTTAGCCCCAGGCCTGTCGGAACAGCCAGGTTTTAAGGGCTTTGCGGAAGGCCTGGTGGGTGGTGAGGGTTCGAATCTCCACGGGGAGTTCGTTCCAGAGGGTTGGAGCAGCCACAGAGAAGGCTCTCCTCCGGGTAGTCGCCAGTCGACACTGGCCGGCGGATGGAATTCGGAGGAGGCCTAATCTGTGGGATCTAATCGGTCTAGCGGAGGTGATTGGCAGCAGGCAGTCTCTCAAGTACCCAGGTCCAATACCATGAAGGGCTTTATAAGTGACGACTAGCGCCTTGAAGCCAATAGGCAGCCAGTGCAGCTCGCGGAGGATAGGTGTTACGTGGGTGAACCGATCGCTCACGCGGCTGCATTCAATAGCAATCAAGCACATTCAGATCTCTTGTTACAAGATGGCACTCTTCCATCACTGGAGGTTTCGAAGAAGAGATTGGACAGCCATTTGTCTGAAATGGTATAGGATCTCCTGGTTGAGCAGGAGGCTGGACTAGAAGACCTCCAAGGTCCCTTCCAGCTCCATTCTGATTCATGCAAAATAAGCTGTTTATTAGCTAGTTCAAAGAATGCATACAATTTACACGCTAGAGACCATGATATTATTTTTCTTTGAAGTATGGGCAATTCTACTCTATATAGTGCTTTAGCACTTCACAGCCCTGAAATATATATTAATTTGGTGAACTGGGATTACTTTTAATGTCAGCATTTAATAACCTTCTGCTAAGGTAAACAATGGCAGTGCGTTTACAATAAAAACAGGTTGAAAATGGTTCTGGGATCAGTGTGTTTGATAAATTGTGTGTTCTCATACCAGCATAGACCATGTGGCCGAGGTGGCGCAGTGGTTAAATGCAGCACTGCAGGCTACTTCAGCTGACTGCAGTTCTGCAGTTCGGCTGTTCAAATCTCACCGGCTCAGGGGTTGACTGGAGGGGGCATGGTTTAAGCAATAGTAATAGCATTTAGACTTATATACCTCTTCACAGTGCTTTGCAGCCCTCTCTAAGCGGTTTACAAAGTCAGCATATTGCCCCACACAGTCTGAGTCCTCATTTTACCCACCTCGGAAGGATGGAAGGCTGAGTCAACTTTGAGCCTGGTGAGATTGAAACTCCCAAATTGCAGGCAGCCATCAGTCAGCAGAAGTAGCCATCAATACTGCATTCTAACCACTACACTGTTGCAGCAGATTGATGTTTGTAATCTACTTACGAAAGACCAGGACTTGAGACCACGAAGGTGAGAGAAACAGGTTTATTTGATGCATCGAGTTCAGCGTGTTCACACACCAAAATCTGAACTGCCTGGGCTCTGCCCAGGATGCTACTTTTATGCCGTGTTCCACACTGTGCATTCTCAAGACGTTTCCATACACGAGACAAGCATGACATTTCGAAAAACAGAAGTTCATTTGGAATGTTACAGAGAAGTACATAGGAGAAATACAAAAAAGAGAAGTTCCTATAATGTCTTAAGCTGTCAGCAGTTTTTACCTCTGTTCTATCTCTCACCCACGTCTGGCTTCCTGTGCCCCTCCTTTACAGGGTCTTGCCACACTGTTCAGCCCTATTTTTAATACTTATGAGGAAGTTGGAGAGAAAGTTCACTCCAGCTAAAAGTCAACTTTGGAACTCCAGGGCACTAGGATGAAAAGCCAAGCTAATATGAATTTATAAGGTCCATTCTATTAAGACCACCTAACCTGGCCAGCCACTGGTGGGTTTACCTGTGCACCCTCTCCTGCATCAACACCACCGTGGCTCTTGCATGCTGCCTGAATCCTGTAGATGGGGCTCCACTTCTCTGTGCAGCCCAGTTGCTGGCATGCTACAGCCCAGTGCTGATCTACAGCCCAGCGATTGGTGACCCCCTACTCTAGCCCAGTGATGTCCAATTTATTGATTCTCAAAGGCGCTAAATGAAAATGGGAAGACCATGAAAATTCTAATCAGAAAGCTAAGGATAAAAAGTCCTGCATGTACAGGGCGGGGCATAACCTTTTCCTAAGGGGTCACAGCAACACTTGTAATAACAACACAAATAATTCATACACCATTCGAAAGCCCATCAAAAACTGAGTTTATTGACACGATTTAATAGTCAGTATGACCACCATTAGCCCTTCGAACAGCATTCAAACGAGGTGGATAAGAACACAACAAATCTTCAAACAGTTCCGTTCGATTTTCCAGATTTTCCAGGGTGGGGCATAACCTTTTCCTAGGGGGTCACAGCAAGATCGACAGCAGTTTACAACTTCCGCGACACCTCATTTTAAAGCCCATAAAAAACTGAATTGAATGAGCTATTAAATGTTAAATTTGTTTCAGTTGAAACTTTGAGAATGAATTTGGAAACTGTGTTGAAAAATCTGGAAAATCGAACGGAACTGTTTGAAGATTTGTTGTGTTCTTATCCACCTCGTTTGAATGCTGTTCGAAGGGCTAATGGTGGTCATACTGACTATTAAATCGTGTCAATAAACTCAGTTTTTGATGGGCTTTCGAATGGTGTATGAATTATTTGTGTTGTTATTACAAGTGTTGCTGTGACCCCCTAGGAAAAGGTTATGCCCCGCCCTGTATAGCACCGGTCTGGAGATTTTGAGAGCATCACCTGTCTGCTTCATAGTGCAGGTTTTCTAATGAATATATCATTACTGAAGGAGAAAATCTCCATGCAATGCAGGCTGCACTTATTAGCTCTTCAGGTATTAGTTCATTTTCATTTATTTCGTTCTAAATGGAAAGCTTTGGGTGGGGGGTGGGAATCCATACTTCATAACATTTGAAGTTGCATTTTTCTGCCTCAGCAAGAATATAATAAGGAACGGAATGGAATTCCTGCTTCACTTGTTTCAGACTGGTTAGTTAACTATCACTGTGGCTACACCTTTTTGGCAGAAAAGTCACATTTGCATCTTTTTATTTCCCCCTCCTAATTACTGCAAACTCCGTTGTATAAGGCGAGAAAGGATGAATCTACTGTGGTTTTTCATTAAGAAGATGTATAACCCAACTGTGCATCACACAGTAGCCGAACTTCAATTTTGGCATGGACTCTAATGAATGTCTTACTCTTGTTTGATGAGTCCTCTTCACCGGTCAATACATTAATGAGTTATCAGCAACAAATAGACATTTTTAAAGCACATGCAAAGTATCTTGTTTCGCATAACAAGTTACATGGAATTGCTAATATGGTTACCAGGTTGCCCCCACCCTCTTATATTAGAATTTATTATTAAAGATTGTTAAAGGGCCAGGAAAAGTGATAGAACAGTTCGTGGCACGACAAAACCACGCTCGACTAAGCCGCGCCCGATTAAACCGCGTCGCTGACATCATCAGCAGGGCGACAACAGCGAGCGCGGAGAAAGAAGGGCGCTTTAAATAGCGCTTTCAAAGCAAGCCGATTCAACTTAAGGTAAGGGTTAGGTTTAGGGTTAGCTTTAGGGTTAGGGTTAGGTTTAGGGTTAGGTTAAGGGTTAGGATTAGGTTTAGGTTTAGGGTTAGGTTAAGGGTTAGGTTTAGGGTTAGGTTTAGGGTTAGTTTAAGGGTTAGGTTTAGAATTAGGTTTAGGTTTAGTGGGGTTAGGTTTAGGTTTAGTGGGGTTAGGTTTAGGTTTAGGGGTTAATTTTAGGTTTAGCGTTTACAGCGTGCTTCTGTCTCCACGCTGTTGTCGCGCTGTTGATGACGTCAGCTAGGCGGTTTCGTCGAGCGCGGTTTAGTCAAACGCGGTTTTGTGGTGGAACCAGAACAGTTAGGGAGGCACAGCAATTTTAACTGAGTTTCTGGCATGTTCATGTGTGATTCTCAATAAATCTTGTTTGTTTCATCATATTCCTATGAGGATTCATTGGCAGGGGAGAGAGAGAATAATTTGGGATCCGTATTAATTTCGGAACGAAAAGATGGTTAGGTATTTTCATCTGAGAGTTTTTCTTCCTTTTTCACATTTTCTGCAAGATGTGAGTTGGCTGGAGCAGCCAGCATGCATATTTCATGTGGCTGCACATCTTGAAATATGTTGAAGCTGCTTTGGGACTAATGGGACTTCATGATGTGTCATTACTCTCAGAGAGATTAGGAACATTGTACTTTGAAGTATTTTCCCCATAGATTTCAGGAAGAAAACATTTCTTCCCACGCAGTCTACTTGAAATGGTCAAGTTGTTCTCAGCAGAAACTGCAGCCATATTTTCAACAGAATACTTAGAAATCAAATGTTGTGATTCCTGTGGGTTTCTGGAGGTTGTAAAGAGCAGAGAAAATTGAGTCATCCTTTCTGTAGCATCCAGTAGAAGTGTGAATTCAGCATAAATGAACAAATGAATCCAGTTGTTCAGCTTTCAGTGGGAGTAGGTCAATATCGGGATTCACCAGTTAGACAGATTGGATACAGGTAGTCCTCGATTTACCACCACAATTGAGCCTAACATTTCTGTTGCTAAGTGAGATGGTTGTTAAGTGAATCACTGTTTTACCTTTCTTGCTACAGTTGTTAAGTGAATCACTGCAGTTGTTAAGTTAGTAACAGGGTTATTAAGTGAATTGGCTTTCCCATTGATTTCGTTTGTCAGACGTTCTCAAAAGTTGATCACACGACCCCGGGACACTGCAACCATCATAAATACGAGTCAGTTTCCAAGTGTCTATATTTTGATCACATGACCATGGGGATGCTGCAATGGTCATGTGTGAAAGTGTGAAAAATGGTCAGAAGTCACATTTTTCAGTGTCCCTGTAACAGTCACTAATGAACTAATGAACCGGATACGCTTCAAAGTGCTAGTCGTAACTTATAAAGCCCTTCATGGTATTGGACCTGGGTACTTGAGAGACCGCCTGCTGCCTATTACCTCCCAAAGACCCATTAGATCACACAGGGCTGGCCTCCTCCAGGTTCCGTCTACCAGCCAATGCCATCTGGCTATTACCCGGGGGAGGGCCTTCTCTGTGGCAGCTCCGGCCCTCTGGAACGAACTCCCCGCAGAGATTCAGACCCTCACCTCTCTCCAGGCCTTCCGAAAAGCTGTCAAAACCTGGCTGTGCCGGCAGGCCTGGGGATGATGAGTTCCTTCCCCCCCCCTCGACTTGTGTGGCTGTGTGATTCTTGGTTGTTTTAATTACTTGTATTGTACTTTGTGTTCCCTTTCCCCCTTGAGTTGTTCGCCGCCCTGAGTCCCTCCCGGAATAGGGCGGCATATAAATAAAACAAACCTAACCTAACCTCACTGTTGTAACTTGAGGACTATTTGTACTTTTTAGAGTAATGTCAAGGTTTAGCTTTTGCTGGATACAGGTAGAAAATAATCCAAATCTTCCTCTCGGGGCTATTGTAAAGGTAAAAGTTCCCCTCGCACATATGTGCTAGTCATTCCTGACTCTAGGGGGTGCTCATCTCCGTTTCAAAGCCGAAGAGCCAGCGGTGTCCGAAAATGTTTCCGTGGTCATGTGGCCAGCATGACTAAATGCCGAAGGCGCATGGAACGCTGTCATCTTCCCACCAAAGGTGGTCCCTATTTTTCTACTTGCATTTTTATGGGCTTTCGAACTGCTAGGTTGGCAGAAGCTGGGACAAGTAATTGGATCTTACTCCGTTACGCAGCGCTAAGGAGTCGAACCGCCGAACTGCCGTTCTTTCTGATCTACAAACTCAGTGTCTTAGCCACTGAGCCACCGTGTCCCTTCAGGACTATCATAAGGGAGGTCAAAACTATCAAGACGGAAGCTCTGCCCTTTGTTATATACATCATGGCCCATTTAGAAAAAGGGATGGAGCAGCCACGCCATGGATGATGTCTTGGCTATATTGAAACACACACATTGCAGACAGCTCTACTTCATCTCGTGCGGTATCATGTTGGCCTGAGAGAGGGGAAATGGAGAGATGCTTGTCCCAGTATTTTTGTTTCTTTGTTTGTTAAATTGCCCTCATTTCAGGCAATGGGAGATAAATGGTTCAAAAAAAGTTCAATCTCTGTTCTAAATTTCCCCCACTTGGGACACATGACAGAGGGTGGAAGAGAAAGACCCTCTACCTCTTCTAGTGGGTTCCACCACAAAACCGCGGTAGACTAAAGCGCGCTCGACAAAAGCGCGTACGTGACGTCATCACAGCGCGACGAAAACAGCATGCTGTGAGCGGTAAACTTAAAATTAACGCGAAAACCTTACCCTAACCCCCCCAAACCTAACCCTAAGCCTAACCCTAAGCCTAACCCTTAACCTAACCCTAAACCTAACCCTATACCTAACCCTTAACCTAACGCTAAACCTAACGCTAACCCTTAACCTAACCCTAAACCTAACCCTTACCTTTATGTGAATCGGCTTGCTTTAAAAGTGCTTTTTAAAGCGCCCTTTTTTCTCCGTGGTCGTATTTGTCGCGCTGATGATGATGTCACGTACGCGCTTTAATCGGGCGCGCTTTAGTGGACCTCGGTTTTGACGGGTCACGCTTCTAGTGTCCATCTTATTCCCTCTTCCCAATACCAAATTCCAGCATCAGAGATAAAAAATAACTTCAAAGATTGCCAGAGAAGATTTTCCAATATCAGACTTTCTTAGGAGATCAAATTTAATTTTCTAAACCTATAGAGCAGGTGTCCCCAAACCCTGGGCTGCAGCTCTCTACTGATTGTTGGGCCATTCAGAACTGGCCTGTGATAGTGGCAAGTGAGCGTGTGCAAACCCCTATATGAGAAGTGAGTGAGCATGTGCTCCCATTTACACAACTGGCAGGTGCGGGCACCCGCCTCCTGTACAAATGGAGCAGCATGTGTGCCGGCTTGCCTACCAATTGCGTGGAACCATCCCCTCTCCCTCCACCGCCAGTCTGCAAACTCGGAAAGATTGAGGAACTCTGCTGTCGTGGAAAACTCAGTTTCAGATTAAAGCTTTCAAATTTATGAATAAGAGTGGCAGTGAACTTCAATCAGTTATATGTTTGCAGGGCCTGAATCTGTTTCTTTTCTTCGTGACCCGACAAATGCGCGAACGACAAAAGCGCGCCGACAAAACCGCGGTGCTAAAACCGCGATGTCAAAAGCGCGCCAACAACAGCGCGCCAACAACAGCGCGCCAACAGAAGCGCGATTTAAGTTAAGGTAAGGTTTAGGGTTAGGGTTAGGTTTAGGGTTAGGTTACAGCGTGCTTCTATCGGCGCGCTGTTGTCGGCGCGCTTCAGCGCTCATTCGGCGGCGCGATTTTGTCGGCGTGGTTTTGTCACCGCGCTTTTGTCGTTCGCGCATTTGTGGTGGAACCTCTTTTCTTGCCCTATTTAGATATGTTGCCATCCTTCCAAGAATGCAGGGTCCTTGATGCTCTCTGGGCTTGGTTGTTTTCTTGCAGACATCTCATTACCCAAACTAGGTAACATCTTCAACATGATAATGTTACTAGTTGGGGTAAGGAAACATCCACAAGAAAACAACCAATTCCAGAGAGCACCAGGGACCACTCATTTCAACCCTGCGCTACAAACACTCTCCCTCTTTAGTTACAAGAATGCTTCATTAAAAAAAACCCAAGAAATCATCCCTGTATAGTTCATTGTCAGGCACCTAATAAGATGTCATTTATCTGTCAAGCTCTTTTATTTATATTTTTTGCAGTCTAGTAGAAAACACATCAATTTAGGGGTAGAAAAATAGTAGAAACTATATATTCAGGAGTGATCTCTTCAGAGGAGACCACAGAGAAGGCTTGATAGTGGGGTTTCTAGAAAGGACACTCTGTCAATAAAGGAAGGAAGGAGAGAAGGTGAGAAGAAAGGAGGGAAAGGAAGGAGGAAAGAAAGGGGGGAAGGAAGAAGGGAGGGGAGGAAGAAGGGAGGGAAGGACGGAGGGAAGGAAGGAGAGAAGAAAGGAGGGAAGGAAGGAGAGAAGAAAGGAGGGAAGGAAGGAGGAAAGGAAGGAGAGAAGAAAGGAGGGAAGGAAGGAGAGAAGGAGAGAAGAAAGGAGGGAAGGGAGGGAAGGGAGAGAAGAAAGGAGGGAAAGGAAGGAGGAAAGAAAGAGGGGAAGGAAGAAGGGAGGGAAGGAAGAAGGGAGAGAAGGAAGAAGGGAGGGAAGGAATGAGAGAAGAAAGGAGGGAAGGAAGGAGAGAAGGAGAGAAGAAAGGGAAGGAAGGAGAGAAGAAAGGAGGGAAGGAAGGAGGGAAGGAAGAAGAGAAGAAAGGGAATGAAGGAGGAAAGGAAGGAGAGAAGGAGAGAAGAAAGGAGGGAAGGAAGGAGGGAAGGAAGGAGAGAAGAAGAGAAGAAAGGAGGGAAGGAAGGAGAGAAGAAAGGAGGGAAGGAGGGAAGGAAGGAAGAAGAAGTAGGATTGTTGTAAAATAATGGGTGTATGGGATGGTAAGAAAGCAATTTCAATTATATTGTCAACTGTAGGGGAGAAAAATTGTTATAAATACATTTTATTAACAACAGTTATGAGATTATATAATTGTGAATGTATATATGAGAAATAAAAATTAATAAAAATAAATAAATAAATAAATAAAAAGATGTCATTTATCTGTCAAGCTCTTTTATTTATATTTTTTGCAGTCTAGTAGAAAACACATCAATTTAGGAGTAGAAAAAGAAGTAGAAACTATATATTCAGGAGTGATCTCTTCAGAGGGGACCACAGAGAAGGCTCGATAGTGGGGTTTCTAGAGAGGACACACTGTCAATAAAGGCTTTCAACAGCGAAATTGGTTCAAAATACTTTGAATATTTTTTTCTTGTTTTTTCCACCTTCACTATTGAGAAGGGATACAGTAGTCTGCAAATACGGGAAAATAGGCATAGAAAGTGCTCAGTATATACTTCTCATGTGACTTTTTTATTTTTTGAGAACTCCTTGTCTAATCTTGTGGTCTCTGCTGAGTATGACAGCTTAGTTCAGATTAACAATTGCCTACTTACCCAATACAAGAATATATAATTCTTGTGTAAAATGTCATAAGTCATTTTTTTTCCATGCCTTTGCAACTTTGAACGGTCACTTAATGAATGGTCAAGGACTACCTGTACTTGTCAGAGTATAACATTGAACTTTACCAGCAAGATAAAACTATGTGGATCATCACCTTATTTATTTATTTATGTTTTTATATAGACTTCAACTGCTACGGTGAATGTGGTTGTAACAGATGTAAACGATAATGGGCCAGTCTTTGATCCTTTTCTTCCCAAAAATTTTACAGTTCAAGAAGAAGAAACCAATGCATTTGTGGGTCAAGTGAGGGTAAGAAACTCATAGTATTTGTACTATTGCTTTTAAATATTTTCTGTTGTTAAATGGGTAGGGTCATTGTCTGGTTTTATTTTATTTTATTTTCTCCGAGCATCAAAGTAAACACGCAAATAAATCCCATTCATCTCTGCCTTCCCAACTTCCTTCTGACAAAACTGGACGACAGGAACAATTGGAAAAGAAGGCTTAGTAGAGAAGTGCTTGGAGTAAACTATGTGGATAGTTTATGTTGGCTAGCATTCAGCTGTTAACTTTGCCTTTTGCTGCCATTGGGAGAAACCATTCCACGTCTCTTTGTAAACAGTTTTCAGTAGGCATAGTTGATCGTGGTGATATTATAAGACATTGTCTGGCTTTCTAATCTTTGGAAACGCATTGCTCTTCATTGATCAAAGTTTTGTAGAAGCATTCCACTAATCATAGCTGAATAACCTTATTCTCTTCCACTTTAAAATTCCATGCAGAGGCACCATATCTGATGAATGGTGGAAAAGGTAAAATGGAAGGGTAAATGCAACTTTGCAAAAAGATTAGCTGCATGCCTTTTTTCCATGCGTTACACAGTGCAATAAGCTTGTTTTTTTCCCCTCTGTCCTGCCACCCCAGTATTTGCAAGTAAAATTAACGTGCAGTTAATTTGCATTCTATTTTATGTCAATTTTCTGTTGCTGTACTTCAGCTTATTGGCACATTCCTCTTTCCACTACTTTGTGCTAAGTCAGTGGTTCCCAAACTTGGCAACTTTAAGACTTGTGGACTTCAACTCCCAGAATTCTTTGAAGTCCACAAGTCTTAAAGTTGCCAAGTTTGGGAACCACTGTGCTAAGTGAATGGAGAAAGGAGTGTTGTTGTTGTTTGTGTGTTGCTTTTCTTGAGCCATTAAATGTGCTCTTTCACACTTGCTTGTGGAAAGAAGAAGTCGAGAGGAGGCTGTAGCTTGCCTCTTCATCTTCCTTTATTGCTTCATTATAATGTTTGTAATTACAGCAAGAATTGAGCTGGGTTGATGTAAGCAGTTGGATGATTGACAGGCTGACTGAGTGATTGACGGACTGATTGTTTGTTGACTGATTGATTACATGAAGTGGAGCCAAGGTGGCGCAGTGGTTATATGCAGCACTGCAGGCTACTGCTAGATCAGCAGGTCAGCGGTTCAAATCTCACCGGCTCAGGGTTGACTCAGCCTTCCATCCTTCCGAGGTGGGTAAAATGAGGACCCAGATTGTTGGGGGCAATATGCTGACTCTCTGTAAACCGCTTAGAGAGGCCTGTAAGGCCTATGAAGTGGTATATAAGTCTACTGCTATTGCTATTGCTCCAAAGGCCAATGTAAGCTTTTTCTCCTTTCTGGGGAAACAGGTCAAGGAAACCCAACCCAATTTGATCAAGAAAGGGGACACTAAAAACCATGTTTCCACAAAGCAGGCCAAATAGAATAGAATAGAATGGAATTCTTTATTGGCGGAGTGTGATTGGACACACAAGGAATTTGTCTTTGAGTGTACATAAAGAAAAATGAAATAGAATACATTCATCAAGAATCATAAGACACAACACTTAGGGATAGTCATAGTTACTAATACACAATCAAATTATACTAGGAAACAAATAAAACAATATAAATTTTAAAGATACAAGCAACATGGTTATAGTCATAAGTGGCAAGAGATAGGTACTAGTAAGGAAGAGAAGAATAATAGTAATACAGTCTTAGTAGATAATTTGACGGTGTAATGGGGATTAGTTGTTTAGCAGAGTGATGGCATTCGGGGAAAAACTTTCCTTGTATCTAGTTGTTCTGGTTTGTGGTGCCCTATAGCATCATTTTGAGGGTAGAAGTTGAAGCAATTTATGTCCAGGATGTATACATCCTAATCAGGGGTGGGTTTCAACCGGTTCGCGGCGGTCCCCGCGAAACGGTTGGTCGGCGAACCCGGAAGTAAGCAACTTCCGGGAACGGCGAAGGGCCCACCCACCCGCCCGCGCTTCTTACCCGGTTTTGACGAGTTCTGTGCTTCCACGCATGCGCAGGACGCATACAGCGCCTGCGCGATCCTCCAGGGACAGCTGGAGCATCGCACAGACGCTAGTACGCATGCGTGCACTGCGCGCGTGCACGAGGACGCTGCCGGCCCCATTCCAACCGAACCGGTTGGAACGGGGCGAGAAACCCACCCCTGATCCTAATGTATAATTAAATAATTGAGGCAGACAAGGATGATGGGACAATAAGATTGGCCCAACTGAAATGATTTAGTGGCAACCTGCATGTTTTTGGTAGGCAGGCAGATGAAAGTTCAGGACAGCATTAAGCATCTCACTGAAAAAAAAGAATGAGCATTTAAGGGAACACGTTCTCTGAACTAGGTAAAATTGGATTAAAACTGAAGCTGATAATCTCTTGACTTTCCCGAGGACACCATTACGTTACTTTAGAGTAGCAGTAAACATTTTAATCCATTTTTTGTTCTTTCCATACACTGACAGTGTATCATCTCAAACAGCTTTGAGATGCATCCCATTTCTCTGCTTAAATAATGGAACAGAATCTGTCAGCTTTCCAACATATTCAATATCGTTGTAACCTTTAAATGCTTTGAAGTGCTGCAGTTGGATTTGTAATAAACATTTGTTTTCATTTTGTATTTAAAGGATAAATTAAATTTCAGCAGAAATTTCTTCAGCAGACAATTTCCTTGAGTCACATAGTGTACATGTACATACATTGAGCGGTACTTTATTCCATTTAAACAGCATTATGCAGAGTACACACACACACACACACACACACACACACACACACACACACACAAAACAGCAAGCCAGAGAATATGAAAGAATGAGATAGGAAGAACAATAGCTAAAACTATTTACACCAAGTCTTGCAAAACACCCTCACTTCCATCACATCCATAGACCAATTTATTTGCTAATGCAATATCGGGTTTTCAATTCAATTGTATAGAATGTGAAGGATGTCTATTTGTGTTTTATTTTTATAGTTGTAATGTACCCTGAAAGTGGCATTTAATTTCGTTGTACAAGGTGCAATAACCAGAGCCGAGGTGGCGCAGTGGTTAAATGCAGCACTGCAGGCTACTTCAGTTGACTGCAGTTCAGCAGTTCGGCTGTTCAAATCTCACCGGCTCAGGGTTGACTCAGCCTTCCATCCTTCCGAGGTGGGTAAAATGAGGACCCGGATTGTTGTTGGGGGCAATATGCTGACTCTGTAAACCGCTTAGAGAGGGCTGAAAGCCCTATGAAGCAGTATATAAGTCTAATTGCTATTGCTAATAACAATAAAGTAAACTTAACAACTTAACTTATGCATTGCTTTTTTTTTCTTTAATTTTCTCACTTTTGGGGAAAGTGATTCATCTGATTCATTCCCTTTTTTTGCCTTTCTCCTTTCCTTCATAAATCCATTTTGAGATTTGTTTTTTATTCATTATCTCTAAATGGCCATTTTCTGTCCTTTTGGCATTCATTCCTCGAAATACTGTAATAGGCATCATCTTCTCCCTTTCTATTAACATTTCCACATCTTAAAATTTCTCCATTCATTCTCCCTTCTTTAATAAACAAGGCAGAAAAATTAATCTACTTACTCTAGATTTTTATTATATTAATTTTCAGATCCATACTTCTCATGAGACCATATAATCTATGTAACATTTGCTACAAATTATTTGATTCTTGGCCAAGAAACATGGCATCACCTGTTTATAAAAAAATACCCATATATTCACATCCCCAGCCAACACATCTAACACATCAGCACAAATATATATATCCCCAGCCAACACATCTAACACACCAGCATGAACATTCATTATATATTTACCCACAAATATATTAAACAACCAAAGAAACATCACGCATCCTTTTTTCACTCCCTAGTCTATATGCATTCCATTTATTCTCACTTCCATCATACATTAGAACATAGATATAGAATAACAGAATTGGAAGGGACCTTGGAGATCAACTAGTCCAACCCCTGCTCGAGAAGGAGACTCTGTATCATTTCAGACAGATTTCTGTGCAATCTCTTCTTAAAATTCTCCAGTGTTGAAGGACCCACAACTTCTGAAAGGAAACGGTTCCGCTAATTAATTGTTCTCATTATTAGGAAGTTTCTCCTTAATTCTGTTTCTCTCTGATTACTTTCCATCTATTTTTTCTTGTCTTGCCTTCAGATGCTATCAAAAATAGTTTGTCCCTCTTTTCTTTGTGGTCGGCCCTTAGATATTTGAACACTGCTATCATGTCTCTCCAGGTCCTTTTTTCAATAGGCTCGACATAACCAATTCCTGTAACTGTTCTTCATATATTTTAGCCTTCAGCCCCCTAATCATCTTTGTTGCTCTTCTCTGAGCTCTTCCCAGAATCTCAACATCTTTTTTATATTGTGGTGACCAAAACCAGATGCAGTATTCCAAGCGTGGTCATACTAAGGCTTTGTATAGCAGTATTACTAATAATAATCTTATCACATTCAAAAGCGTCCTTCAAATCCATTACCATGCAAAAGTTCACCATTAATACTATTCACTTTACCATACACTTTCTCTAAATCAACCATCGCACGATCATCTCTTTGATTCAGTGACTTGCTGAAAAGCAGAAATGTGGTAGCTTAACATCGTACTTCGACATTTTCATGCAAATGCTGCGTTGTTGTAGTCCTACAGGGACTTTACTTCACCTTAAAATGACTTAATGAAGAACTAAAATTGTTTTTATTGGCCTTCTCCGAAATCTCCTGATAATCTAATACCCTGTTTCTTCAAACCAAGTTTCATATGCTAATCTTTTCCCATCCCCTTCACAGGGTAGGATGTTTGCCTATATGACAATTTGGTCCACGGCTACTTAATTGGTCTTCTGTTGCTATGGTTTAGGAGACACTAATCACAGTTAAGTTGTTTTATTTAACAGCAACCAATAATAAAATCCCTCTAATAGGAAATAGAAACTGACTAATAAAAAATCAATTAAAGGCTAATTCAGCATTCATCTCACGCTTGCAATGGAGGCAACTGGCAAGGAAGAAACGTTTAATTAAAGATGCAGTTTTCCTTAAAAGCCTCCTTGGAGTCTCGGGAAAATGTTTTATTGTCAAACAAACAAACAAACCCTCCCACAAATCTGAGTTACAAAGCAACAAAGGATAACACCATGAACACCAGGCTGCAATATGGATTTCTAGATGAGGTTATGAGTGGGAGAGAAAGAGAAGCTAGTTTTGTAGTGATGCTAATACATACAATTCAGAATCAAGTCAACTCTCAAGCAATATCTCTAATCTTATTTCAGTATCGGAATGTTTATTTAAAAGAATTATTCCTCCCAGAAGTGGCGCAGTGGTTAAATGCAGCACTGCAGGCTACTGCTAGATCAGCAGTTCAGCGGTTCAAATCTCACCGGCTCAGGGTTGACTCAGCCTTCCATCCTTCCGAGGTGGGTAAAATGAGGACCCGGATTGTTGGGGGCAATATGCTGACTCTCTGTAAACCGCTTAGAGAGGGCTGAAAGCCCTATGAAGCGGTATATAAGTCTACTGCTATTGCTATATTGTATTTGAGTAGATTTTTTTTTTTTTTTGGCAAAACACTGAAAATATCCTTCCATTCAGAATAGGGGAACTCTTATTCGACTTTGCTCTTTTTCTTCGGGCAAAACAAAAGAATATTTGCTTATTTCCCTTTAGAAATGCCAAACCCCATCAATATAGTTTGTATGTACTAAGAGCTGGTGAAAAAAAAACAACGCTAATAATATGTGAGATGAAAGCATTTTACAGCTGAATGCTTGTAATCACTGACATCCATTGGCCTTGTCTTCGGGGGGAAAAGCAGAATGCAAAGCAAATAAAAAGGGCTGAAACTTGAAAAGGACAAATCTCAAAGTATTGTGAATGTATTGCAGACTTTTTAAAAAAAACTCCATCTAATGGTTATTGTTATTATAAGAAACTCCTCGTTTAATTTTCTCGTTGGGATCTCCCTCGTGCCCAGTTGAGTTTTTCGGTACCCTTTCTTTTCTGTGAAGCAAAACAAGCCGAGAAATCAAATGCATTTTAACAACAAGCTAATACTGAAGATGTAGTTCTGATGCTGTCCTTAGACTTGTAAATCTGGGGAAAGCAGGAGAGACACCACTAACTTTCATGCAAGAAAGAGTTTGGACTATGGAGCCAGTTACACTTCTATCCTCATCAGTGGTGGGTTTCAAATATTGTTCGAACCTACTCTGTGGGTGTGGCCTCCTTTGTGGGAGTGGCTTGCCGCCCATGTGACCGGATGGGAGTGGCTTGCCGCCCATGTGACCGGATATGAAGATGCCGACGACACTTGTCAGAACCACCTTAAATTACCTCACACACAGCACTGGCCTGCATAAGAATAGGATGTCAACTTGTTTTTTAAAAGGCGTCTTTGGTTTGCGTTAAAACAACTTCAACACACGCAAAGTTCTGATTGCACCACAAACGCAGTAGTCATCCTTACCTTTCACAGAGGCACTGAGTTTTATAAATAGGAGCATGATAGTGTAGAATAATCATATCCAAGGACCAGTGGTGGGTTTCAAAAGTTTTTGGAACCTCTTCTGTAGGTGTGGCCTGCTTTCCGGGTCCACTGGTGGAACCTCCTCTAACCGGTTTGGTAGATTTGACGAACCGGTTTTACCGAATAGGTGTGAACTGGCAGGAACCCACCTCTGATCCTCATGCACCTTTAAGAAGATTTGGGCAATACCCAAAGCCCTAATTGGTAAACTAGACCGCAAGACAGGGATGTGTCCAAAGCTAATTGGGAAATTAACAAAGGATTTTAGTTGCTTTCCAAAAGATGCTACCCTCAGCACTCTAGCCAATGTGTTAATGAAACCGACATTGAGGTTGAGACATACGAAACCATTTTGATTTAATTGGTTAATATTTCATGCCCAGAACATAAAAATATTATGATCCTATAGTTATTACCTGAAATTTCATGAAAGATCTCCTGAACAGCTATAAAGTAGCACATTTTCAGGGTAGCTTTTCTGTCTGAGGCAGCCAAAATGGATGGCATGTTAACAGAGAAGAGAATCTATGAATCACAAAACTGTTGAGTTTTGAATACTAATTATTTTATTACAGTGTACAGGTTTTTTTCCTGTCAAACCATGTAATGTTTTTAAAGGAAGCCAATGTAAAATGTAGAGAGGCTGTTTGCTGAAGAGAGAGGGAGACGGGGGATTTAGGAAAAGATGGCTGTTTGGAGCCAGTAGGAGTCAGATTTTACCCTCAGTGTCAAGAATACAGAACGAACATCCCGTGATAGACAAAAGGAACCTGGAAACAGAATGCAGAGGCAAAACTGGAAGTTTCCTTTTTTTAATTTTAATCCACCCTTTCCAATATTGTCGCCTCATCTCTTCCCTCCCACCCACCCCGCCATTGCGTCTTAGTTCCTGCTCTGAAATCCTTCCTCTATCAATCATTTCTAGATTCCCAGGATCAAGATCATGTGGCCTATTGCCTTCCTACATTCATGAAACTTCCTGCTTGAGAACAAGGCATCTTCAAATCTAGACCCTTGATAGCTTAAGTGGAGAGGCCATCATGAGAATTACCCATTTCTGGTTGCCTGGTTTGAATGCTACTACTCAAATCCCTTGCTATATTAAATGTAAATACTTTAAAATGGCTTTATCTGGTTCTGATAGAAGTCTTAATTTGTTTCCAGATTTTCCCTTTTCTGCCCTTGATTTTGATGCTATCCCCCGATTTTGACGGCAAACACCAAGAACAGAATTGTTAGGACAAATATATTTTACAAAGTAATGCAAGAAAAATGTCTTAATGTACTATAGGCCAATATGTTTATGGCTTATATTTTTTTAGAGACACTTTTTTTTCTTTATAGGAGCTTTTGAGGGCACATTATTTCAAATGTTAAGTGTTTTTCCAGTGAGACTGGTCTTATCAGGGCAAACTGGTCTACCCAAACAGAGCATATTGCTTCGCTTAATCTCTCCCCTGGTATAGGTGACAAAGCAAGGAGAGCCCATGGCTTAGAGGTTAGTACATCTACCTAATATGTAAGTAGCCCGGGTTCCCAGAAAGGTATACTATCCTCCCTTTATTTATTTGTCGGTAAATATACATTCAACACAAAAGTATTTCAAATGTTGTTTTCTTGTTGCACAACTGCATAATTACCACATAGCTCCTATATAGAAGAAAAGAATAGTCCTTTCTTTTATCTAAGTTTTTTTTTACATCGTTTAACTCACTTCCATAATCTTCTTTTTTTAATCCTATCATCCGGAAAAAATTAGCCAATCAAAAATTGTGTAAATGTGTGTACTGAAGGTGACCTCCTTATTTAATTCCATCATTCTATGACCACCTTTGGAGGAGAAAAGCCCTTAATTCTGAACAGGAAATCAAACTCACTTAGGGATTAGTAGAAAAACTGATATTGACGCGGTGCAAATACAATAAAACAGCAGTGTAGTGAATAATATACAACACACTCCAATTTGAAATATTGACCAAACAAATTCAGTTTATAGGAAAATTACAATCTATTCTCTAATATTATATGAAACTAAGCTGTTACCTCCTAGGCAGAGATCGTCCTGTTCCTTAGTTATTTTTCTTAATGTCACAGTAGGAGTCCTTGCTCAAAGCAGGAAAGATAATAGATTATGTTGGAATTAAGCTTTTGCATTATTCACAATTGCAGAGTTTGAATATTTTCTGTTTTGGCAAAGCCAGCTTCATACAGTATTTCCTGGGCTAATGCACAGAATGTACATCTGTGCATTAGCCCAGGAAAATAGTAAATATTCATAGTAAATATTCATTTACTATGAATATTTTCCTCTTTTAGGGGCTCAATGACAGATTTAATATTTGGGAAATATTATAGCAAATATTATAGAAATAGAAATAGCAAATGAATTAACTACTCCTTTTTACATGTGTAAAACACCTGATTCTAGCCAATATATCACCTTAAGGATGGCATTCTGTCTTGGATATTGATAAAGGAACATGGAAACTGTCCTAAATAGATGAAGCACAATTAAATCCTATTAAAATGTTGATACTTAAAACCATCATTAAATTCTTGTTCATCATTAATTTCACCTGCCACATTCTTACCAAGGACTTGAAATAAGTCAAATGTCCATTGGGTCTTCTCGACAATAGTGATGTGGGAATAATGGCAGAGACCTGCTCCCACAGGATGTGCCATAGTGTACATGAAACAATGAAAGCGCATAGGAATGTGGAAAACAGGATGAATGAATCCTAAAAATAACTGGCCATAGCCAGCTTTGGCCGCCTAAGTGATAACATTGTATGCTAATGAGTGCAATAAGAATGAAAGGGGCTTTCAGAGTCTGTTCTGAGCTCTCATCCCGAGACATCTTGCCTGAGTGTCTTATTCCTCAAGAGAGACCACCACATAGTGATGGATTTAGAAATGTTCTATATGGAAGATTGGAGTAAGAAATGGAAAGTTCACAGCATTTATCCCATTTTGCTGGTTTATCTATTAAACTTTCCTGGAAAAACTGTTCATGCTAATCTATGCAGATAACTATTATCCCGTTGTCATAAATTAGCTATATAAAAGGAAAATACATGCTTACAAACATTATACATACACGAGTCCTCTACTTGTCTGGCATTTTCACTCTGGTTATGTGTGGTGAGACTATAAAGAAGAACAGTATGAAAGTCCACCATCTGTGTCATTTCATTTCACATTGAGAAGCAACTTCAGAGACCAGTGAGATATCTAAATTTCCACTAGGGCAAAGGTAGAAATTTAAAAGTCATATTTTGTTCCCAGCTACGAGCTTATAAAGATACCATGAAATATTTGAAATTCAATACCCCTTACTCCTCTAGTGTGTCACGTTAGCACAGCATCAAAACAGATGATCCTTAAAAATGAAAAGGAGCAACTTGAAAATTAACTAAAAGTGCCAGGCTACTTGAGAAAATTAATAAATAAAATTAAGTACATAAGTAAGAACTAGGACAATTGTTCTTAACAAGATTTAATCTCACTATTTTTATCCTTGCATTTGTATGCTTATGTCTGCTTCCATCCAACAAGAGTTGTATCAATGCCCTTCTTTCAGATACCTTAATTATAGATGATAACTTTGGGGGGAAAAAACTGTCTGGCTAGCTCATCTGCTTATTTTATTACTTTTTCATGTTGCATGGAAGATTAACCTACAGAAATAAGAAGAGAACATTTTGATGGTTAAGAAAGTCCAACATCTGTTATACAGATGTTTTTTTTTAAAAAAAACCCTTTGCATAGAATATTTTTTTAAAGTTTTTTTTTTTTACACTTCAGTATTTAAACAATAGTCTTGAAAGATACTTGCTACTTTATTCTGCTAGCTGGAAGCCCTTATTAAATGTTTAATTTACCATCACTAATAGCTAAACAAATTCTACATTGTTGGAAAAAAAAATACTGTTAGAAACAAATGCTGATCAAAAAGAACTGTGACTTAAATATCTGGTTCCTGGTCTATTGCTATTGATACAGGTATTTCTTCAATGAAAGACCACATATATCAGAATATCCTGGTATAGGGTTCATGCTGCTTTTTCTGGTGTATGTACTTACACATACCCTTAGGCAGGGGTGTCATACACAATTTCATCAGGGTTGTGTTTTACTTTAGGGGGGGAGATGGGCATGGCCACCGTAGGCATGGCCAGGTCAACATCACTCATGTTAGCAATAGCAATAGCAGTTAGACTTATATACCGCTTCATAGGGCTTTCAGCCCTCTCTAAGCGGTTTACAGAGTCAGCATATCCCCCCCACAGTCTGGGTCCTCATTTTACCCACCTCGGAAGGATGGAAGGCTGAGTCAACCTTGAGCCAGTGAGATTTGAACAGCCGAACTGCAGAACTGCAGTCAGCTGAAATAGCCTGCAGTGCTGCACTCTAACCACTGCGCCACCTCGGCTCCTGTTGGGGGCGCCTGTGGTGGCCCTGGCACTCTGCCAGTGAAAATGGACTCCTGAGCTCTGTTTTCGCCTGCGATGGCCTCCAGCCAAAACAGAGCTCAGGAGGGCCGTCTGTGATTCTCTTAAGCTGTTTTCAGCTGTGATGACCTCCTGTAACACTCTGCCAGCAAAAACAGAGCTGGTCCTTCCCTGTTTTCAGAGTGGCCCTGGGGGCCAGATCTACGCAACCTGTGGACTGAATCCTGTTCCCGGGCCTTGAGTTTGACACCCTACCCTTAGGCAAATATGCCAACTGAATGACTTTGAGCCAATTTGATGGGTTTACCATTTTTAACAAAATAAAGAACAGAAATGAAAACTGTCTTCTATAAAGACATTTATAAAGAGCCGAGGTGGCACAGTGGTTAGGGTGCAGTACTGCAGGCCACTTCAGCTGACTGTTATCTGCAGTTCAGCGGTTCTAATCTCACCGGCTCAAGGTTGACTCAGCCTTCCATCCTTCCGAGGTGGGTGAAATGAGGACCCAGACTGTGGGGGCGATATGCTGACTCTGTAAACCGCTTAGAGAGGGCTGAAAGCCCTATGAAGCGGTATATAAGTCTAACTGCTATTGCTATTGCTGCATTTACCTGTGATACAGATACAACTAGAGTTGCTTCTTTAAAGATGATTGTAAGTAGCTCTGGTGGTATTAGTTGCTCACTCTTGTTGCATCTCCTGTTCTTTGTATGTTTTGAAGTGAAATATACAGACATATTTCATTTTACAGTACTGAGCTCTGATACAGAACTGATTTTTAAATTCCAACCCATGAAAATAAGATTTAAAGTCCTTGATTAAGTTAAAAAGTGCAAAATAATATATACCGTATATACTCAAGTATAAGCCGAGTTTTTCAGCCCACTTTTTGGGCTGAAAAAAGCCGCCTCGGCTTATACTCGAGTCAGTGAAAAATTTGCCTGAAATGGAGGAGAAAAAGGGGCGGGGCCATGCCGCTGGGTGACGCTCGTGAATGGCCCGGCTCCCCTGTGAGTTTCCCCTCCCTCTGTGTCAGTTTGCCATGCAGCGCGCACCACACCATCCCCCCTCCTCACGTTCTAATGTAATGCAGGGCTGTCTTACGATTCCCCTTCCTCCCCCTCCTGCCGCTCTGCAACGATGTCCCACCTCCTCCTTGTTATGGCAAGCAGCCACATAGCGATGTCCCACCTCCTCTGGTACAGTGATCCAATGATAGGAATCACTGTGCCGTGTGTCATAGGAGGCGGGACATCGCTCCCGCGGCTGCACGGGACATCATTACCGGTAGCTGCTGCATTTCCCACCCTAGGCTTATACTCGAGTCAATAACTTTTCCAGTTTTTTGTGGTAAAATTAGGTGCCTCGGCTTATATTCGGGTCGGCCTATACTCGAGTATATACGGTATGTATTTCCAATTTTCATCATGCCACTATGAACTGTGACAAGATATGATAGTGTTAAATGCAAACTCAGCTTCTACAATCTCTCTTCCTGGAACCTAGTTTTTAATACCCAGATCATCTCTCGTGATCCTTACTGAACTTATGTTTTTCAACTGTGATGCTGAGAATCAAACACAACAGTTACATAAACAATAAATAATAAATAACTAGTTTTGAGGTATGCACTCTCATTTCCATGATAACTGAGGAACAGCATATTAACATGCAATTTAATTTGGCAGCAACATTTCAGTTGGCAATTAATCTTTTAAAAATTTACTCTTGTCTAATGGGTATTATAATCCAGCTACCAGCTGTTCAGTTGCTTTTGTGTGCAAAAGTATCTGTGAACACACATTGCTTTTGCTTATATACATCTGTCATGTATTAAACTAGTAAAAAGATAGTGTGCTGGTATTATCTCAGCTGAAATCCTCGGAACACACTATGCCCAGTTCTCCAGCATCAAGGTCTTACCTCTTTTTAAATGAGATTCTAAAAAAAATCTTATTTTAATTATGTAAATAACTCCCTTTTTACAATCCTGTAATCCTTTAATTCGGGGTAGAATTGAGGCAACTGGATAGAGTTGAGCGTTTACTGGCCGGATGCCCTTACTGACACCACGTGGAGTTAGCAGCAGATATATTTTTTCTTTGTGACCTAGGAGGGAAACATCTGCCGCTACCTAGAATTGAACTCTGAACCTTCGGGGTGGGAGGCAACAGTGTTTTACCACTAGGCCACCATGCCGCTTTCCAGTATAACCAGTCTTGGCAAACTTGAACTAAAATACTATCTTGAATGAAGACAAACGTGTTATTTATTGGTTCAGTCAAGTTTTCCAGCTTTTCAAAGGTGAAGGTTAGATAATTCTGAAATATATCCTTATCTCCAAGTTTTGGAGCTCACCTCTTATTTAGACATGCTGCTGGATATCAGTCATTTCTAACAACTGATGCCATGGAAGATCTACAGCAAGCTTTCCTAAGCTGAAATTCTTCATCATACCCATGAATCAATCACGGGTGCATTTGTGTCTCTATAGGCTAAGGAAAGCAGTGATAGGCTTTTCAGCCTAATTTGATTTTCAGCTGCTGATTGGCGAAGCAGCTGCCAAGGAAGTCGAGGTATATAGTCATCCATATTAAGAAATTGTTTGTAAAGATGTATTAACAGCGAAGTAGAAATAGCGGCAAAACTGTTAACATCTATTGTATTGATGGAGTGCAGAAAGGAGACGACTGTATGATTTTTATTAACTGTTTTAATTAAGTTTTAATGGATTTCCATGAGGATAAATGGTTTCATTATCTGTTCACACTGAGCATCCTGGCAGGATATTAAATGCCTTTGAAAACTTCCTGACAGCAGTTTGGATAATTAGGGACTTTCTATTGCTTATCTTCTGAAATCACCTGGAAGCTCTTTTATAAGTACATGCAGGTAGAATTGTCTTGTAGAAGCCTGCCCTTCATAAGAGCTACCTGGGTAAATGAAAATGCCTTCATTTGAGTAAGAAGGGAAGGGAGGGGAGGAAAGGAGAGGGCAGAGAAGGGGGAAGAGATGGAAGAAGAGAGAGAGGAAGACAAGAGAAGAGGAGAAAAGGAAGAGAAGATAAAATTTATTTTTATGTATTTAGCCTAAGGTGATGTTACATTACCTGTCCTATTGCTGTCAGTCCATGACTGATAGCAAGCACAGTTTTAGTATAGATAGTTGTCAACTTACAACAGTTCATTTAGCATTCGAAGTTTTTAGGATGGCAGCGAGGGTTGTTTCTCGGCACGTCTTCGAGATCTTCGTTAAATCAATTTCGTTGTATTAAAGTACATCGACAATAAAGATTATACTTACTTACAGTGGCACTAAAGAAAGTGATTTGTGACCCTTTTTCATAAAATATGGATGCTCTGCAACTTGTTCACATTTATGACGGTTGTAGTGTTCCCATGGTCATATAATCACCTTTTCTGACAAGCAACGTCAATGAAGAAGCCGGAGTCGCTGAAAAATTGTCTTGCCAATTTAACAGCTGCACTGGTTCACTTAACAACTGTGACATGAAAGGTTATAAAACAGGGCAAAACTCAGTTAACAAATATAAATATAGCAATATAAATGTTGAGCTCAATTGTGGTCGTACATCAAGGACTACCTCAGAGGTGGGTTCCTACCAGTTCGCACCTATTCGGTAGAACCGGTTCGTCAAATCTACGGAACCGGTTAGAAAAGGTTCCACCAGTGGACCCGGAAAGCAGGCCACACCTACAGAAGAGGTTCTAAAATTTTTTGAAACCCACCACTGGTCCTTGGATATGATTATTCTACACTATCATGCTCATATTTATAAAACTCAGTGCCTCTGTGAAAGGTAAGGATGACTACTGTGTTTGTGGTGCAATCAGAACATTGCGTGTGTTGGAGTTGTTTTAACGCAAACCAAAGATGCCTTTTAAAAAACAAGTTGACATCCTATTCTTATGCATGCCAGTGCTGTGTGTGAGGTAATTTAAGGTGGTTCTGACAAGTGTCGTCAGCATCTTCATATCCGGTCACATGGGCAGCAAGCCACTCCCATCCGGTCACATGGGCGGCACGCCACTCCCACAAAGGAGGCCACACCCACAGAGTAGGTTCGAACAATTTTTGAAACCCACCACTGGACTACCTGTACTTGGACAAATTTCTCTGATCTCTGCCACTGAGGATTTTAATCAGAGGTAGAAAAATAGTATTTAAAGCTCATCTTTACTAACTTGATAAGTGTGGATAAGCCAAATATACCAATTTATCATCACTGGGCTACTACAGTGATAGATCTGCTGCATCAAATGGTCAGCTACCAGAGCTATCAGAAAAGGCTAACCTCTTTTTTTGTATTAAATATGTTTGAAGAAATACATATCCCATTCGAGAGATAAACGTGAAGTTCCAAAAGCATTTATGCAGTATGAAAGTCAATAATATTTAAGCAGTATTATGAGCATTCCATCATTAACAATTTATTAGACCTTTGCAGTCATAGCTATCATAATAGATCACTAACAAAGACAGGTTTTATATCACCATGGATGACATAAATTGCAAGTGTAAAAATCTCTACCAGCTGATGAAAAAATGGAAATGAAAAAATGGACTGACCAACTTCAGACTGTGCTGAACTCTTGTGCATATTTCCATCCTACTTCAAAAGATATTCAGTGATGTTACTTTTTAGGGAACATTCTTGTAGTTTTTCAAGATAAAAGGGGATACAGTTCAATGACCAAGTGGCTAGACTTTAATCCCTGGCTACTGTAGAGAGAGCAGTGAAAGACTCTAGTCTAAAAGCTGGAGAACTTCAATTCAGAGTAGATATTGTGACTCTGGATGAACCAAAGATCTGAGTTACACAAGACAACTTTCTATGTTCTTTTCACGTGGCATTTCTCCCCTCCCCCTTACAAGTCATGTGAAGTTGCCAAAAAGATTCTTAAATATTAATTACCCTACTGTGATTTTTCTTCCTGTCCTACATGTTCCAACAAAGTGACTATGGTACCTTCTAACGAGCTTTAGGAGATGCATCTTTTCAATTGTGAAAAGAGAATAATCTATGGTCCAAAATTCTATTGACCCAAATACTGTGAGCCTTCAAGAAAGCTCTTAAGCTTGCATGTTCCAGAAAGAGTTGTTCCCTTGATGATAGATGGACATATCCTAGTTGAATATATATGATTATGACCCAATTATGTGATTTGTTTCATTCCCAGGGGTTTTTGTTGGTGATGTTCTTAGGATATTGTGATTTTTTTTCAAATATACCGAATTTCTGTGCTACCTAGAGTTTCAATCTGGCGAGTTGGGTGACAATAAATCAATGCACCTCTTTCTAAGCTGGCCTTTAGAGAAGGCGTGGTATTTTCTAATAGGACATCATTCCATCGTTTTATCCATGAAAATAGCCCAATTCTATTCCGTTGTAGTTGCCACCAGGAAGCATTGGGTTTAAACTTGACAATATGGTTCCTTGGTTTTTTTTTAGCCTTTTCTTTACATGATTTGTTTTTCTTTTTAAAAAAGTATGTTGTTACTTGACTTTCTTTCTTTGGTGCTTGCCTGTAAATAAATAATAATGATAATAATAATGCCTGTAAATAAATAATAATGATATAAATAATAATGATAATAATAATGCCTGTAAATAAATAATAATGATACATTTTGTTCTCTGGGGAAACACATGGATCACCTGATCACTAGTTTTGATTTTTGTTTTTAGAGTTTTTTATTAGGCAGCAAACACTTCCCCCTATAGAGATAAAAATAAAAATAAACAGTTTTGGATAATTTCCAGAAGTATCTAATATTCAATTATTGCCCTTAATTCATTCATTCTTTGACCAAGAGCAATGAATTAATTGTTTCTTATAAAACAAAGAGGGAAGAAAACAGCTAGAGATTTAAAACAACATTTTAAAAAATTAGAAATAGCTGTCCTGAAAAGCAAAACTAGCTAACTGATAATCTATGGTTTGGAATATACTGGTAATTTGCCTTCTGACATCTATGCTTGTTGGATGTCCATCCTTATAGTTGGTTACTATCAGACATACTTTCATTGGTCCATCCTTATAGTTGGTTACTATCAGACATACTTTCATTGGTTTTCATTGGAAAACTTACAGAAAGTTTTCTGATGGTAAAAACTACTTTCATCCACACATTGTCAGGTGTGAAAGACCAGGTCTATATATTCAAATCCAATTAAACTTAGGTATTGCTAAACAGCTTATGCCAGGGGTGTCAAACTCACATCGTCACAGCAGTGTCATGTGACATATCGGGACTTTTTCCCCCTTCGCTGAACTAGGCGTGGCCAATGCATGTTGCATCCATCCCATGGGTCCTGAGTTTGACAGCCCTGGCCTATGCTATCTTCTTAATTAACAGTTAGCACCTTCCTGGAGTTAGATAAGAGCCCGGGGTGGGTTTCAACCGGTTCGTGGCAGTCCCTGAGAACCAGTTGGTCGGCGAACCCGGAAGTAGGTAACTTCCGGGAACGGCGAAGGGCCCACCAACCCGCCCTCCTTACCCAATTTTGACGAGTTCTGCGCTTCCACGTATGCTCAGGATGCATACAGCGCCTGCACGATCCTCCAGGAGCAGCTGGAGCATCGCACAGACGCTAGTACGCATGTGTGCACCGCGCGCATGCACAAGGACGCCGCCGGCCCCGTTCCAACCGAACCGGTTGGAAAGCGGCGAGAAACCCACCCCTGATAAGAGCCCATAGATTTCAAGGGAAGTTGGACTTAATCCTCTTGTGGCTACTTAGGGATTCTAGATTGATCCCTCTTTTAACTCCACACCCAGGTTCTGAACACTCCTTCTTTTACACATAAATCTTTTAAGCCAATGATCCTGATGTATGCATAATGAGTTATAATTTTTCAACTTTAATATGTTTGTGTGTTTTTTTATATATATTTTAGGCTACCGACCCAGATGCTGGAGTAAACGGCCAAGTCCATTATAGTTTAGCAAACTTTAATAATGTTTTTCGCATCACATCCAACGGTAGCATTTACACTTCGGTGAAGCTAAACAGAGAGAAAAAAGATTATTATGAACTCGTTGCTGAAGCCACAGATGGAGCCGTGGATGCACGTCGTACAACATTAACTCTGGGAATCAGAGTCCTGGATATTGATGACAACAGTCCTGTGTTTACAAACGCCTCCTATACGGTTTCAATTCCCGAAAACCTGGCTCCGGGCACAGTATTCCTTCGTTTAGAGGTAAAGGAGCCATGAGTTTCAAAAGACGTTGATGGCTAAGAAAAAGTGCTATAAAGTATGAACGTGTTTTCTTTGAAACGTTTTCAGAAGTGGCTTTGCCCTTGCCCTAGAACAGACAGAGAGTAGTTGGTCCAAAGTCACCTGCCTCATTTCCGTGCCTAAGGCAGAATTAAAACTTATTGCCTACTAGTTCAGCACTTTTATTTATTTATTTATTTATTTATTTATTTATTTATTTATTTATTTATTTATTTATTTATTTTTATTTTATGCACATAAGCACATCAACAGAACACATAAACCCATTAACAAAAATAACCACATAACTTAAAAACAACATAGGAACAATAAGTTCCATCGTATATCATACAGCAGTTCCGAATCGGTTTCTTTGCAGTTATGTGTTTTCCCTCCTATACATTTCTATCTTGCATTCGTAATCTCGTATTCATGATCCATTTTTATATACATTCTTTATTTATTTATACTTAGCTAATTATGATCAAGTATTATTTACCTATATTGTCCTTTTTATTTTTACTGTCGTTTATCTCTTACATACAGTTCTAGGTATACATTCACATAGTTATTCTTTTTCTTTGCCATTCTTATATCATTATTATTATTATTCCATCTAAAAGGTTATAAGGTTATAATTTGGAATGTATTGTTTACATCCTTCACACTTGCTATGACACCACCTTATTTTCTCTTTCTTTTCTTTTCTCCCTCCCTCTCCTACCCTTCCTTCCTCCTCTCCTTCCCCTTCTTCCCTCCCTTACTTCTGCCCTACTCCTACCCTCTGTCTTCTCCTTCCTACCCTCTTTCCTTCTCTTTTTCTCTTCTTCCTCCCTCCTCTCCTTCTCTTTCTCTCCCTCCCACCCACCTCTCCTTACCTCTTTCTTCTTCCCCTACCTCTCCGCCACATCTCACGTTATTTTCTTTCTTTCTTTTCTCCCTCCCTTCCTTCTCTACTTTCTTCCTTCCTCCTCTCCTTCCCCTTCTTCCTTCCCTTACTTCTCCCCTACTCCTACCCTCTGTCTTCTCCTTCCTACCCTCTTTCCTTCTCTTTTTCTCTCTTCCTCCCTCCTCTCCTTCTCTTTCTCTCCCTCCCACCCACCTCTCCTTACCTCTTTCTTCTTCCCTTACCTCTCTGCCACATCTCACTTTATTTTCTTCTTTCTTTTCTTTTCTCCCTCCCTTCCTTCTCTACTTCCTTCCTTCCTCCTCTCCCTTCCCCTTCTTCCTTCCCTTACTTCTGCCCTACTCCTACCCTCTGTCTTCTCCTTCCTACCCTCTTCCTTCACTTTTTCTCTCTTCCTCCCTCCTCTCCTTCTCTTTCTCTCCCTCCCACCCACCTCTCCTTACCTCTTTCTTCTTCCCCTACCTCTCCGCCACATCTCACGTTATTTTCTTTCTTTTCTTTTCTCCCTCCCTTCCTTCTCTACTTTCTTCCTTCCTCCTCTCCTTCCCCTTCTTCCTTCCCTTACTTCTCCCCTACTCCTACCCTCTGTCTTCTCCTTCCTACCCTCTTTCCTTCTCTTTTCTCTCTTCCTCCCTCCTCTCCTTCTCTTTCTCTCCCTCCCACCCACCTCTCCTTACCTCTTTCTTCTTCCCTTACCTCTCTGCCACATCTCACTTTATTTTCTCTTTCTTTTCCTTTTCTCCCTCCCTTCCTTCTCTACTTCCTTCCTTCCTCCTCTCCTTCCCCTTCTTCCTTCCCTTACTTCTGCCCTACTCCTACCCTCTGTCTTCTCCTTCCTACCCTCTTTCCTTCACTTTTTCTCTCTTCCTCCCTCCTCTCCTTCTCTTTCTCTCCATCCCACCCACCTCTCCTTACCTCTTTCTTCTTCCCCTACCTCTCCGCCACATCTCACGTTATTTTCTTTCTTTTCTTTTCTCCCTCCCTTCCTTCTCTACTTTCTTCCTTCCTCCTCTCCTTCCCCTTCTTCCTTCCCTTACTTCTCCCCTACTCCTACCCTCTGTCTTCTCCTTCCTACCCTCTTTCCTTCTCTTTTTCTCTCTTTCCTCCCCTCCTCTCCTTCTCTTTCCTCCCCTCCCACCCACCTCTCCTTACCTCTTTCTTCTTCCCTTACCTCTCTGCCACATCTCACTTTATTTTCTCTTTCTTTTCTTTTCTCCCTCCCTTCCTTCTCTACTTCCTTCCTTCTCCTCTCCTTCCCCCTCTTCCTTCCTTACTCTTTCTTCACTTTTTCTCTCTTCCTCCCTCCTCTCCTTCTCTTTCTCTCCCTCCCACCCACCTCTCCTTACCTCTTTCTTCTTCCCCTACCTCTCCGCCACATCTCACGTTATTTTCTCTTTCTTTTTCTTTTCTCCCTCCCTTCCTTCTCTACTTCCTTCCTTCCTCCTCTCCTTCCCCCTCTTCCTTCCCTTACTTCTGCCCTACTCCTACCCTCTGTCTTCTCCTTCCTACCCTCTTTCCTTCACTTTTTCTCTCTTCCTCCCTCCTCTCCTTCTCTTTCTCTCCCTCCCACCCACCTCTCCTTACCTCTTTCTTCTTCCCCTACCTCTCCGCCACATCTCACGTTATTTTCTCTTTCTTTTCTTTTCTCCCTCCCTTCCTTCTCTACTTCCTTCCTTCCTCCTCTCCTTCCCCCTCTTCCTTCCCTTACTTCTGCCCTACTCCTACCCTCTGTCTTCTCCTTCCTACCCTCTTTCCTTCACTTTTTCTCTCTTCCTCCCTCCTCTCCTTCTCTTTCTCTCCCTCCCACCCACCTCTCCTTACCTCTTTCTTCTTCCCCTACCTCTCCGCCACATCTCACGTTATTTTCTCTTTCTTTTCTTTTCTCCCTCCCTTCCTTCTCTACTTCCTTCCTTCCTCCTCTCCTTCCCCCTCTTCCTTCCCTTACTTCTGCCCTACTCCTACCCTCTGTCTTCTCCTTCCTACCCTCTTTCCTTCACTTTTTCTCTCTTCCTCCCTCCTCTCCTTCTCTTTCTCTCCCTCCCACCCACCTCTCCTTACCTCTTTCTTCTTCCCCTACCTCTCCGCCACATCTCACGTTATTTTCTCTTTCTTTTCTTTTCTCCCTCCCTTCCTTCTCTACTTCCTTCCTTCCTCCTCTCCTTCCCCTTCTTTCTTCCCTTCATCACTTTTAATCACTGAAGCAAACAGTCTCATCATGTAACTTTCATATATATATATATATATATATATATATATATATATATATATATATATATATATATATATATATATATATATATATATATATATATATATATATATATATATATATATATATATATATATATATATATATATATAACACAAATATAACAAAGGCAACAGTAAAAATATTGGGTTTCTGTCGTGATGGACTCTTGTGACGAGCCGATAGACAGATGATGGAAGCAGTTAGCTTCCTCCCATAATTGGGGCTTACCAGGGGTTGTAAAAAATCTAATATAGGATGATATTACTTATTATTATTATTTTTTGCAATTAAATGATTCATATATAAAAGAATCATTTAATTGCAAAAAATAATAATAAGTAATATCATTATCACGTGTCTCCAGATTATATTTGTAATCTGTAGAACAATTCAGAATAACACAGTTGGGAGGGACCTTGGAGATCTTCTAGTTCAACCCCCTGCTCAAGCCCGAGTTGTCAAGAGGCTGTCCAGCTTTTTCTTAAAAGCCTCCAGTGTTGGAGCACCTAACAACTTCTGAAGGCAGACTGTTTCATTGGTTGAGTGTATTAAAAAATTTCTCCTTAGTTCTAAGTTGCTTCTCTCCTTGATTAGTTTCCATCCGTTGTTTCTTGCTTTGCCTTCTGGTGCTCTGGAAAATAGGTTAATCCTCTCTTCTTTTGTGGCAGCCCCTCAAATATTGGAACACTGCCATCACGTCACTCCAAACAAAAAAAATATTACTAAATATTAAGAGATTTTATATTAATTTAATTAATCATCAGGACATTCAGTGCTTTAAATCAGAAAAAACTACTAACATTCCTTGAGTTATCATTAGAAATATTTCCAGTCCAACATTGAATTGCATTGAATTTTTATAGCTTTGTGCTATTACATCAGTCTTGACTTCTGGCAACAAAGCAAGTCATAGGTTCTCCATAGGTATATAGGAATCCTCCATAGGTTTCCTGATTTCTAACCTGTTGGTTTAACCACCACATCAAACTGTCTCTCAGCTATATTATTATCCTTTGCAAATTTTAACAATCTGTAGAGGCTATTTAAATTCCTATTTTGACACCATTGTAATACAATTTGATAATATAATATATTATAATATAATATAATAACAGAGTTGGAAGGGACCTTGGAGGTCTTCTAGTTCCTGCTTAGGCAGGAAATCCTATACCACTTCAGACAAATAGTTATGCAACCTCTTCTTAAAAACTTCCAGTATTGGAGCATTCATAACTTCTGGAGACAAGTTATTCCACTGATTAATTGTTCTAGCTGTCAGGAAATTTGCTCTTAGTTCTAAGTTGCATCTCTCCTTCATTAGTTTCCACCCATTGCTTTTTGTCCTGCCCTCAGGTGCTTTGGAGAATAAGTTCACTCCCTCTTCTTTGTGAGAGCCCCTGTGATATGGCTTCAATACAATTCTTAAAAAATGAAAGGAAAACATTAATTATAGTTAGAGCTTGTATTATCAGTGCAGCGTATGTGACTGCCGTCTTGTTATATTTACCAAAATATCCCTCAATTTCTTAAAAGTACTCAGTCTCTTGAAACTACCAAATTTCATGGGATGTGATAATTGTATGAGAATCCAGATGTTTTTATACAATTGGTATTTTACTTATCAGCAATTCTGCCATCACACAACACCATGTGATAATATCCAGCTCCTAAAGATATTCCTCATTCTTGATACTTTTAGGTTTGATGCCCTCATAGAGATAAATGGTTTTGAGGGAGATTATTTTTTTTGGAGGGTTGCTTTTGTTTATGTGGGCACATCTGCGCATGTGTGTATCATGCACAGACATGAAATCAATGTTGCAAAAACTGTTTTGAGGGGGGGGTTCCACCACAAATGCGCGAACGACAAAAGCGCGCCTGACTAAACCGCGCCGACAAAACCGCGCCGACAAAACCGCGCCGACGAATGAGCGCTGAAGCGCGCCGACAACAGCGCGCCGACAGAAGCGCGCTGTAAGCCTAACCCTAAACCAAACCCTAAACCTAACCCTAAACCTAACCCTAAACCTAACCCTAAACCTTACCTTAACTTAAATCGCGCTTCTGTCAGCGCGCTTTTGTCGTCGCGCTGTTGTCGTCGCGCTTTTGACATCGCAGTTTTAGCACCGCGGTTTTGTCGCCGCGCTTTTGACGTTCGCGCATATGTCGGGTCACGTTTGAGGGGATGGATTGTCATGTTTTAGTGATGAAATTTGTAAATCCTAAAATCCTGTTCTTCATTTCCTCAAGGCTAAGGACGTTGACCTCGGTTCCAATATTACCTATGGAATACGAAGTCAGGGAGCACTGCAGTTTTTTGCATTGAACAAATTTACAGGTGAACTGTCACTTCGAAAGTCCTTGGATTTTGAGTCCTTTTCTGGCACAGAAGCAACATTCACTTTTTTAGTGGAAGCCTTTGATGTCGGAGGAGCGATGCCCCCAGGCCTTGCAACTGTGACTGTGAGAATAAAGGTAAGAATTATGTTCCGTTCTCCTCTTCTCTGTTCCTATAATCTACGCTCGATGCTTTAAAACAAGACCCAGGCGCGTTTTTAAAAGGATAAAAAAATATTCCGAAAAAGACTTCTTTTTTTCTTTTGTAATCTTGACTCCATTTCATTCATATAGGCTGACTTTAGAAGAATAACTTGTTCAAATTTATAATGCATTTCATCACATAATTAAAGAACTATTTCTTGGTTCATGGATCTGTGAGCTACAAAATTGAACGGGTGAATCTTTTAAAATCCCCCATAGATGGAAAGAAACACTTGACTGAAGTGGCAATATCTATATTGACTGAAGTGGCAGTATCTATATTACAGTTTAAGTCCTCAGAAATCCACAGTTTTATGATCTTTACTTAGGGACCAGCTGCTTGTACGAAGTGAACTTCTATTTTCTGTTATCATGAAGTTCTAACTTTTAATCCACAACATGACTAATTTGCTCTTAAAAATAGAAATGTTTCTGTTTTCATGACCCAAGCAATCTGCTCGGATTGGGAGCTTTAAGTGGTTCTTCACTTGAATGTTTAGATATATATTCCAAATATATAAAAGGTGATAGTGAAAAGCATGACTGGTCCAAACTCATATTTGCAAATGTATATCAAGTTAGTATACAATTGACCAGAGGAATACAGTGACTCAGTGGCTAAGACACTGAGCTTCTCAATCAGAAAGGTCGCAGTTTGGCGGTTCGAATCCCTAATACCGCATAATGGGGTGAGCTCCCATTACTTATCCCAGCTTCTACCAAACTAGCAGTAACACGTAAAAAAGACAAGTAAAAAAATAGGAACCACCTTTGGTAGGAAGGTAACAGTGTTCTGTGCGCCTTCAAGATTTAGTCATACCAGCCACATGACCATGGAGATGTCTTCGGACAGCCCTGGCTCTTTGGCTTTGAAACAGAGATGAGCACCGCCCCCTAGAGTTGGAACGACTAGCACATATGTGCAAGGGGAAACTTTACCTTTATACAATTGATTACTTACCAATTGCAGAATCATATGTATGTATTTATTTACGTAGGATGTGAAACAGCTGTTAATACCCATTTGTGAAATACTGAAAATTGTATCCATGTTGTCAATGGGCTTACATTTAGATATGTTTTCTGAATCACCTGTGAAATTAGTGTTCTAGGATCTTTCTTATGTCTGGAAGATACAATCTTTTATTGTTTTTTTCCCCTTTAGTGCCCAAATATGTTGCAGGAGAGGTAATATATCATTCATCAGTCTCATACAGGACTATTTTTAATGACATAATCAATGGAGAAATCTAATAGTTTCAACACATGCAAAATTTGTAATATCGAGACAGTTTCCTGTGTAACTGGAAATTATTCTCCAATCATTTTCTCAATTCTATTATCCAAGGTCCAATTTTATGGAAGATAGAATTGATTGGAATTTCTTAATGCTGCGTTTTGTTCAACGTAAAAAAAAAATAACCAATAGAAATTCTGTTTAGATCCATTCTTGCTACTTCTTACTCCAGACGTTAAGAAATCGTTATCCATAATAATTGGCATTGTTCGTTTTTCCTAAATTTCAATGCTCTTAAATTTTTCTTTCAAATGTTAACATGAACAGTGAGCTTATTTCTTTATTCATAGCAAGAAAGGTGGGTGACTTTTTATTGTTCTGTCATATCCTACCTGTCAGAGTGTGCACAGTGTGAATACTATTTTGAGACAATCCAGGAGCAAAATGTAGTACCCAGAGGCAGGGGTGCGTTCTTACCGGCTGTATAACACTTGGCAACTGGCAAGTATTTATGACGGTTGCAGTATCCCAGGTCATGTGATCACCATTTTTGACCTTCTGACAAGCAAAGTCAATGGGGCAGCCAGATTCATTTAACTACCGTCTTACTAACTTAACTACTGAAGTGATTCACTTAACTGTGGCAAGATAGGTTGTGAAATGGGGCAAAATTCACTTAACTATCTTGCTTGGCAACAGAACTTTTGGGTTCAATTGTGGTTGTAAGTCAAGTACTACTACCTGTACTGTATTTCTTACCTTGATACCTGGCTTGTATTTTAAATGTGGTTTTGACTCTGCTCTTGGCTTTCAATCATCATCATCATCATCTTCATTTAGCAACCCCACAATCCCTTGCGGGGTGGAATCTGGGCAACTGAATGGAGCTAGAAGAGAGTTTTAGTGGCTGGATGCCCTTCCTGTCGCCAATGTGGAGTTTTGTTCAGCAGATATATTCTCAGTGTGCCCAGAGAGAGAAATATCTGCCTTTACCGAGGATTGAACTCACAGTCTCCTGATTGTGAGGCGAGAGCTCCACCTCTAGGCCACCACATCACTCTGCTGTTGGTTTTCAATGTATCTCACTAAATGCCTTTTAGGAAGTAGGTAGGATGCTGTATCTAATCTGTCTCTTTGTTGAGCTGCAGCTCACGAGAGTAAACTTTCATCTCTTTATGCTTTTTACTCTGGATAATAATATTTTTACATCAATCACTACATTCTTTTACAACCCAGGAAATTATGATACTGATTCTATCATCCTGTAATCAATGAAAAAAAAATTAATTATATAATAGGTTGCTTTTCTGCTTTTGTGAGTTTTGATCTTTGTATTAGATTGCTAAAAAAAATGAATGCATCCAAGACACAAAAGTCAATATTTTTGATTTGTGATATTTGGATTGAAAAATCCTCCATTTAAAGTACAGTACTCACATTTCCTTATCAGCCACTTATTTCATGTCAATGTATAGATAATAAATTTTCCCTGAAGATTTGAATAGGAGCCATGTTATAACCACTACTATTCTGCTGAAAGATTTCCCCCCCCCCCTAACAGTATCATCTGCGGTTTTATTGGTTCATGTGCAAGACCTTCACCTTAGATGCTATGCTCTCCCATTCATTTTTAATAATGTGTCATCTCTGTGCCTACATAACAAATAAAGATATTGCCTGGAGGAAAAAAAATCTAAAACTATCCATCTGTTTCTTGATAGTATTGATTTTCTGTCTGAACTCTTCAGACAGTTATATTATAGAAAAAGCTTAAAAGTATGTTGGGGAGTATTTGAACTGAATGTTGAGTGATGTCCAGTAAAGGATATCCTAGTTCATAGAACCAGATTTCTTATGAAGAAAACAACATAGGAAAGAATGTATACCAAAAGTTATGGAGACCGGAAATAACATATACCGTATATACTCAAGTATAAGCCAAGTTTTTCAGCCCACTTTTTGGGCTGAAAAAAGCCGCCTCGGCTTATACTCGAGTCAGTGAAAAATTTGCCCGAAATGGAGGAGAAAAAGGGGCGGGGCCATGCCACTGGGTGACGCTCGTGAATGGCCCGGCGCCCCTGTGAGTTTCCCCTCCCTCTGTGTCAGTTTGCCGTGCAGCGCGCACTGCACCATCCCCCCTCCTCACGTTCTAATGTAATGCAGGGCTGTCTTATGATTCCCCTTCCTCCCCCTCCTGCCGCTCTGCAACGATGTCCCACCTCCTCCTTGTTATGGCAAGCAGCCACATAGCGATGTCCCACCTCCTCTGGTACAGTGATCCAATGATAGGAATCACTGTGCCGTGTGTCATAGGAGGCGGGACATCGCTCCCGCGGCTGCACGGGACATCATCATCACAGCGGGACATCAGCATCATGAGGTGAGTGAAGTATTTCATTGAATACACCGCTAGTTTACTGTTTTTCTTTGAAATAAATATTCAAAAACATTATTGGTATCTATTTTTATTTTTGAAATTTACCGGTAGCTGCTGCATTTCCCACCCTAGGCTTATACTCGAGTCAATAACTTTTCCAGTTTTTTGTGGTAAAATTAGGTGCCTCGGCTTATATTTGGGTCAGCCTATACTCGAGTATATATGGTAAGTGGTTTTTTAATGCCATAACCACAGCAGCAGGCACATCCACAGCTAATTTTGGTTATCCCAATGTCTTGGAAACTGACAAAGGAAGCTTTGATTTTTAGTCTTTACTTGGAGGCAAATTAACTCAGATGATAGAGCTGTACACTAGAAACTGGGGGAAAGGCCCAAGAAAATTGCATGAAAACACTTGGGATGAAACCTAAGGGAGTTTTTTTTTCCCCCAAAAAATCTTGGTTGAGAAGCAGGTAGTGTTTCATCTCATATTGTCTCTCGATTGAAAACTAGATCTATACTATGATATATAGATAACATTTTTTTCAGGAAATTACTAACAGTACAAATGTAGGTTTGTCTACTCAAAAATAGGTCACATTGAAAGCATTTGGACTCCCTGTTAGGATAGTGGCAGGGGTGAAATTCAGCAGTTTCTGACATGTTGTGGAGAACCAGTAGTGGAAATTTTGAATAGTTCGGAAAACCGGCAAATACCACCTCTGACTGGTCCCACTCCCATCTAGTCTCTGCCTCCTGAGTCCCAGCTGATCAGGAGGGAATGGAGATTTTCCAGTAAACTTCCCCTGCCATATCCACCAAGCCATACCCATCAAGCCATGCCCACAGAACCGGTAGTAAAAAAAAAATTGAATTTCACCACTAGATAGTGGGTGTAGAAATTCAGCTTAAATGTGGGTTTATGCCTGAGCAAAATGAAGGAAATTTGCTTTTAAAGGCACTGAGCATGGAGTTCAGGCTCCCCCCTCCCTCTTTTTAATAAAGCTTAGATACATTGTTCAGGGGTTTTATTAATCCTGTTATGGCATTCAGTGATGTAAAAACAAGAAGAGCAATTGTCTGTGTAATATCATACAAAGGCTGTGCCTACATATGATTATAGAATCATCAAAGCCTTGACATGCTCTTCCATTTTGCAATAAATATTTATTAGGTTTTATGTCCTAGAGTCTATGAATCCTTGTGTCTCTTAAAAATTCATTTATTTTCTTGTGGCTAGCGTGCAGCAACATTATATCATATCATGTCAGAGGTTAAGTCATTCCCAATATTATTAACTATTAATATTAACCAAATTTATTCCACAATTATGGCCACCAAAGATACCATATTTATGCTATATTTAGTTACAAATTTATGGAACCTCTATAATGGAGCTATACATGGACACCACATCTAAATCAAGCAGCTGATTGTCCCTCACCTCTGAGAAGTCAGAAGCAAAATTGGGAAATGTTGATGAAAATTCTCAACCATCCAGATAAAGTTGTCTGGAAGTTGAGTCATGGAAATTGGAATTCTTTTCTTGATTTGAAATGTTTGCTTATCTAAACACCTTCTTCAGTCTGAAGAAGGTTAGGGGGACTCCATGTATATATCCTCAGCTCAGCTAATAGCAATAGCAGTAGACTTATATACCGCTTCATAGGGCTTTCAGCCCTCTCTAAGCGGTTTACAGAGAGTCAGCATATTGCCCCCAACAATCTGGGTCCTCATTTTACCCACCTCGGAAGGATGGAAGGCTGAGTCAACCCTGAGCCGGTGAGATTTGAACCGCTGAACTGCTGATCTAGCAGTAGCCTGCAGTGCTGCATTTAACCACTGCGCCACCTCGGCTAATCTGGATAGGCTCATTGGGTGAATAGGCTGAGAGTGAAATGTTCCAACTCCTAAATCCTTTGGTTCCACCACAAAACCGCGGTCGACTAAAGCACGCTCGATGAAACCGCGTACCTGACGTCATCACAGTGCGACGAAAAAAGCATGCTGTGAGCGCTAAAGCTAAAATTAACCCCTAAACCTAAACCTAACCCCCCGAAACCTAACCCTAAACCTAACCCTAAACCTAACCCTAAACCTAACCCTAAACCTAACCCTTAACCTAACGCTAAACCTAACGCTAACCCTTAACCTAACCCTAAACCTAACCCTAACGCTTAACCTAACCCTAAACCTAACCCTAACCCTTACTTTAACGTGAATTGGCTTGCTTTCAAAGTGCTTTTTAAAGCGCCCTTTTTTCTCCGTGGTCGCTGTTGTCGCGCTGCTGATGACATCAGCGATGCGCTTTAATCGGGCGCGCTTTAGTGGACCGCAGTTTTGTCGTGCCACGAAATCCTTTACCCTAGGCATATTGTGAAGTGTGGCCTCCATGGTGAACCTGTGTAGTAGTCTTAATCTTCCTGGGGAACTGAAGAAACCATGGTTTGAGGGAGAAATGAATGAATCCATTTATGCTAAAGTGGTAAATGCTTCCCTGAATAGCTGTGGAAGGCCTCAGCTACAACTTGTCCACCATTATTTTATGCTGATCTTTTTTCAGTCCTCAGGAAGATTAAGACCACATCACAGGAATTGGAACATTCACATCCCAATGACTTTCTGCCTATTACCTACTGAATCTATCCACATTAGGTGGAAAATGAAATCACCTTGGAGGACATAACCCCATAACCAACTTGCTCAGACTGAAACAGCGACTTGACTAAACAGTGAAATGCTTCAAGGCCAACAATAAAAGAAGTCCAGTTGCCATTACGCTTGGAAGTATTTTTCGGTGATGCGGTGTTCCCACTGGAATGATATCCTATTGGAAATTCATCTGCCTCTAACATTGTTCGCCTTCTAAAAACAAGCTGAACAGAAGAGCTTTTCCTGAGGAATTCTGAGCCATTTAGTTTAGGTTTTATTTGTCTTTATGTTTCTATATTTAACGTATTTCCTTATTTTGTGAGTTGGTCAGACTCCTGGGATTATAGTGAGTTGCAAACCTGATTAATAGAAAGACTATATTCTCCCGCTGTTGCATTAAAAACGTTATAAAAAATATAGGTAATCCAATCCCTTGAAACCTACTAAAATTATACTGAAGTTGCATTTGAGTAAGCATTCATAAAGCTGCAATATTTTGAAAGGGGTTTAGCAAGTTATAAACTTCATGTTATCAATAACGCCTAGATTCAAATGGGTTTCCTACAGCACTCAAAATGGTGGACAGCCAACTGGCAACAAAATCCAACTCAGGGAGGTACATATTAGCAAGGAAACCTCTTTGAAAACTTTGAAAGCACGGTCAAAAAGATAAATCTTTCTGAACCCATGTTAAACTACAAAGTGGCAATGAGGTCATTTCATTTACAAATGCAGACCAAATTAAATTCACTAATATCCCAATCTAATCAGCCTAATATACAGCATGTGATGAATTTACAGGATATATTAACATTAATGGACAATTTTTGGCCTCATGTTACTATAATGCAGGAAGGTTAATCTGTGTCTAACATTGATATGTAAGCCTTTTTTCCTTAGTACACACGTTTTGGGAGATTCAACTTGTAATAGAATGTGAGAATGGCCTTGGGAGTTGGGAAGAAGAAATGATCCCCAGGGAATGATCATATGAAGAATAATGGCACACAACTGAGTAGGAAGGGATCAGTCCTAATTTATCAGATGATAAAAAAGGTTCCACCACAAAACCGCGCTCGACTAAACTGCGGCTGACTAAACCGCGTAGCTGACATCATCAACAGGGCGACAACAGCATGGAGACAGAAGCACGCTGTAAACCTTAAACCAAAAATTAACCCCTAAACCTAACCCCCCTAAACCTAACCCTTAACCTAACCCTAAAGCTAACCCTAAACCTAACCCTAAACCTAACCCTAAACCTAACCCTTAACCTAACCCTAAACCTAATCCTAACCCTTAACCTAATCCTAAACCTAACCCTAAACCTAACCCTAAACCTAACCCTAAACCTAACCCTAAATCTAACCCTTAACCTAACCCTAAACCTAATCCTAACCCTTAACCTAATCCTAAACCTAACCCTAACCCTAAACCTAACCCTAAACCTAAACCTAACCCTTAACCTAACCCTAAACCTAACCCTAACCCTAACCCTTAACCTAACCCTAAAGCTAACCCTAAACCTAACCCTTACCTTAAGTTGAATCGGCTTGCTTTCAAAGCGCTATTTAAAGCGCCCTTCTTTCTCTGCGCTGGCTGTTGTCGCCCTGTTGATGACATCAGCGACACGGTTTAATCGGGCGCGGTTAAGTCGAGCATGGTTTTGACGGGTCACAGATAAAAAAGGAAGTGTCATTCTTGGGACTCTCTGTGCTTGATTGTTTTCTTGCGAATGTTTTATTACTAAACTAGGTAGTCCCAAAGGTGAAGTTTCTTGGATGAGAAATGAAACGTCTTCAAAGAAAAAACAGAAAGTCCAGTTATCTCTTGAAAAAAAGCATCTTTGGGACAACCATGACCTGGATGACTGAGAATCTCCATAGACCAGGGGTGTCAAACTTGTGGCTCGCAGGCCAGATGTGTCATGTGCTGGCCCTGCCTGCTTAAGCATCAGGGGGAAAGTCCTGATACGTCACATGATGCCACTGTGACAATGTGAGTTTGACACCCCTGCCATAGACACTGAACTAGGTAACATCATCACTGCAAAAAAAAAAAGGGGGGTAAAAAAAGACATTAGGAGTCTTGTACTTTTAGACATTCAAGATGCTGTTCATGTAATCCTAGAATATAGTAGTATTAACTCCTGTCTGGTCTACTTGGGAGGCTGATATTACTAGAAAATTTAAATTGGATTTAAATTTAAAATGTATTTGTTTATTGTTTACCTGTAGTTTAATATAGTTTTAGGGACAGCTTTCAAAAATGCAATTTTACCAAGGTAGCTATAGCAATAGCAGTTAGACTTATATACCGCTTCATAGGGCTTTCAGCCCTCTCTAAGCGGTTTACAGAGTCAGCATATTGCCCCCAACAACAATCCGGGTCCTCATTTTACCCACCTCGGAAGGATGGAAGGCTGAGTCAACCCTGAGCCGGTGAGATTTGAACAGCCGAACTGCTGAACTGCAGTCAGTTGAAGTAGCCTGCAGTGCTGCATTTAACCACCTCGGCTCTTCAAATAAGGTAGCTGAAAAGATTGTTTCAGGTTACTCATATACACATGTTGTACAGATTTGTGTGACATTACTGTACAGTTTTAGTGTTTTCAACACCTCAGCAATATTGTTTTACATTTGCAATAGATTTGAACGTCGTATACATGACAAGGCTGTTTTCTTCCTTTTATCTGTTCACGCCAATATTTAATGCCTTGGACCTAATACTGTTAAACATTTTTCTTGGACCAAGTAACTACATTTCTTTATTTTTCTCCATTCTAACTAACTTTTATCAAGTGTATTCCATTTCTGTAAACTATACTGTGTTCTATCCTCTGATATTTTCATACTCCAAAAAGAAAAAGTAAACAATACTTTTACTAAATTGGAACTTCTGTCCAAAGTCATATTCATTTTTTTTACACTTTTATTATACTATTTTAGTAGCACTACTGTATATCATTATTATATAATTATCCCATTCATTGCCATGTAGTTGCACGTTTATAATTTCTCTCCTGGTTTCTAAAAGCCTAAAATCTCATTTGTGAATTTTTAATGATATTTTATGAGCCCACAGTGGTTAGAGTGCAGTACTGTAACCTATTTCTGCTGCCTGCCGGCTGCCTGCAATTTGGCAATTCACATCTCACCAGGCTCAAGGTTGACTCAGACTTCCATCCTTCCAAGATGGGTAAAATGAGGACCCAGATTGTTGGGGGCAATATGCTGACTCTGTAAACCACTTAGAGAGGGCTGTAAAAGCCCTGTGAAGCGGTATATAAGTCTAACTGCTATTGCTATTGCTATTGCTATTTTTTCCAGAGTTTTTTTTTCTTTTGCTTGCAATTTAGAAACTTCAGTGCCAGCCAATCTGTTGCTCTCTCCAGTAGCTGTGCTTGATTACCAGTGCCATCTTATTTCAATATATTTGAGAGCCATATGTTGGATAAAGCTGCTTCAGCAGATCTGATCTCTGATCTTCCCTCTGATGTTTAATTGTCTGCACAAGACTTTTATTGCCTCATATACTTCCTTATGAACATTCTCTGTTAATCTAAATAATTACCTTCTTTAGGCTTGCAGAATATTAAATATGAAAACAGGGCCATTGTGCAGCATTAACAACACGGCAGCAATTAATTGGAGATCTATTTAGTTAGAGAGAAAAACCGTGATGTTTATTTATTTATTTGTCTTGTATGCCGCACACTCCCGGAGGACTCCGGGTGGCTCACAAAAGACAAGGGAAAGGGGGAAACTAGACAAAGACAACATATTAAAAACAAAGTCAACATTCACAATTTCCGTGGAAGTAGATGTTTCTCAGACCCTCCGGCCTGCTGGAACAGCCAGGACTTGGTGGCTTTGCGGAAGGCCGGGAGGGGGTAGTAAGGGTCCGGATCTCGACAGGGAGCTCGTTCCAGAGGGCCGGAGCTGCAACAGAGAAGGCTCTCCCCCGGGGAGTCGCCAGCCGACATTGGCTGGCAGATGGAATCCGGAGTATGTTCACTTTATCATGAGAAGTAGCGAGTTGAAAATTGTTGTAAGAAGATTCTCATCATAAAGCAGCTAGACCAGCAACATTCTCATCTGGTGTGTTATTTGCCCATTGTTCATTGTATAAATTCAAATGTTGCTTCTACAGTGGACTCATTCAAATAAGCAATTGTGACCCAAAGGAAAAAAAGCTCATCAAACAGTGTGCAGCAAAGAAAATGGTATGGAGGGTTGTAGAATAGAGAGAGGTGAAAGTGACTAATCCTTTCTCTGTGAAAGAGGAGTTCCGTGGTTGTTCACACAGGGAAGGAGAGAATGGATTTGGTTTTGAGCTATTAAATATCAATGCAAACAGTTGTCAAGGAGGGGAGAATGACAATGAGTAAGGATGGAGGTATTACTTGAAGTTTTGCAGGTATGCTATCATCAGTTATGCCTTTTGAACAAGCAAAAAACCCAAAGCTATATTTTCTTTAAAGGTGTTACCAGGTGTATCAGTTAGTGATGTATTTCTCCCAACAATTTTTGTAATGTCATTTTACACAGCATTTGTCAACCCCCAATAATTAATTATTGCTAACTTAAAATAAATTTCTTGTTTCCTTTTAAAGCTCTGTTGCTACACATCACATTTCCAGAACAGAAAGATCATTAATTAATAAAAACAGGAAGTAAACCAAGTGCTGAGTTATAATTATCTATAACTTTTATTATATAAGCTAATAATTCCTATGACAAATAGAAATAACTGTACCATTACATTCTAAACCAAGTGCTGAGTTATAATTATCTATAACTTTTATTACATAAGCTAATAATTCCTATGACAAATAGAAATAACTGTACCAATTACATTGAATTTATATATAAATAAACTGTTAATGAGCAATTTTCAAAGGCGATTAATAAAGTATTGAAAGAAGAGACTATTTCACAACACATGAACACATTCAACAAATATATGTCGTTTCAATCGGAAAACTGAGCATCATAGATCAGTCCCAAGTCCAAAAGTGTCGGAGTTTCTGGAGAGCAATCAGGCATTCAAACAATCGGCCCTCAACAGACACATAGAGATAAACAACATCTACATATTACTCCAAAGTGACAATCAAAGGAAACAAAAAGAACAAACAAATTTCACAAATAAAAGTAGCTCATATGGTAGTAGCAAATTTTATGTGCAAATCACAAGGCAAAGGCACAAAAAATTGCATGCACTGAAAAACATAGATGCTATTAATTTCTGAGGGTGAAGATATTCCTGTTTTTAGTTTAGTTTAGAGTTTTATTAGTTTTGTATGCCGCCCACTCCCGAAGGACTCCGGGCGGCTCACAATAAAACAGGGAAAGGGGGATAAATAGGACAATGCAACAATTTAAAAATACACAACATTCACAATTGAAGCGGGGCTGGATACTTCAACAGCCCCCAGCCTGCCAGAACAGCCAGGACTTGGTAGCTTTACGGAAGGCCGGGAGGGTAGTAAGGGTCCGGATCTCCACGGGGAGCTCGTTCCAGAGGGCCGGAGCAGCAACAGAGAAGGCTCTCCCCCGGGGAATCGCCAGCCAACATTGGCTGGCGGATGGAACCCGGAGAAGGCCCAGTCTGTGTGATCGAATCGGTCTTTGGGAGGTAATTGGCAGGAGGCGGTCTCTCAGGTACCCAGGTCCGATGCCATGTAGGGCTTTATAAGTAACGACTAGCACCTTGAAGCGTGTCTGGAGACCGATGGGCAGCCAGTGCAGCTCGCGGAGGATAGGTGTAACGTCGGTGTACCTAGGTGCACCCACAATCATTAATCCATTTTTGTTAACAGTTCAGGGGATTATTATGATGTTCTTTATGCTTATCTATTGGTCAATTGAGACGCAGTTTGATCTACTGATTAAGGCACCACGCTGGACACTGGGAGTCCATGACTTCTAATCCTGCCTTAGGTGTAAAGCCAACCAGGTTACCGTAGGCTGGTCAATTTCTCTCCGTTGTAGGAAGGAGGCAACGGCAAGCCATTTCTGAAATCTCACCAAGAAAACTGCAGGGATTAATTCAGTCAGTTATCAAGAAACAACAGTGACTCAAAGGCAGAAGGATAAAAGCTCACCTGTGAAAGGTTTCACCATCATCATATTGTCTTTACATGTCCTCTGCATTTTGAGGCTAGAAAAATTGAAGAGTATCTTTTATCTTAGATAAAAGAGCGTAACTCCTGGTGTCTTGGAAATTCCCAATGTTTCACTGCGTTAAAAACGAATAAGACTATTCATTTCTGTTCAGCTGGTTCCATTTATTTATACATGTATTTCATTTTTTCATTCATTTCTTAAATGAAAATATTTCTATAGAAAATGCCGTAGATGCAATACGTTAGGATATCATAATTTAGCCAAAAATTAATAGAAATCCTGTCAGTTATTTGTGTTATGGTAATGATTTCAAAGCTACTAGGAAAACTGAGCTCATAATGTACTGTTCTGTATTCAGAATAGTACATTATGTATCCTTCACTATGGCACTCCATATATTTAGCTGGATATTTGAAATGATTTAATCTACTGCTTTCAGCTTTTACAGAAATGAGTCTAATTCTCTCACTCTCCCCTAGTCCCTCCCTCATTATTAATACACAGATAATATTCAAATATTGAGCACTAAAATATTTGAATGTCGTGGAGATAAAGCATTCAAATAGTTAATTGTTCTGACCCCCCTCTTCGCTCGTTCACAAATGACAGTCAAGACAGAACTTCAAAGGAAATATCTTTATCAGTCCTGGCTCAAGTTGGCTGCAAGCCAAAAAATAAATGTAGATAAAGTCTCTGGCAAAAAGTTACACAGCAAAAGCAAAAACAAAAAGCTCTTACCGCAAACCAGGTTTACAGAAAGCAAATCACTTATCCAAGTGCCTCTTTGAATCAAGTTTACAGAAAGCAAATCACTTATCCAAGTGCCTCTTTGAATCAGGCTTACAGAAAGCAAATCACTTATCCAAGTGCCTATTTGAATCTCGAAATGATGAACGACGAACCACGAACGTTGACTTCTGCCACTAAGGCGTGGCACCATCCGTCTTTTATCTGCAGAAGACAACCCTAACGAGCAACAGCTGCTCATTATTCCTGCATCCCGATGCAACTCACAGCAAGCTGCTGCTGAGTCACAACAGTTAATATTCAGAAAAAGTAAACCCCAAGAGATTTCCAACACAGAGAGGAGAAATGAAGTCAAATGACAAGGTGTGCATCATGACATCACAACGATGAGATATTTGTGTCATGCTATATGATAGAAATACATAATTGCATACTTTTCAGTATGACATCATGATGCTAGTGTCAACTTGACTTATTTTGGAAATTACTAGGAGAATGTTAAAATGAATCTGAACCTTTTATAAATTTCAATACTATCAGCTATAACTTCCTATTATTTCTGGAGTGTATATTGCTATAATTCTGTTTCTACTTGACAAGCAGATTATAGAATAGGTTGCTTGATGGCTACCATTGGTATACTCAGTGGAAACTGTCAATATTGTTCAAGATATAGTAGAAGTTAATGATATATTGTAAGTTTCAAATCTCAGTGTAAAATGTGTTTTTCTTTTCCATTTTTCATTTTCATACAGTCACATATATACTGTGCATAACCGGGGCCATACAACATTAAACAATAAACACAGCAATTCTTCTTGTCAACAATACCCCCCAAAATAGAAACCCAATATACCTCTTCAACCCTCCATACACCTCTTTCTTTCGCCCCCCTCCAACTTTCCATCTTCCCTCCATCATTCCCCTCTACCCTACTTCCCCTCCCCCTCTACCACTCCTCTCTCCCAGTCCACTTTCAAATCTCAATATCAATTATCCCAACCAAAAATGTAGATTTTTTTAAAAGATACAACATCAAGCTATCATTTCATCTTAGCTATAGTATAATTACATATATAAAAATGCAAGAGGTAGTCAAACTGAAAAAAAGTTATCATTCCTAACGTTGGCAATATAAACAGATCTACAGGTAGCATTTTTATAAATGAGTTCAGTGAGAAAAAAAATCTTAGTACATTAAAAAATAATCTGAAATATTTGAACCAGTTATTTTTGTTTTCAGCATTTGTTTGGTGAAATGAATGAGCTTAGCCCATTCATCATGGGTGTAGAAATATTTGTCATCATTGGTTGAGAACCCAAATTAATTGACTGTACTTGTCCAGCATTTCTAGTGTGATAATTATTTTGTAGATATAAAGCATTCTTTTCCATGCCTTTATAGATGATGAGTAATTTTACTTGAACATATAAAGTTGGATAACTAACTGCGTGAAGAATTTTAGAGTTTAATTTTCTACAATGAATTTATCTCCTATAAATAATCCATAGTAATAACTCCTTCGATGGGGTTTTTAGAGAGAGATCGAGCAAGGTAATAGTTCCTTCCTTTCTATCTTCCTTCCTTTGAAATTAAAAACCCTGTATAAATAAATTGTCATTGAAATAAAATAGCTGTAATTCTAAACCCATAATTTTATCTAATTTTGATAAGAACTGTCTTTTCCGAATTACATCATATTCAGTATTCAGTATTTCCAGCCTCTGTGTGGGATTTTTCAAAGGTCATTTAACTTTTTTTTTTTAGAAATGTTAGGTGGAAATAAATTAAAAACAAAGTTTCATCTCACTAAAATTATGGGTTCTTGTAAACGTTTCTATTTCAGAGAAGTGTATTTAAATGTTTTCTTTCCTGGCCTCCTCAATGACTTAATTTTCTAGATACTGTGCTGCTTTTATAAGTACATCTTAGCAGGATTAATCCATGTGATTAAAACTAAACTAAACTAAAAGTAAAGAAAAATATAATCTATGGCAACAAGCACAATGGTCACAATTAACCTTCAACCTAATTTCATGTGAATTTTTGTTTAATTTTAAAGCCGTAAGTAAGAATTCAGTTTAAAGCCTTAAGTAATAGTTCAGTTTATACTTCTGACAAAAATTAATTATTTCTAATTGTATAAATGTCTGACTTAATACCTAGGAGATGTAAATAATTCCATCCAAGTCAAGATAAGTGATCCCAGATGATCTCAAGGGTATTAAGGCCATAATCAGCTGGGACTTTATATAATTGGCACCTGTTTAAAAGAATGTTATTCTGGGAGAAGTGCAAGAGAAAATTGTGGAAAAGAGTGGTAAAGTCTTGCAAGTTGGCAACACATTATGCAGAGCAATCAATGGTGGTTTTTCCAATGACTAGAGAAGGCAAGGCAAGGAGGTCATGATATAGCAATAGCAATAGCAGTTAGACTTATATACCGCTTCCTAGGGCTTTCAGCCCTCTCTAAGTGGTTCACAGAGTCAGCATATCGCCCCCACAGTCTGGGTCCTCATTTCACCCACCTCGGAAGGATGGAAGGCTGAGTCAACCTTGAGCCGGTGAGATTAGAGCCGCTGAACTGCAGATAACAGTCAGCTGAAGTGGCCTGCAGTACTGCACCCCAACCACTGCGCCACCTCGGCTCTTCTTATCTACCACTCATTGACTTGAATGGACCTCTCATTAACATTTTACAAGAATGAAGTAAGGGTATAAGAAAGTAACCAGGGTGCAGTTTTGGGTGAAGATTTTGAGTTCTACAGACATAATAAATTTAAAATTGCAGCTCTGAAGACTGCACTCCTAAAAGTATGTCATGACCTTTCATGTCTCAAGGTTCCAATTTGAAATGAATCAGGCCTATTTTCGGGTAAACAAGGAAGATTGCTAAGAGATTGTTCCTTGATTAATCAGGCCTGGTTTAACCTTTTAATTTGTCCTGATTTCTAACTTGTTTCTTAGCCCTGCTTCCTAATTTATCCTTTGATGTGACTTGTTACTCAGTCTTAACAACTGATTGCAGAACTCTTGTTTGGGGCCTGTCAATTGTGAGTATAGGAGAAAGAGAGAAAAACAAGGCTGTAAAGCTTTGGGGAGAGGGGCAAACTTAAAAGTTTTCTAAAAATGCTTTTGGTACACAATTTCTTCCACCAAGGGAATTATATGCAGCATAATGGCTCTTCTGCACTCTGGGAATGCTTTAATTTATGCTTTGCTTGTATGTTTTTAAACAAAGTAATAAAAGCATGTTAAATCTCCAGCCTGTCTTATGTAAATCTCTAATAGTATTGTACCTGCAACTTTCTACCACTCAGCAAATGGAGAAGGTGCTATAATCTATTGCTGTCAAGTTTTACAAAAAATGCTGAGAAAAAGCAGTAGGCTAATGCTAATGCATTGCATATAGCTAATTAAAAAACGGGTGGGAAGGGGAAACCATTCTTCCATCCCACCGTCTTCTAAAATTTAATCTTCTGAAAACCCCATAAACCAAAGCATTTGTATTCATGTGACCAGCCTTGGAATTAGTTCAGCCGTTTTTTTTCAAAAAGTCTTTGTTTGAAGATTATGGCTAGAAAAACGAACGAAGGCAACTCCTTAGCTTACTTCAACAATTCCAAACTTAAGTAACTCAATTACCAATTCACACTTAATATATTAATCCTCAAACTAAGCAGTTTTCTGAACTCTCACAACATGCTAAGCTGTCAAAAAAAAAATAAGTTGTGACTTGGTGGATTCTCCCGATTTATTGAATTAAAATATGGCAAAGAAAAGTAAAAAAAAAAAAGAGCAATAAAGCAGCAGCAATCGAATGTGTAGAAAGGTTTCTCATATGTGTATATAACTTCATAGAATTGCAAACTTTCAGTAAATAAGCATGCTTCATTGTACTCATGTATACATAGTTGACCTCTATAAGAAATTCCTTTGAAATCACAGGTAATGTCAAGTCTTTAATCTATTAGGACCATACAATCCAAAACAATACAAGATTAACACTAACCAAACTTGTTGCATTGTCTGGAATGCAACTGTTGGGTCTTTAACTGACTTGCAATACATAAATACAAACTCGTGGTGTGAAAAATATGCTCGGAGACACTGACACTGAAACACTATTGTTCACACCAAACTACAAGCCAATAGGATTTATTTTCAAGTTGGATTCTTTAGAATTCCAGACAAAATACATTTTCAGCCGAATCTTGCTGAAAATATGTGTTATGTTTAGTTGCTATTTCAAAGACTTCAAAATGGATGAGAAAAGTTAGCAATTTTATGTTACTCATTTTACAATTTGCTCCTATGCCATATTTTTGAATTAAGATTTGTCTCAGCTGCAAAATGTGCCTTCCATACAACATTATTTAACTTTTGGTCTTTCTGAGTGAGTTTGTATATATATTTATCTTGTTGCTATTGTTTTGTTTGTCATAAAGAAGTAAGCATTAACCATTCTAGTCATTTCCTATGGACAAGGCTATTCTGTATCATCTTAATCAGGAAATGTTTTCTGTCATTGCTCTTTTTGGCATTTTAATTTAAAATTCTTTTCAGAACCATAAGGACTTGTGGAACAAATGTGTTCTGAATTTGTCATCTTTGCTTTGAAAACAATTAAGACAAAAGAAAGAAACATACCAATATTTGATAGCCCCCCCCCAAGCATTTTTCCTTCCAAAATATTTTCTCATATGTGTTAAATACATACTTACTCAAAACAAATTTTTGATGCTATTAGTGTCTCTAAAAATGGGCTCAAAAGATAGAAAAAGTGTTTTATTCTTCAGAAACTTCCTCTTAAAATAAGGTATTCATTGGGCATCTTTACATTATTTTTTTAAATTCCTAGATTGTGTCTAGGAATAGAATTTTGTTTTTTTTCCAAGCTGTGCTGTATCCTGTATTTTGTATGCAGAGAGTGGAAATCTGATATTACGACTTAACAGGTATCCAGGTACCTTGGAGAGTCTAATACAGACTCTAATAAGAGCCAAGGTGGCACAGTGGTTAGAGTGCAGTACTGCAGGCCACTTCAGCTGACTGCTAACTGCAATTCGGCGGTTCAAATCTTACCGGCTCACGGTTGACTCAGCCTTCCATCCTTCCGAGGTGGGTGAAATGAGGACCCAGACTGTGGGGGCAATAATGCTGACTTTGTAAACCGCTTAGAGAGGGCTGAAAGCCCTATGAAGCGGTATATAAGTCGAACTGCTATTGCTATTGCTAATACAGGGATGTCAAACTGAAGGTCTGGGGGCCATATCCTGCCCGTGAGGTACTTAGATCTGGCCTGTGGGGCCGCCCTGGAAGCAGCCCTCAGTACTGACCCTCAGTGCTTCTCCCAGCAAAAACGAAGTTAGGGGGGGTGGGCAACCCTCCCAAACTCCATTTTCACTGGCAGAGGGTTGCAGCCAGAAATGGAGCTCAGGAGCCCAGTTTTCGCTGGGAGAGCACTCGGTCCAACACAGGTGCCCCCAACACGAGTGATGTCAAATTTGCCACGCCCACCCTGGCCATGCCCGCCTCCCAGGATCAATCACAATCCCGATGCAGCTCTCAATGAAATCGAGTTTGACACCCCTGGTTTAATAAATCCTTTTCTTCTGTTGCCACTGTCCTCTTGGTGAGCCATCTGCATTTCTTAAGCAGCCTGAATCTTGCGCCATTAAAGTGGCTGAACAGCCACCATTCCAGAGGTGGGTTCCTACGAGTTCGGACCGGTTCAGCTGAGTAGGTAGTAACTTGGCCTACCGCACCCCTGAACCAGTTCTCTCGGCAGCACCATAGGCGCTGTTTTTTGGCTTCTGCGCATGCGCAGAAGCATTTTTAGTACATATATGTGCATGGCACGTCCTTGAGCGAACCAGCAGTAGCAGCAGCCAGAATCCACACCTCCACCATTCTATACTTCTTGTGCACATTCTCTGCAGAGATTAGCAGTGCTCTGAATCTCTATTGAAAGCTAATACCATTGCTAGCCATTGTTGCCACTTTAATGTCATTTTTATTACCCCTTCTGCTTTCTTTTATCTTTACGGCTTCAAATCTCACTCTTTTTTTTTTCATTCAGCCCTCTTTCCTCCCATATGTCATGATATTCCTCTATAGCTGAACACTTTTAAAGGATCAGTTTATCTGGTTCATGAATGGGGGAACCTTGAAGGATCAAGGCAAGAAGAAAAATAGAAACATTTCTACTGTCTGATATCTCTCCACATAGGGAGAAACCATCTGGACTTTTTTTTAGAAAAACAAACTAAAAGTTTGGTACAAACACAAAGAAAAAAACCCCCAATTAATTTAAAAAGTTTTTGTTATTTGTTACGGATCGTTCTGAACCTAAAGAGCTTGAGTAGAATGAGCATCAGCCTGCATTACAAGAATTAATTGAAAAGTCTATACCTAAGGAGACACAGTTTCACACTGGGTCAAGCTGACTGAGACCATCAGTTCAGCAAAGCCATGAGGCTAGCAACACATCATAAATTATGAAAGAAAGAAATGTGATTTGGCAAAAGTATCAAGCTGATAGCTAAGCTCTGTAAAAGAAATGATGGCTTGATTGGCTTCTTAATGGCAATATTCTGATTCTGTAACTGTGACTAACAATACATTGTATTAAGTTACCTCCCAAATGCAGACTTTTTCTTTTTGCAAAACTAAGTTCTTGTTCCTGGTTTCCATGCAAGATGCTTTAACATTGTAATGTGCATTGTGCTACTTCAGTGAAGTATTTATGACTGCAATAAATTCCTTGCCTTTGTAGCAGAAATTGGCTCTGTGAGTGAGTGAGTGAGTGAGTGTGTGTGTGTGTGTGTGTGTATGCAATTGGCAGCAAAGAACTCTGGGTTTCAAGTGACATCATTCTACATGTGAAGCAAGCGTTACAGCCTATGTGCTATTACAGTGCTTGTGGTAATGTTAGATGTAAAAGACATTAGAAATATACAGGGCAATATGCTTGTCCTATCTGCTTGTCAGTACATTTGTATGTTTTAACTTATACATATAAATTCAATTCACTTTGCATGTCTATGAAGACTGCCCACAGGCCTTACCTCATTTTCCATAGAATGTGGGGATAGCAATAGCAATAGCAGTTAGACTTATATACCGCTTCATAGGGCTTTCAGCCCCCTCTAAGTGGTTTACAGAGTCGGCATATTGCCCCCACAATCTGGGTCCTCATTTTACCCACTTCGGAAGGATGGAAGGCTGAGTCAACCCTGAGCCGTTGAGATTTGAACTGCCGAGCTGCAGAACTAGCAGTCAGCTGAAGTGGCCTGCAGTACTGCACCCTAACCACTGCGCCACCTCGGGATGAATTGGTGCATGGATAGTGCAGTCTTCAGATGATAATCAAACAGAGTACATTGAGAGTTATTCCTAGTAAAAAGGATAGTAGCACCGCATCCCTGCCCACAATGGGAAACTGACAGTTTGAAAGGGTCTGCCACAATGATATAAGTTTTCTGAGTAATTAACTAAAAAACACTTAAGACTTAGAGAGTTCAAATCTGCCTTGTAACATGAATTATAGTAGATTTCTATCAGGGAAAGTTACAGCTCCAGCTTCTAGAAAATCTGGAATCTGAGTTGTTTTCCACAGAGGACAAATAATGCTGCCATCTTCTCCACTCACGGATACACAATAGTTTCCCTTTGTAGTTACTGGCATGTTATCGCCATCATCAATAGCAATAGCAATAGCAGTTAGACTTATATACCGCTTCCTCTCTAAGCAGTTTACAGAGTCAGCATATTGCCCCCACAGTCTGGGTTCTCATTTCACCCACCTCGGAAGGATGGAAGGCTGAGTCAACCTTGAGCCGGTGAGATTAGAACCGCTGAACTGCAGATAACAGTCAGCTGAATTGGCCTGCAGTGCTGCACCCTAACCACTGCGCCACATCAGCTCTATCACCTACCCTATGGATCAGCACTCCCCATGCCCGTCTGTCTCACACTGTCCTTCAGATCCACTATGATCATCCCAGTGTAATATTTCATCATGTCCAGCCAGCGGGTATCAGGGTGATCCCTTATTCTTTTTCCGTGGACCATTCCCAGCATATTTGACTTTTTGAGTAAATCGGCTCTCATGGCATGGCCAACGTATGACAGTCTCTGTTTGGTTGGCTTCAAGTGATATCTTTGGTGAGGTTTGGTCTGGGACTTTGTTTATTTTTGCAGTCCGAGCGGTGAGTAATAGTCACCTCCAGCACCACAGTTCAAAGGTGTGATCTTGGACTAAATGCTATGCTAGATTCTGGTCCATCATTGGCTGAATTGGATAACACTTGCTACAGGGTAATGTCTCTTGAAGCTGCTATAGATGTCTGTTGTGACTCAGCAGAAGTTTGCTGTGAGTTGAGTTGGGATGCAAGATTAACAATGCAGCTGAGGCTCGTTAGTGTTGTCTTCTGGAGATAAAAGGACGGATGGTGCCATGCCCTGGTTGCAGAAGTCAATGTTCATCGTTCATCGGTCGTGGTTTGTTTGTGAGAGACACTTGGATAAGTGATTTGCTTTCTGTAACCCTGATTCAAAGAGACACTTGGAGAAGTGAATTGCTTTGTAAGACATCTTTGTTTTTGCATTCTGTTATCTTCTTGCCAGAGACTTTATTTATGTTTATTTTTGGGCTCGCAGCCAGCGTGAGTCGAGGCTGATAAAGTTCTTTCCTTTTAAGTCTGTCTGACTGTCGTCTTTGAACGAGCGGAGAAGGCGGTTCAGAACAGATGTCTGTCTGTAGGCTTTAAAGGTAGACAGTCTGTTTGGTTTCCTTCAATTTTTGACTCATAAGCTTCGAGTGAAATTGAAACCAACTGTGTGTTCTTCTAATCTAAAGCAAAATTGAGTAACTCAGTAGCACTTGTACTCATAATTTATAATAGTTTTTGAAAAAGTTTTTCCCCTAGTTCTCACGAACCTTTGATCTTTGCCTTATAATGTATAAACAAAATATCAAAGGAAAAACAAATTTGTAATTAGACTTATTATATCTAGCTGAGTTTTATCAAAGAAAGTTAAACGTATTCACAAATCTCTCTGCTTTGTCTCTACTCACTGCTCAAGTGAACAAATTCATGAAATCCTGGATGCAATGCTTAATCTTATGCTACAGATGGAAGGCAATTAGCTAAGGTTATTAATTTACCATTATCAGGTTGCTTCTGCTCTTAATTGGCTGTAAAAAGATTGATAAAGGGGGCACTGAATGTCTACACCCAAAGGAAGACTATTAGAGAACAAGGGAAGAAAAGACAAAAACAAATGGAATCAGTGGGGAAGCACAAGGAAAGAGTTTTTATAAAGCATACTGATTTAGGCGATGTAGAGCCTAATATTTTTTTTCCTAGGCAAAGTTTTCCTGTGGGGTCTGGGAAATGTGTGACTGTTGTTAAGAAATATGTTAGAGAATACATATTAAGGCTGTGTGCCCGTTTCCTTAATCTCTTGTCCACCAAGGCACTACAGGTGTGTTTCTTTATTCATTCCACTAACTGAATACCCATGCTCCGCTACGAAACTATGTGATCGGGCTTGATAAATTGACACTTGAAAATAAAGTAATTACAATCCCCAAGGAGGCCTCTCCTATCTTATCCCCTTCTCTCTCTCAGGCTTGTCCCACAGATGCTTCTCCTATCTTATTCCCTTCTCTCTCTCAGGCTTGCCCCACAGATGCCTCTCCTATCTTATCCCCTTCTCTCCCTCAGTCTAACTCCTTAGCATCAGAGAGTTTTTTAGGTGCAGAGAGGGAATAGAATGACCATCAGATCATTAGTATTTTTATAGTATTATTAACACACTCTGATGCTAAGGAGTTCTACTTCCCCTCCCCACCTGAAAACAACTCTGTTCCAACTGCCACATGGGCATGGGCAGCACGTGACTCATCCGGCCTGTGGGCTGAGTGTTTAGACATTGAAAAATTCTTTCTTAGCGAGCACCTAGTAGCCAAGAGGCATATGCATGCCAAATTTCAAATTTTTAGGCTTTACGGTTCTGGAGATTTCGTGATGATGCGTAAGTGGTATTTCACAGATTCTGTTGTTCAGAAGATCTCCCAAATAACGAACCATAATTGAACATGTGCATTAAACAGCATTGTGGTTCACCTTGCTGTAGCTGAATCTTTACATAGAACCAAAGTTCATAGACTTGGAAGTTACCTATTTGCTTGCTTCTGGTTAATTCATGCCATTCATATCTGACAAGATGGACGTGCTCTACATCCCATCTGTTAAACAATGCCATCTGCTGCGACTCAGGAAATGTGCCTCATCTATTACAAAAATCTACCCTTTTGAACACTATATCCTCTGAGATTTGCCTTTGCTAGTATTTTAGAAATCCTTGAAGATTTTGATGTTCCCTTGATCATGGGATCTGTTTGGTGAGGTGAACCTGTCACTGTTTCTCTTTTTTATTATTGTTAGAGTTGAGTTCATCTCAAGCGACAATTGCATTCATTATTTTTACGGATTTAATCCTATGTCCATGTCCTAAAGTTGCGATGACTGATTATATAAATTAAGGCAATCAAGTTCATCATGGTCATAGATAAATATCACTCACATGGTTTGTGTAATTAATTAAAGCTGTAATCTTAGATGCTGCTTGATGAATTGAAACATCTGCAAAAAAAATTGATGCAGTCCTAGAAATCTGTTTGATCAGCCATAATGTTTTTGATAGAAGAGACTTGTCAGTGTATATTCATGAACTGGAATAGGGCCTAGTAACAAGGTCAACTAATGGGAGCTGAAACAGTTTTGGAGCCTCGGTGTGGCTTAGCTCTGCAGATCTGAGTCTGTGCTGAGCTCTAAGCTAGTCTGTCTGCTGCTCTGAACTGAAACTGAAACTGTTCTCTCCTCTGCCTGTGTTTTGCTTGTATTTACTAACACATTGGAAAAACCTCCTTTTGTGTTATATTATATAAAATATATATTATATATGAATCCTGCTGAATCAGTTACCTTTGTATGCTTTCTGGATGTGATTGCTGCAACAAACTCTGATAAGAGACCAAGTGGTTTTCTGGCAATTCTGTACAGGTTAGTCACATTGGCCTGCAAATTCGTGACCCGTCAAAACCGCGGTCCACTAAAGCGCGCCCGATCAAAGTGCGTACGTGACGTCATCAGCAGCGGGACAAATAAAATTAAAAATAAATTAAATTAAAATTAAAATAAAATTAAAGCAAGCCGATTCACATAAAGGTAAGGGTTAGGGTTAGGGTTAGGTTAAGGGTTAGGGTTAGGGTTACGTTAAGCGTTAGGGTTAGGGTTAGGTTAAGGGTTAGCGTTAGGTTTAGCGTTAGGTTAAGGGTTAGGTTAAGGGTTAGGTTTAGGGTTAGGTTAAGGGTTAGGCTTAGGGTTAGGTTTAGGGTTAGGTTTGGGGGGGTTAGGGTAAGGTTTTCACGTTAATTTTAAATTTACCGCTCACAGCGTGCCGTTTTCGTCGCGCTGTGATGACGTCACGTACGCCCTTTTGTCGAGCGCGCTTTAATCTACCGCGGATTTGTGGTGGAACCTGCAGATTACCCCTTGAGCACCAAACTGGAGCAGCAAAGCGAATTAAATTAATAATCAGGCAATGAATACTGGAAAACAGGCTGCTTGGGGAGCGGGGGAAACAAATGTCCCCAAGTTTTTTTTAAAGAAGGTTGTATGTTCATTTATTCTGGATTTGAGAATCTTTTTTTTAATGTTTTGCAGGATATGAATGATTACTCCCCAGTATTTAGCAAAACTCTGTACAGGGGCATGGTGGCGCCAGATGCGATCAAGGGCACAGTTATCACAATGGTGGAAGCAGACGATCAGGACCCACCGGTAAGCAAAGAAAGGATTACTTAATATATATATATTTTTAATGCAAGAAGAATTTCTTTTAAAACCACATAAATGGATTTAATCCTCTGAACAATGGAAGTGATTACTGCATATCGATTTCACAGCAGTCGCTGTAATACTAGCCTATCCTGAAGCTGCACTTCAATTACTGTTTCCAAGATGGATAAGCTACAATGCAAATCTCTCCCCCCCCCCCCCCCCACAACCTGCATTTCCCCACTCTGTGGCCCAGGTTCCTTTTTGATGGAATAATTGCTGTTAGAAATCTTTAGTGTGCCTCAGCATGCAGATGGAACAAGGGATAAGCAAGAAATGCATTTCAAATAGCTAATCAGCTAGTTCGAATAACTCTGTAGTTCCAACAGGAAATAAATATTTTGAAGGGTTATTATTCCTATGTTTTGTCATTTCTTCAAATCTTCCGGCAAGAAATGTACCTGTCGAAAAAGCCTAATTAAACTCTTAAAAAAGGAGTGTAGGTTTTGACAACTGCATGTGATTAAATATTTTCTTCCCAACCATGTTCGCTCATTGAATCGAAAGTGCTCTTAATGCAGCCAGGATTCTCCAAGTTTTTTTTTGGAAGAACGGCCACATTTGTAATTTTGAAAACATGTTGTAGGCACTGTCGGTCTCCGGGTGCGCTTCAGGGTACTGATGACCACCTTTAAAGCACTCCATGGTAGTGGATCTGGGTACTTGAGAGACCGCCTTCTGCCGATTACCTCCCTTCGACCAATTAGATCGCACAGACTGGGCCTCCTCCGAATTCCATCTGCCAGTCAATGCCGACTGGCGACTACACGGAGGAGAGCCTTTTCTGTTGCAGCTCCGACCCTGTGGAACGATCTCCCCGTTGAGATCCGTACCCTCACCACCATCCAGACCTTCCGCGCAGCCCCCAAGATCTGGCTCTCCCAGCAGGCCTGGGGATAGGTTCCCAATTCACCCGCCCGAGTGTTGATTGCTGAATGAAAGTTGTGTTTTATTATTTTTCTTTGTTCACATTTTGTTTTGTTTTTTGATACTGCACCCCCCTCCCTTGTGATTGTAAGCCGCCCTGAGTCCCCTCAGGGAAAAGGGCGGCCTATAAATCTTAATAAATGACTTTAAAAAAATGACTTTCACAAAATGGCTGCCAAGCTAGGTGTAACATTAACTACTGATGTTATTGTTGTCATTAACCAGCACAGCAACATTAACTGGAGAGCCAGTTTGATATAGCACTGGGTTGGAAACCAGGAGACTGTGAGTTCTAGTCCTCTTTTAGGCATGAAAGCCATTTGAGTGACTTTGGGCCAGGCACTCTTTGTCAGCCCAGCTCACCTCACAGGATTGTTGTTGTGGGGAAAATAGAAGGAGGAAGGAGTATTAGGCATGTTTGCCACCTTGAGTTACTTATAAAGTACCAGTAAGTAGTAAAGGTGGGATTAAAATGGATTAGGAAAGGTGTTGATATGTAGTCATAATATAGAAGGATACCAAAGAATTGTCTTTCTTAGTTTACTATGTTCATATCAAATATTGGAAGCCAACAATTGTTAATTTTCTAATTTAGAAAACTTCAGGTAGACCTCGATTTACAACTGTTCGTTTAATGACCATTTAAAGTTACAACAGCACTGAAAAAAGTGACTTATGACCAGTTTTCACACTTAAGAGCCGAGGTGGCGCAGTGGGTAGAGTGCAGCACTGCAGGGCCACTTCAGCTGACTGTTATCTGCAGTTCAGTGGTTCTAATCTCACCGGCTCAGGGTTGACTCAGCCTTCCATCCTTCCGAGGTGGGTAAAATGAGGACCCAGATTGTTGTTGGGGGCAATATGCTGACTCTGTAAACCGCTTAGAGAGGGCTGAAAGCCCTATGAAGCGGTATATAAGTCTAACTGCTATTGCTATTGCTATTATGACCATTGCAGTATTCCCATGATCATGTGGTCAAATATCATGTCCTTGGCTATTAACTCATATTTATGACAGTTTTAGTGTCCTACATGACACCCTTTTGTGACTTACTGACAAGCAAAGTCAGAGGGAAAGCTAGATTCACTTAACAAGAGCTTGTCTAATTTAACAACCATTGTGATACACTTAACAATTATGGTAACAAAGGTCGTAAATTTGAGGTAAACTCACTTTACAAGTGTTTCACTTAGCAACAGAAATTTTGGAATCAATTGTGGTCGTAAATCAAGGACTACCTCTGTACATATATCACACCTTTGATTGCACGGACAGTATCAGACCTCTAATATCTCTGGAAATGTTTATTTAATTAGAAGGTTATGAAATGGAATGTCCAATGAAAGAAGATTTGAACCCCTTTCCCATGCTAATTTAACTTCATGGGGAAACCCAACAATAACAATTGGGGGAAATTGGTGATACGGAAAAGAATTTTGACTTTGGACCATCTGATAGATGATGAAGTTTTAACATCCGCTATGTTGAAAGATAAATGTCATCTGAGATATAATCCAATGACAATATTTACGCCTACAATACTGGTTAACTATATTTTTTGGACCAACGACATTGGTCCTGGTAGTATCTGAGAGACTAGAACAACTTGCCAAATCCTTTAAACCCCACCCCCCCAAACCCTAATATTAGTTTTTCTATGTGTTAACAGAAAATCAATTTGATATGCGGCTATTAAGAAATGATTGGAATAAAGAATCAGAATGTTTTAGATTTCCTAGGCAATGACTTAACTTCTATACCAAGAATGTCAATGAATCTTAAATATTCTAACAAGTGGGCAACATAAATTCATAGAAGCAGAAAAAATTATGGGCATCAAGGAAAGTATTAATGTTAAAGGGTGGATGTTATGGTATTATGATTTCTCAAGATAGATTTCACTAGTTGAAACAAGGGATAACATACTTTTTATCTCTCTCTAAAATATAGTTGTTGGAAGGATTGGCTTTAAACTATTTCCTGAACTGTAACCTATAGAATTATTCCACAAAGTGATCTGTTTATAGAATTGCTCAGTATGATCATATCTACTCCTTGCATATATTAATATCTGTCTCCTCTGATAAAAGATTAGGGATAAAAACAGAGGTGATATTCTGGGGGTTCGGACCGGTTCACCCGAACCAGTAGCGGAAATCGCAGATGGGCTCACCCCCATCCACCCGCCCCAACTCTATGACATCCCTTTTAGGGACCTTTTAAAGCCAACGCTCATGCACTGAGCTTTGCGTGCGCGGACTGACATTTGTGAACCGGTAGGGAAGGTAAGTTTACCCCTGGCCAAACTCAACAATCTCTTGACACTTTGTGTCTTAAGTATTGATGTGTGGTTTTTAGATGAAATCTAGTGATTGAGAGGCACCATAATTGTGCTACCAAGTAGCACAATTGATCCAGTCAGTTTTGAGCATAAGCAGACTGGCCCATTCTGTTTTCTTCTCCCGTCTCATCTCAACTTCCTCCACATTAGATTTCATTTGACTTTGATTGATCTCACTAAAATGTCTACGGAGATTCTCAATCATCCCGGTCATGGTTGTCTCAAAGGTGCTTTTTTTCAAGACTCAACTGGACTTTCTGTTTTTTCTTTGAACACGTTTCATTCCTCATCCGAGAAACTTCTTCAGAGTTGAAGAAGCTTCTTGGATGAGAAGCAAAACATCTGCAAAGGAAAAAAAAAACAGAAAGTCCAGTTGCCTCTTGAAAAAAAGCACCTTTGGGACATATTGTTTATTGAAGCAATACAATGTTATTGAAAGATACCATTTAACTCTATCTAATACTATCAAGAAGTTTAAACTTCAGAATAGTAATTCCAAGCACTCTATTAGCAGGTGGTAAAATTGAGCCATTAGGACAATCAACAAGAGCGTGCATAATGTTCTTGCTTTATTTAAAATTAAATAAGCCTGGGGCTAAGAATGCTATTTTACTTATGCATCCTTATTTCCACCCTAGTCACAATAATATTTCTCTTTTTGGCTTTTTAATATTTATGCATCCTGTTTTCACCATAGTGTTTTTTTTCTTTTGGCTTTTTAATATTGACTGATTAGTGCAATTTCAGAGACTCACAGCAAGTTAAAGAAAGTGATGATTAGCATAATCCTTGAATTATATAGAACCTTTAACTCTTCACTTCCTTCCTTGCTCCCCACTCAACACAATTGTTTAAAAACAGCTTTTTCATAAATTTTATCTGCCCTCTGGCTTTTTGGTCTCTGTTGAGTGGTTCTATTTATTATTATGCCAGTATTGCTTTTTTTCTTGTTTACTTTTTACTTAAATAGGAATTTTTTACAATCATTAAGTAGCTTGGAACCCACTGAGGAAGGATTTCGAGCATTTAGAGCAAGGCTGTACAGGAGGCCTGGGGTTGATGAGTTCCCCTCCCCTCTCGACTTGTATGGCTGTATGACTCTTGTGTATTTTAATTACGTGTATTGTGTTTGTATCCCCTTTTCCCCTTTCGAGTTGTTCGCCGCCCTGAGTCCCTCCCAGAGAAGGGCGGCATACAAATAAACTAAATCTAATCTAATCTAATCTAACCCTTTTCAGACTGGACTCTGAATTATAACTTCCCGTTCTTCTTGGGAATTTAAGGCAGTGTAGGTAGCAATAAGGTAATATTAGGTAAGTAAAACTTTTGGAACTCCATGGTAGCAGGGCAGCATTGAGGAATTAATGTAATAAATTGTCCCTGTTCGACTCTCTACTTCCCAGTAGTAAAATTATATCAGTCTGTAAGGTTCATTGCTTTAAAAAGATTTGTGGACCCTCCATCCCCAAGATGACAAATAAAACTTTCCAGTTTGTGTGTGTGCACACACACGCGCGTGCGCACACACAGAGCATTGTTCACATCACAGGTGCAACAGCTATTCTATCCCTAGCTACCCTAAAGTCTTGGTTGAGCAAAATTTGAAACCCAAAGTGGGCAGAGTTCCAAGAGGAGAACACTCCCCTCTTGATCCACCCACTTCTTGGTTATGCTACCAGATTTTCCCCCTCATTCACAATCGAATCATGGATGAAATATGACTTATGTTAGGCCAGTCTGACATTTACAAGCAACAGCTGAAAGTCAGAGCTGCCCAATGGGGTCTTCGACAACTTACCACGGCCAATGTGGCCAGGGGACAAGTCACCATGGCCAACTCGCCACAGGACAATTCACTGCAGGACAAAAGATTCATATTGAGGAAATAGTGGGATGGAATCATTAAAGAAAGGATACCAAAGGAAGAACAAAATGAAATGAGAATAACACAAATTAAAATAATTGTTTGCACTCTACATGGGGCTACCCCTGAAAAGCATTCGGAAACTACAGCTAATCCAGAATGTGGCCGCGCAAGCGATATTGGGTGTACCGAGATACACCCATATTATACCTATCCTCCGCGAGCTGCACTGGCTGCCAATTGGTCTCCGAACACAATTCAAGATGTTGGTCATTACCTTTAAAGCCCTACATGGCTCAGGACCAGCGTATTTGCGAGACCGCCTACTGCCACGTACCTCGCAACGGCCGATAAGATCCCACAGGGTGGGCCTCCTTAGGACAGTGTCGGCTGGCGGGGCCTCGGAGGAGAGCCTTCTCTGTGGTTGCTCCGACCCTGTGGAATCGGCTACCCCCAGAGGTCCGGACCTCACCCACCCTCATGGCCTTCAGAAAAGCTGTTAAGACCTGGCTGTTCCAGCAGGCCTGGGGCTGTTGACCTTACTATGTAGGGTCCAGCCCCAATCAGAACGTATGCGTGTTGGAAAAAATTTTAAATTTTTTTTAAAATTTTGTTTGTTTTCTTTTCTTGTTCTGTGTAAGCCGCCCGGAGTCCTCCAGGATTGGGCGGCCTATAAATCTAATAAATTGAATTGAATTGAATTGAATTATTTTAAATAATTAAATTGAATTGTCCCACAGCAAGTTGTCCCATGATGAGTTGGCCTTGGCGAGTTGGCCATGGTAAGTTGGCTGGAGTGAGTTGACCATGGTGAGTTGGCTGGAGCAAATTGTCTCATTCCAAACTTAAGGTACCTGAGGGTTTCTTGTCCCTGTTTGTCACAATCTCAATATCCCTGTTCTACCTTCTCATCATCCCAAACCTCTCCCATATCTTGTTCCCCCGCTCCAGGCTAAGGTATTCATTCCTTCATCCTTCTCACCCATTTAGAGCCGAGGTGGCGCAGTGGTTAGGGTGCAGTACAGCAGGCCACTTCAGCTGACCGTTATCTGCAGTTCAGTGGTTCTAATCTCACCGGCTCAAGGTTGACTCAGCCTTCCATCCTTCCGAGGTGGGTGAAATGAGGACCCAGACTGTGGGGGCGATATGCTGACTCTGTAAACCGCTTAGAGAGGGCTGAAAGCCCTATGAAGCGGTATATAAGTCTAACTGCTATATATCACACTTATCACACACAATAGCAATAGCACTTAGACTTACATACAGCTTCATAGTGCTTTTACAGCCCTCTCTAAGCAGTTTACAGAGTCAGCATATTGCTCCCAACAGTCTTACCCACTTTGGAAGGATGGAAGGCTGAGTCAACCTTGAGCCGGTGAGATTTGAACTGCTGGACAGCAGCTAGCAATCAGCTGAAGTAGCCTGCAGTTCTGCACTCTAACCACTGCACCACCTCGACTCATATAACACATCAACAGCCACCCCCTCTGACCACTCCTGCCTTCAGCAATAAATAGCTCAGAAACAACCCTTTGAAATGGAGATAGAAATGAATGGCAACTGGAGAGGTAAGGGAAGAAGAAAGAGGTAAGGAAAGGTGGGTGGAAGGGAGAGAAAAAGAAGAAGAGGAGGGAGGAAGAGAAAAAAAGAGAAGGAGAGAAGGTAGGAAGGAGAAGAAAAAGGGTAGGAGTAGGGAAGAGGTAAGGGAAGGAAGAAGGGGATGGAGAGGAGGAAGGAAGGAAGTAGAGAAGGAAGGGAGGGAGAAAAGAAAGAGAAAACAAGGTGGTGTCTTAGCAGGTGCGAAGGATGGTAAACAAAGCATTTCAAACTATACCTTATAACCTTTCAAATGGAATAATAATAATATAAGAATGGCAAAGAAAAAGAATAATTATGTGAATGTATAACTGTATGTAAGAGAATAAATGACAGTAAAAATATAAAGCATAATATAGGTTAAAAAAAAGAAATGAATGGCAACTAAATCAAAAGGCTACAGCACAGAATATAATCAGTTGCCTAGAATAAATAGTTTCATATTTCCTGAACGTCTTTCAAATAGGCTCATTTTTAGCCCATCACAGCAGTCTAACCTGCAGGATAAAAGGCCTGGATGGATGTTGCCAAATCAGCTCCATCGGGTGGGCTTGCTGTTGACAAACCAAGTTAAGCTAATACAAAAAGCACACTGTGCTTTTTATGTGACTAAAGAAACATATGCTTCTTGCTGGATTAAAAATCACACTAGTAATGAGCTTGTTCCTATATGGAAATTGCACCCCTGCTAGTGCAGGATGAATGCTTCTTCGTCTTATCTGAATCTGAATTTCAGTTTATTGGCCGTCCATTTACTATCACAGCCAGACACTAATCTTGTATTTCTAAGACTTCACTTGAATGTTATGAAAATATTGATGGTCCTTTGTTATCAGGGTTAGGTGGCATTAAAAGGGGATTTAATATGTAGGTAATGAGTTTCATTGGATAAAATTAGACCCCTTTTGGATGTACAGCATAAATTTAAAAAATTTGAGAGACGTTCTGCAAAGTATGACCTTGGGCTTCTAAACAGTGGTTGACTGTAACCTTATTTCTTCTGTTTCCACTATGCAAACTGATCTAGAAGAATACCATAATCCAGGGTTTCTCAACCTTGGATACTTTATGATTTTTTTTTCAGTTAGACTTATATACCACTTCATAGGGCTTTCAGCCCTCTCTAAGTGGTTTACAGAGTCAGCATATTGCCCCCAACAACAATCCGGGTCCTCATTTTACCCACCTCGGAAGGATGGAAGGCTGAGTCAACCCTGAGCCGGTGAGATTTGAACAGCCGAACTGCAGAACTGCAGTCAGCTGAAGTAGCCTGCAGTGCTGCATTTAACCACTGCGCCACCTCGGCTCATGATAACTCCCAGAACTCCCCAACCAGCATTACCAAGTTGCCAAGGTTGAGAAACTCTTCCATAATTAATGAAGAAAGAAGATAAGAGAATTGCATTGTTCCTGACTTATTTTTAGGGTGATTTTTATCCCAGCTTCACTATTTTTATAAAAAAAAACTCAAGGGAGTGAATGTTTTTCACACTTGTTCCTCCTCCTATTTTCCTAACAATCCTGTGAGATGAGTTGGGCTGAGAAAATGTGACCGGCCCAAAGTCACACAGCCAGCTTTCATGCCTAAGGCAGAACTACAACTCAGTTTCCTAATTTTTTAGCTTGGTGCCTTCACAACTAGATCAAATGGGCTCTATGACTTCTTGATGTCATTCCTCAATCAACCAATGTTTTTCTTAGTGCGAAAAACCACACATGCCATGCCATGCCATGCCATGTCATGCTATATCACTGTCAACTGTCCAACTAGTCAAACATTCTCGGGAACTTTGAATTCCCAAAATAAAACTTTATTGGATACACCACTTTGGTACTGAAAAATCAAAACCAGCTCTGGTTTTTCCATGCAAATGCTTGCTTGGTAAAACAATAGCTTCTCTTCCTCGCTAACCCCGAGTAATCACATTCTCCAATTATGGTTTATGGTTTATTATTTATAGGCTGCCCTTTTCCCTAAGGGGACTCAGGGCGGCTTACAATTTATGGGGAGGGGAATACAAGACAGTAAGACATAAAACAATACATAAGTAAAAATAGAACACAACATTCATTCATCATTCGGGTGGGGACGGATTACAATCTTTATCCCCAGGCCTGACGGGATAGCCAGATCTTGAGGGCTGTGCGGAAGGTCTGGAGGGTGGTGAGGGTACGAATCTCCACGGGGAGATCGTTCCAAAGGATCGGAGCTACTACTGAAAAGGCTCTCCTCCGCGTAGTTGCCAGTCGACACTGACTGGCGGATGGAACTCGGAGGAGGCCTAATCTGTGTGATCTAATAGGTCGTAAGGAGGTAATTGGCAGGAGGCGGTCTCTCAAGTACTCAATTATGAAATGTCCTTTTGTTATGGGAAAAATCCACCTCCTTTTCAAGCACCTGCAGTGGTGACTTTGATGATAGGCTCTCACAGTCCACACATACATTCTCAGTATTCTGTTTTCCCCCTCCCTCCCCCGCCAGTTCATTGGCAAGTTGGAAAGCATTAAGGTTTGAAAGAATCAAAGCAGTTCCATCCTGACGACAACACAACATAAATATGTCGTTTTTTGCTTAAGCATCTTGCCCAGGAAGGAATGGTAGAAACTAGTGAACATTATCAAGCTGTTCCAAATCTAGAGAAGGTTGCCTTATAAGTAACTGATTCACTGCCTCTTTTGAAACCCATGAGATCTTTCCATTACAGCAAACATCTTCATTATTCTCTGGAGTAAACTTACAAGTCTTTCACTGCTTGATGTAATGACTCTAGAGCAGTAAGTGTTGATTTGGCACAAAGAAAACTGTCCTTGTTGGCAAACATTCTCCCAATCTCAGAACCTCAAAATTCATTAGATATAGAAAACCAGATAGCTCTGTATACTCCAGTATACTGACTTGAAGTAATTAGTGGCTTGAAGTCACAATTGACACATGCAATTTTATCTTCCATGCTTTCGAAACATTTTACAATAGGCCCCTTGAGCATTCTTTAAATCTCCTCTCCAGTGGCTGCATTCACTTCAGAAATATTTGCTGCATGGAAACATAAAGATGCTGTAATAACCAACAGCCCTCCCCCAAACCAATATCATAATTGCCAAGTGAGTACTAAATACTGGTTCAATTAAACTCACTCTGGATTCCAACCTGATATAGTGTAACTATCCTTCTAGTTGTTTCATTCTCTCAGTTCCACAAAACATAGAGAAATGTATTAACTACTGTTTGGCAGAAGGTGTTTCATAATAATTATATGAAATCATGGTCACTTCTGAATACCATATTTTGGCATATATCAGCAGGAGCATCAGAAGTATCTAACAAAAATGTTCTAATGGCTCTTTAGAACTCTACAACTTACTGGGGTAAATTCATCATAATAAATCTATGGTACACGTACTAGAATAATTTATGTTATTAATTGAAATTTGAAAATCAATGTGACTATAACACACATCAGAAATAATAGCCTCTATTTGTGAATACATGTGTACATTGCCATAAACGTTTTGGAACAATGCTGCAAGAGCTATGATAGCTTTAAAACCATTCAGAGTGTTGGGTGATCTTCAATATCTCCCTGATATTCCTATCAGGGAGACAGCTAAGTAACAGATAGATCTGGACAATGGAAGAACTCTAATTGTTCACCAGAAACTTGGAGAAAGAGGTGGAATCGTTTCACGTAGCGTGAAACATTATTTAGGCGAAATGCTGTTGAAAAATAATCATCCAATTTATCCCTTGTGTTTTCATCAACCTGAATCAAATAATGCAGCAGGAACGCCCTTTCTCCATTATCCTCCATGACCCTTTAATTTTACGCTGCTCTATGTTTTTGTGTGTGTGTCTTTATGTTTGCGTGTGTGCGTGCAGGGTGAAGATATTCTTGTTTTTAGTTTAGTTTAGAGTTTTATTAGTTTTGTATGCCGCCCACTCCCGAAGGACTCCGGGCGGCTCACAATAAAACAGGGGAAGGGGAATAAATAGGACAATACCACAATTTAAAAATATACAACATTCACAATTGAAGCGGGGCTGGATACTTCAACAGCCCCCAGCCTGTCTGAACAGCCAGGACTTAGTAGCTGTACGGAAGGCCGGGAGGGTAGTAAGGGTCCGGATCTCCACGAGGAGCTCGTTCCAGAGGGCCGGAGCAGCAACAGAGAAGGCTCTCCCCCGGGGGATCGCCAGCTGACATTGGCTGGCGGATGGAACCCAGAGAAGGCCCAGCCTGTGCGATCGAATCGGTCTTTGGGAGGTAATTGACAGGAGGCGGTCTCTCAGGTACCCAGGTCCGATGCCATGTAGGGCTTTATAAGTAACGACTAGCACCTTGAAGCGTGTCCGGAGACCGATGGGCAGCCAGTGCAGCTCGCGGAGGATAGGTGTAACGTGGGTGTACCTAGGCGCACCCACCATCGCTCGCGCGGCTGCATTCTGGACTAGCTGAAGTCTTCGAACACTTTTCAAGGGCAGCCCCAAGATGACCAAACTTCACTGCAATATATTGACTGTATTTATGGACAGTGTTGAGCAGTGATTCTATTTCAGATGGTGTTTTTCTATATATCTTCAGATCATCCACGTAAAGGAAGGGGGGGGGACCCTGGAAGGTGTTTTTGATGTTTGATAGCCTGACTTGTTCAGTATTGTTGACAGGGGAATCAGTGCAATGACAAATACTAAAGGTGAGAGTGAGTCTCCTTCAAAGATTCCTCTCTTGATATTAACCTCTCCCAGTCTATCGTCATTGTCTACCAACTGTGGCTTCCATTGAACCATTGAGATTTGCACAAAGCTTCTGATGTTTCTATCACCGTTATTTTTAGGCATTTGATTATCCAAGCATATGACAGAGTCAAAGTAATCTTATAAGCAATCCAAGATACTTTCAAATTGGTCTTCCTTCACTTGCAGTTTTCCAAACTCATCAATTAGGGGCTGATTTTTATTTTTCAGCTGTTTGAGCAGTGTCCTTTCTGGTAGAAAGAACTTGTTTTCAACTAAATGCTTTTGAATTGCATCAGCTCCCATGCTAATCTTCAGTTTCATATCCTTGTAGTATGTTATTAAACTGCTAGGCAGTGAGTGGATCTAGACGAGCCAAATGTTTCAAAGTAAAACATGCAATTCATTTTCAGTGTGATGAGTTCCTAGAAAAGGACAGATTGTAAATCTAACAAATAACGCTTTTGAAGATACCATTTTCTGCATCAGATCCCATTCACATCAACATGGAAATATGACAATAAATTAATGACTTCAGTAAAATACTGTTATTTAAAAGTGCCAAAGGTCCCATTTTTTATTATACTTATTTTTCATAGCAATTATTTTGGTATATGATTTGCAGTCTGATGAGCCAATTATTGCTTATCCTAAGTGTTCTTTGCCATAGGGGTATAAGTCTTCTTACTGAATTAATGTGCTAAATTGGTTAGTGTTTACAACAAAAATGATGATTTTAAAAAAAATCACTTAAGGCAACATAAAGTAATAATGATGACAGTAAAATCCAGTTTATTAGGAAAATTGCACTGTTGCATTCTTTTATAAATTACATATTGAATATAATTTTAAACATATCTTCTGCCCAGGAAATACAGTTGGTGATCAGATTAACAGAGTTGGAAGGGACCTTGCAAGCTCCCTCCCCCCCCAGCAGATAGAATCAAGATCAATTGAAGTGTTAAGACCACTTTATAATGCTTTGGTAAGGCCACACTTGGAATCCTGCATTCAGTTTTGGTCACCACGATGTAAAAAAGATGTGGAGACTCTAGAAAGAGTGCAGAGAAGAGCAACAAATATGACTGTAGGCTAAAACATGAAGAATAGTTGCAGGAACTGGGTATGTCTAGTTTAATGAAAAGAAGGACTAGGGGAGACATGATAATAGCGTTCCAATATCTCAGGGATGGTCACAAACAAGAGGGAGTGAATCAATTCTCCAAAGCATCTGAGGGTAGGACAAGAAGCAATGGGTGGAAACTAATCAAGGAAGGAAGCAACTTAGAACTAAGGAGAAATTTCCTGACAGTTAGAACAATCAATCAGTGGAACAACTTGCCTCCAGAAATTGTGAATGCTCCAACACTGGAAGTTTTTAAGAAGATGTTGGATAATCATTTGTCTGAAGTGGTGTAGGGTTTCCTGCCTAAGCAGGGGGTTGGACTAAAAGATCTCCAAGATCCCTTCCAGTTCTGTTATTACTGTATGTTATATTTTCATCATTGCTTGAGGTCATTGGCCTAAATTTTCAGTATAACTGAATCCAATTCAGTTTTACATGCATGTGAAGGCAATCAACCATGTGTTGTTTTTTTTAATGTACTTGGGATTTGTTCTGATCCATAGCTGTTCCTCTCAGGAATCATGAGGACATGACTTCTTCGCAATGTACACCATTCCAGGAACAGCATCACTCTATTGATAATGATTGTTGCTGTTCCAGTGAGCAATCAAGGCTTAATTCTTTCAGGGATCTTTTGTGGTGTCTCTCCTGAGGAAGTGGCAACAGTTGATCATTGTACATTATGAATATAGCTGAATAATGGGCTATGAACATAGTTTAATTGAATTTATATTAATGGTTTAACTATTTATTTGATTTTCAATTGTTATACTAGAGCAGGGGGTGTCAAACTCAATTTCACTGAGGGCCGCGTCAGGGTTGTGTTTGACCTTGGGGGGGGCTAGGGGTGTGTGGCAAGCTCGATGTCATTCGTGTCAGGGTGCCTATAGTGCAAGCACTCTGCCAGCCAAAATGGGCTCTTGACCTTCTCTCCTTCCTTCCCTCCTTCCTTCCCTCCTTTCTTCTCTCCTTCTCTCCTTCCTTCCCTCCTTGCTTCCCTCCCTCCTTCCTTCCCTCCCTCCTTCCTTCCCTCCTTCCTTTCCCTCCTTTCTTCTCTCCTGAGAGAGAAGAAAGGAGGGAAGGAAGGAGGGAATCAAGGAGAGAAGAAAGGAGGGAAGGAAGGAAGGGAGGAAGGAGGAAAGGAAGGAGAGAAGAAAGGAGGGAAGGAGGGAAGGAGAGAAGGAGAGAAGAAAGGAGGGAAGGAAGGGGGAAGGAAGGAGGGAAGGAAGGAGAGAAGGAAGGAAGAAGAAGTAGGATTGTTGTAAAATAAGATGGGTGTATGGGATGGTAAGAAAGCAATCTCAATTATATTGTCAATTGTAGGGGAGAAAAATTGTTATAAATACATATTATTAACAACAGTTATGAGATTATATAATTGTGAATGTATATATGAGAAATAAAATATTAATTAATAGAAAAAAAAGACAAAATGGGCTCTTGATGGCTTCCTGCAACCCTCTGCCAACATAAACGGAGCTCAAGAGGGCCGCAGGTGCCCCTCCCAGTCTCCATTTTCTCTGGCAGAGGCACCATGGACCGGTTCTTTGCTATTTCCAGGGTAGCCCTCAGGGCCAGAGTTAAGCACCCTTGGGCCTTGAGTTTGACACCCCTGTACTAGATGAAAAGTATAAGCAACTTGGAGTCATTTTCTAGCTGTAGTGGCCTGTTCTGACCCCCCCCTTCTCTGTCCATTAACGAAAGCCGAGTCAAGCAAAAATGAGAATGTCCTTTAATAGCAAGACCAGACTCTCGGTGGCTGAAAGCCAAATAAACAAACAGATAAGGACTTTGGCAGCAAGTCCGACAAACTTTGGCAGCAATGCAAACAAACTCTGGCAGCAATCCAGCCTGCCAAGTTCATTTCTCTCTAGTCCCAAACGTTGACTTCTGCAAGAAGGGCGTGGCACAATCAGTCTCTTTTATAGTCTGGGAGAGGAGCTTAATGACCATCAGCTGAGCGTAATTACCTCCTATAATTACGTAGTTGTTCTTGACGCTGAGTAGCCCTTCGACGGCGTGCATCCTGGAATAACTCACAGTTGGATTCTGGATCACTCTCTCTTGTCTCCTCCCCACTGATCCAAGGCTCAGGTGCCACCTGGTGGCCAACCACTCTCTCTGCACCCTGCTCAGAGTCGGAACCCTGTCCAGGATCCTCCAGGGCCGACTCATAGGGTGCCTCGCTGTCGGAGTCTGGTGGCAGTTCCATCGGCTCCTGCTGGGCCACAACAGTGGCCTATTAGCCGGGTGGGAGGGTGTATACAAGGTTGTTTAAATTCTGCTCAATTTCAATATTGCATAGATTTTTTTCTTCTATCTATATACTTGTAACCCTTCTATGCCCCCACTCATTTTTAGTACATTCCTTCATCTCTTATGTACTATGTTACAATGTACTATGACTTTCAAACCAGCAAACAGGAACTTTGGAGAGTATAGAAATCACTCCCAGAGCTTTGCTTTTTTCTTTTAGAGATGAGGGCTATTCTTTACTTTATTTCATTTTTTCCCATGTATTTCCTTTCAAGTGGTTCCACTAACTGGGTTATTTGAGGGACCAACTTGACCCAGTTTGGTCTACCCATCCTAGTAGGTTTGGCAGAAGAGGCAGGTCCAGGATCTTTCTGTTAGGATATGTCATTTGGTGGATTCCAGGAAGAGACACTATTCTGTCATGTCATGCCCTCAAGAATTTGCTTGGGTCCAATCCAGTGGCTTACAGAAGTGGCTCCATTTCTAGGAGTTCTGGATGTCTGGTAGAGTGGTTATGTTGATTGTTGTAAGTGGTTTCTTATATGTCAGCTTCTAGTTGTGTAATATGGTTAATTCTTTTATAGTTTTTGCAGTTGTTGTAAACCACCCCAAATTATGTATTTGAGAGAGGTACCCATATAAATTGAAATTACATCTAGGTGTATTTATAGTCATACATAATGTACATATATAGCATTTGTCCCAATAAAATGCAATAACATTTATGATGCAGTTTCTAATTAATGCAAAAACAGCTTGTGTTCATACCTGCAGAATCTGAAATTGGTCTTAAGAAAAGGTTTTGGTTAGAATCAGCGTGTGTGTATATAATAATAATAATTGTGTGTGTGTATATATGTAAAATATTAAAGAGTTACCTTGAGGTAAGATGGGTAGCCAATAAATTTAACAAATACTGTACATCTATCAATTTTAAATGTTTTACAGAAGTGAATGCCTAGTATATTTAAAACACAATAACAATATGTTTTGTTTTAAAAAAACAATGACGCAGAATGTAATGTGAGGGTGTATTTGAGTTTTTTTCATTCTTACTGCATAAACCATGCCATCTACAATTTAAAATATATATATATTTTTCATAGGGTACACCAGCAAGTCATGTACGATATAAAGTGGATGTTGTCCAGTTCCCATACAGTGCAAGTATCTTTGATGTTGAAGAAGAATCTGGACGCGTAATAACCAGAGTGAATCTTAACGAAGAACCTAGTACATTGTTTAAGGTAACACTACGCCTTTACATTCCAATATGTTTAAGACAGTGTTCCTGAAGTTTTCCTGCTATGTTTGGAATTATAATTTCTTTATTTCATAGGTAGCATGAACAATCTACCTACCGGATGGCAGATTTAGATTTTTTTTTTTAGATTTTATTTGTGATTTATAGGCCGCCCTTTTCCCTGAGGGGACTCAGGGCGGCTTACAATTCATGGGAGGGGGAGTGCAAGACAAAACATAAGACAATACGTGAATAAGAAAAAGTAAAGCAATAAAACACAACTTTCATTCAACATTTGGGTTGGGGCGAATTAGAATCTTATCCCCAGGCCTGACGGGATAGCCAGATCTTAAGGGCTGCGCGGAAGGTCTGGACGGTGGTGAGGGTGCGAATCTCCACTGGGAGATCGTTCCAAAGGGTCGAGGCTGCTACTGAGAAGGCTCTCCTCCGCGTAGTCGCCAGTCGGCACTGACTGGCGGATGGAACTCGGAGGAGGCCTAATCTGTGCGATCTAATAGGTCGAAGGGAGGTAATCGGCAGGAGGCGGTCTCTCAAGTACTCAAGTACAGATGCCATTTTAATATGTTGCATAAAAATACCACTCGAATGTTCTACACAGAGTTTGCTCTGTGCAATAATATTCATATCCACTCTTTAATACAAGCCAAGTGCAGGAACTTAACCAGAAATTCAATTAACATTTAAATAAGAATGCTTTGAATACTTTTCCGTGTTTCATTGAAGTTTTGTTCTATTTTATTGTTAATGTAAACAATACTTTAAAAATACAGGCAGCCCTCAAGTCCCAACAATAATTTGGAGTAGATTTGATGTTACTAAGTGCAGGTTGCCCTCAACCTCCAACCACAATGAGCCCAAAATGTATGTCGTTAAGTGGAGATAGCATCAGTAAATAAAAGCCCTTTCCTTTTCCATACTTTTTTGTTAGAACTCTAGTATAACTGGGATTCTTTTCAAGGGATATTTCTGCCAGAAAATTGAAATTAGCCTTAGAAATGTGCCTAACCAGGAGCTTTTTAATCAGAGAATTAATCTTCACCAAAATGTTTATATTGCATGTAAAAACTAACAGTGTAGAATAAGCCCTCTGGTAAGTTAAGTTAAGTTAAGTTTAATAAACTTATATGCCGCCCAATCCCGAAGGACTCCGGGCGGCTTACATAAAAGAACAATTTAAAAAGTACTAAAAAAATTTTAAAAAGTAAAGAAAAACAAGCAGGTTAAAAACACAACCCACTCAACCGTAGTGGGGCTGGACCTCATTCAAGAGGTCAACAGCCCCAGGCCTGCCGGAAAAGCCAGGTCTTAATAGACTTTTTGAAGGCCGCGAGAGTGGGGAGGGTCCGGATCTCTGGGGGTAGATCGTTCCATAGGGACGGAGCAGCTACAGAGAAGGCTCTCCCCCGAGGAGCCGCCAAACGTCATTGTCTGGTTGACGGCACCTGGAGAAGGCCCACCCTGTGAGATCTTATTGGTCGCTGGGAGGTGTGTGGCAGAAGACGGTCCCGTAGGTATCCAGGCCCTAAGCCATGCAGTATTATTAAGAACTGTGGTGGCGTAGTGGTTAGAGTGCAGTATTGCAGGCTAACTCTGCTCTCTGGCTGGAATTTGATTCCTTCGATCCTGATCAGCTCAAAATTGACTCAACCTTCCATCCTTCTGATGTCAGTAAAAAGATTGTTGGGGGCAATATGCTGACTCTGTAAACACTTTAGAGAGCTCTGTAAAGCACTATGAAGCAGCATATAAGTCTAAGTGCTATTGCTATTATACATGCAGCAAAATTTTATTGAGGTTCATGTTGAGACTGGTTATATGTCATCAAGTTGTTTCCAGTTCATAGCAACCTCTTAGATACACGTTCTCTGTGACAATCTAATCCTAACCTGATCTTTCAGATCTTCAAATTATGCTGAAATGAAATATCTAAACAATTTTGAGAGAACCAAAAAGAAAAATCCAATGGGAGTAAGGAAACATCTCAAGAGACACCTAATCTCTAGCAGTGGTTTTTTTTTTTTCCTATTTATTATCCCTAAGAAAATACACTGTTAAAATGTGCTGGTTGAAAATATTTATAGAACTGAGTTTTATAGTTAGAATTGCATTTTTGAGTAGAACAAAAAACGAAGCTTAGTGGATTTTTTTTTTTAATGCATTGGCTTTTGGGATGTATGCTGCACATAAGGGAGCCAAGGTGGCGCAGTGGTTAGGGTGCAGTACTGCAGGCCACTTCAGCTGACTGTTATCTGCAGTTCAGCGGTTCTAATCTCACCAGCTCAAGGTTGACTCAGCCTTCCATCCTTCCGAGGTGGGTGAAATGAGGACCCAGACTGTGGGGGCGATATGCTGACTCTGTAAACCGCTTAGAGAGGGCTGAAAGCCCTATGAAGCGGTATATAAGTCTAACTGCTATTGCTATTTTATTTATTTTTATTTATGTTTTTTTAATGGTATGATTAATAAAACAAACCTCCAATCTCTAAAATTATTGAATTGAGGATCGTATGTCCAATCACTGTGTTTGTGTGCTTAACAGCTTGTGGTCATTGCCTACGATGATGGGGATCCGGTGAAGTTTAATACAACTACTGTAGAAATTTCCGTATTGCAACCCTCAGTAATTCCACGGTTTACCCAGGATGAGTACAGGTATAATATCTTCTCTTGTTAATATTATTTTTGAAAAATTGGAGGGCAGACATTGGCTTTCTTAAGTCTTATATTCAAGATATTAACCTTAACTTTTAAAAGGCTAATTGGGCCAAGACCTTCAATACGCTTGTATCTAGGAGCGCTATAACAATATTGCAGGTGTACAAAATAGTCTTTTTGGAGGAAAGGGTCTACACCTTCAGTACAGATATTTAGGAAAGCAACATATATCATTAAAAAATGTTTTCGATGGAATGTATAAATGATTTATGCATTTTGCATGATATGTACTATTGTGTCTTCTGATATCTAATTAGAACACTACATTTTATTTTTATTTATTTATTTGATTTGTCAACAGTTTACAAGATGATAGGGATAAGAATGAACATGAGTATGAATGAAATGAGGATGAATAAATGGGGACAGTCGGACAGGAACGATAGGCACAATGTTTCAAAGTTTCAAAGTTTAATAGCATTTGTATGCCGCCCAATCCTGTGGGACTCCGGGCAGCTAACAATACAAATCAAAAAGAATAGAGGAAAGAGAAAATAGATTTAAAAACACACCATGCACTCTGTTCCAAGTGGGGATGGACCATATTTTGGGGTGATGATGATGTACTTGGTTCCGCCACAAAACCGCGGAGGACAAAATCGCGCTCGACGAAAGCGCGCATTTGACGTCATCACAGCGCGACGAAAACATCACGCTGTGATCGAAAAATGTAAAAATAAAGCAAAAACCTTACCCTAACCCCCCCAAACCTAACCCTAAACCTAACCCTAAACCTAACCCTTAACCTAACCCTAAATCTAACCCTAAACGTAACCCTTAACCTAACGCTAAACCTAACGCTAACCCTTAACCTAACGCTAAACGTAACCCTAATGCTCTAAACCTAACCCTAACCCTTAACCTAACCCTAACCCTAACCCTAACCCTAAACCTAACCCTAAACCTAACCCTTACCTTTATGTGAATCGGCTTGCTTTAATTTTATTTTTATTTCAATTTTTAATTTTTTCCGTCGCGCTGTGATGACGTCAAATGCGCGCTTTCGTCGAGCGCAATTTTGTCCTCCGCGGTTTTGATGGGTCATGGATGTACTTATGCATGCCCCTTATAGACCTCTTAGGAATGGGGTGAGGTCAGTAGTAAACAGTTTAAGGTTAAAGTTATGGGGGTTTGAAGATGTAACAACAGAGTCAGTAGTGCATCCCTAACCCTACCCCCCTACCCTGTTCTAGAATACTTAGCAAGTAATGATTCCTAATGTAATTTTGTTATTATATTAAGTTATCTTACTTTTCAATTAACGCAGCTTTATGTATTTGTATCAATCAATCAATCTTTATTACAGTCACACGCCAGCAAATGAAAGCATTAAAACAATAACACTAGTAGTACAACAATAATAACAATAAATGTTTTTAAAGAAAAAATAATATTTTAAAATTTAGAAAAAGTACTTCCTGTATACTATCGTATAAAAGTAAAAAGTTTTAAGTTGTAATTTTATTATCTTCAAAGTACCCAAGAGACTTTGAAGTCAATGCCCCTTTTTTCCCCCTTCCTACCCCACATTTTCCGTTTTTCCTTTTTTCCTTCCCCTACTTTTCCATTACTTTTTGTTTTCCTTTGTATTTTGCATTTTGATAAAAATCATTTTTTTAAAAATCCTTAAAAGGAAATTTAAAAATAAAATAAACAACAACAATAATAATAGTAAAAATAATAATAAAAGGCAGACAGAATAATATAATGCCATTGGGGGTGGATTTACAGTGGGCAGTTAAAGTTTGCCTCATTTTATATACAACACAGCAGAATTTGGTCACATTCAGAGAAACGTTACAGCAGTGAGATATTTATATCACATAAGCATCCCAAATATCTGAAGGGCATTAACTGCTGAAAGAGCCAAGGTGGCGCAGTGGTTAAATGCAGCACTGCAGGCTACTTCAGCTGACTGCAGTTCTGCAGTTCGGCTGTTCAAATCTCACCGGCTCAGGGTTGACTCAGCCTTCCATCCTTCCGAGGTGGGTAAAATGAGGACCCGGATTGTTGTTGGGGGCAATATGCTGACTCTGTAAACCGCTTAGAGAGGGCTGAAAGCCCTATGAAGCAGTATATAAGTCTAACTGCTATTGCTATTGCTCCAAACTAGATAGCAGAAAATATGACTTCAGCAACAGAGTGGTCAACACTTAGAATGCTCTAGTTGACTCCGTTGTTACATCCTGAAACAGCTTCAACCTTAAACTGTCTACTGTGGACTTCACCCAATTCCTAAGAGGTCCGTAAAGGGGCTGTGCATAAGGGCACCATTGTGCCTTCCGTCCCTGTTCTACTGTCCCCATTTATTTGTACTCATTTCCCTTGTTCATGTCCATGTTTATACTTATACCTGTTATCTTGTACATGTTAAATAAAATAAAATAAACAAAACTTTGGAACGCTGCAATGCATTTCCTGCAGCAGATTTGGAGGGCCAGTACAAAAAAAAAACACCATATAAATTGAGATTATTCCCACTGTGGATAATGGGAAATTTAAACTGTAGCTCATGTCCTGCTGTACTGTATCTTCTATAAGGACTCACAAACTCCATTTATAATACCTTACCTATTAAAATATCCAGGAAATACTGATTTTTTTTTTACGTGCAAGTACTGTTATCAATATTTGTACTTGGAACAGAGATTTTTCAGGTCAGCAGAATCGCATACATATAAATAAGAACAGAATGCTCACAAGAATGAATAGATACATAAAGGTGTGGTAAGCTGTGAATGTTTATGTTCTGGAATTGTACGGAAGTGATTTACTAAAAAAAAAATTAAAATATTTCTGCAGAAAAATAATAGAAAGCCTCCTTTGTCACTTTAGCCCATTTAAAAATTGTGAGACCAGATGGAAAATTAGACCTTAAGGACAAAATGTTTTCATTGTTGTTATTTTACCTTCAGAATAAACTCTCTTGTGATAAATTCTCTTTTTAATAACTTCAAAGTTCCAAAGTATGCTATTTTTTTTTATTAATTAATGCATAACTTCTCTTGTTCTCTTCCGCAGTTAGAAAGTCATAGTTAACAGCCTTGAATTACTATTCTAGGCAATAAATTGCTAACTAAATGTGCAATCAATAATAATATGCATTGCCTGTGGACACATTTAACAGGTGTTCAGACATTTTATTTTCAAGCACTAAATACAGTAACATATTTCATTTTTTTCCAAGGAGTGTAATCAGTCCTAGGCTGCACTTGGAGAGAGAGGCAAATTCTTACGAAACTTTTAAAAAGTTTTTTTAAAATAAGAAAGTTAATGATCTCAGCAACTGATTCTGTACTTTGTTTATTATTTTATTATTTTAATTTATATAGCTGCCCATTTCATATAGATTATTCTGGAAGATAGATAGATAGATAGATAGATAGATAGATAGATAGATAGATGGATAGATGGATAGATGGATAGATGGATAGATGGATAGATGGATAGATGGATAGATGGATAGATGGATAGATGGATAGATGGATAGATGGATAGATGGATAGATGGATAGATGGATAGATGGATAGATGGATAGATGGATAGATGGATAGATGGATAGATGGATAGATGGATAGATGGATAGATGGATAGATGGATAGATGGATAGATGGATAGATAGATGATGGATGACAGATAGATAGATAGATGATAGATAGATAGATAGATAGATAGATAGATAGATAGATAGATAGATAGATAGATAGATAGATAGATAGATAGATAGATAGATAGATAGATAGATAGATTACTCTGGGAGATAGATAGATAGATAGATAGATAGATAGATAGATAGATAGATAGATAGATAGATAGATAGATAGATAGATAGATAGATAGATGATAGATAGATAGATAGATAGATAGATAGATAGATGATTGATAGATAGATAGAGATAGATAGAGATAGATAGAGATAGATAGATAGATTGGTTGATTGATTGATAGATTACTTGATTATATATTATAATTATATTATTATATTGATTATATATATCTCTCCCAGAGTAAAAAAACCCTACAACAATTCAATAACAAAAACCTATCATAATCCTATTCATCTAGACCAAAGGTGTCAAACTCACGTCATTATGGTAGCATCACGTGACATATCGGGACTTCCCTCCTTTGCTAAATCAGGTGTGGGCGGGGCCAACATGTGATGCATCTGACCCATGGGCAGCAAGTTTGACAGCCTTGATCCTGACAATCCAAACAGGCATTGCATTTGTTCTGCTTTTGTGTTCCTGTAGCAAAACTATGTTTTCAGGGCTTTAGAAAAAGCCAGCAGGGTTGTGGTCAACTCAGTCTATACAGCCAGATGACTCTCCTCAGTGATGGTTCCTGCAGTACAACTCTCCTGCTAAATGGGATGGGATGGGTTAAATATAATTGGGGAGAGCCAGTTTGTTAAAGAGGAGAAATCAGCTTTTATGTAGGGAACAGAATAAATTGATTACATGCATTCAGTCTGTGATGGGTATATCAGAAAGAAACAAGTCACTAATCTGTATATATAAAAATGGTGCTGTGTGTGTGTGTGTGTGCACGTGTGCGCGCGTGTTTTCTAGCATAACTCTGGAACACTTTGAGCAATTTCAACCAAACTTAGTTCACAGATAATTTACTGTCTGGAAACAAATACTGTCGGCATATGACACCCCTAACACCCCTCGGAGTATGTATTCTTTTATGATACAACCTGTTGTGCCTTCAAATGGCTTCTACTGTACTGCCATAAAATGGCTTCTGTACAACGCAGTGGAGTTGCCATTGTAATGGTTTCACAGTATTCCACAAGGGGGCTCCCTCTGGTAAGGGGGAAAATCCAACATTAGAAATTACGTTTGGTCCCCCTATAAATAAATACCCAGGCAACACCCGATTATCAGCTAGTATACAATAAAAGCTTTGTTTATTTTTGTTAGCTACAGACATCCTTAGATATAGTGCCTATAATTTCTGTTTCTTGTGATAGCTAATGGTCACAGAAACCCTTTTGTCTTTTGTAAAATATGTTGCATCTCCTCCTATCTCACCCAGGTTTGTTTCTTTCAAGCACTTCAGAATACAGTCCTATTGTTTGGTTGCCCTCACTATTGTTTCTGAAAAGGCTAGTTTTCGTACATTAGAGGAAGTGACTTAGGTTCAAACGAGAAAATAAAATTCTTGAAATTAAATCGCAAAAGTTTTACATAATGCCGTGAGTCCAGAAGAAACCCCAGATTGCACATAGGCTTTGGTAGAGGGCAATATTTTTTTCTATAACTAAGGGATGGTTATTATTAATAATAATTAATTAGTATGATAATATATTTATTTATTTATTTATAATTGAATTCATATTGCGGTCTATTTGCCCATGGCAGCTCAAGGGGACTTGCAAAGTATAAAACCCTATTTAAAACAGTAAAACTAAGAAAAAGAATCAAATAAATTAATATAGTACTATATAACCAAATCACCTCCCACTCCCCAGCCCGGTGACAGCAGATCACATAGCAATAGCAATAGCAGTTAGACTTATATACCGCTTCATAGGGCTTTCAGCCCTCTCTAAGCGGTTTACAGAGTCAGCATATCGCCCCCAACAACAATCCGGGTCCTCATTTTACCCACCTTGGAAGGATGGAAGGCTGAGTCAACCCTGAGCCGGTGAGATTTGAACAGCCGAACTGCAGAACTGCAGTCAGCTGAAGTAGCCTGCAGTGCTGCATTTAACCACGGGGCCACCTCGGCTCATAGTTTAATGGCTCCATCCCACTCTGGGTTCCCCATGCCCGCTGGCAGAACCAGGTCTTCAATGCCTTCTGGAAAAGAATTAGAGTGGGGGGCATTCTAATCTCAGGGAGAATGCTCTTAAAGGCAAAGTAATTTAATGTATTTTTTTTTTAAAAAAAAATCTACGTGTTAATTATTTATTCCCTGTCTGTGAATTAATTTAGTAATTGAATTTGAAAGAACAGTAATTTAATTTTTGTAAAAGAGATGATAGACATTGCGCACACATATGTAAAATAGAACTACAGAAACACATATAGATTTTTTAGATTTTAGATTTTATTTGTGATTTATAGGCCGCCCTTTTCCCTGAGGGGACTCAGGGCGGCTTACAATTCATGGGAGGGGGAGTGCAAGACAAAACATAAGACAGTACGTGAATGAGAAAAAAAAATATAGAGACTTATAACCTCCAAATAAGAGGTGGTGCTTAAGAACTGCAAGCAATTGGTAATCCAGTATTCATTTTGTTGGTTTTTTATGTAATATAAATTTTGGAATCGAGTTATACCATACTGAAAATTTGTCTTACAATAGGCTTAAAATATAACAAAATGTTGTCATTCTTTCATCATATAATTTCTTCATTTCTTCTTTCTTTTCTTCTTTCTTTTCTTCCTTCCTTCTCCTCCCTCCCCTCTTCTCTTCTTTCTTTTTCTTAATTTTTTTCTTTCTTTTTTTTTCTCTCAAAACATCTCCTTTTAATTACTAGAAACTTTTACGGCAGACAATCATCAATAAAGAATTTAGGAGCAGGATTCAAAGTCCTTGCCTCAAACAATGCAAATTATAAAATTACCTATGTTTTGCATTTCTAGCAATCCTCCATATTCTGGCCTGTACTAGTTGCAATAACTTTGGACTACAATAGTATTCTACATTATCTTTTATTTATCTAAATTTTCCTCCAAAAGCCAAAAATGGCTGAAGTCACATTCTTGCTTTTTTCCCCCCATCTATTTTTGTTTATTTTGTATGCAGACTTTTACTAGATCATTGTCCTAACATCCTTTGTTCTTAATAACAGTAACATAAACATAAAATAGAAAAGCTTCCTCTTCTGAGATGTTCAGAAAGGGAGAACAAAATATTCTTTCTCAGAAGATTCAGTATGAGAGGGTTTGTTTTTTCTTGCCTTCTTTCAAAGTCTAATAAATGAAGCTCAGAAAATATCCTTAAGGGAATTTAGTACAGAAGACATGAGACATATAATCAAAACAAAGTTTTGCATCAGCAGCCACATTAACTAAAGACTTTCTTCACATTATTACTATGAAGCAAAAAGAAAAGTAGCTCCTGCCTTTATCAAAATAAAACAATTAGGAAATGGCAACATCACTTAACAGAATTGTTTTAAACAAATCAAATAAATGTAGCAACTGAATCTGGTAATCCATCTCATTTATCTAGGAAGGTTTGCCCTTCATTCCAGCCTAGAGAATAACCTTCCCATAGTTTATGTACCTTTCAATTATCTCACAATAGAGGGACGCAGTGACTCGGGGGCTAAGACGCTGAGCTTGTCGATCAGAAAGGTTGGCAGTTCAGCGGTTCGAATCCCTAGCACAGCGTAACAGAGTGAGCTCCCGTTACTTGTCCCAGCTTCTGCCAACCTAGCAGTTCGAAAGCATGTAAAAATGCAAGTAAAAAAAATAGGAACCACCTTTGGTGGGAGGTAACGGCATTCCGTGCGCCTTTGGCATTTAGTCATGCCGATCACATGACCATGGAGACGTTTTCGTACAGCGCTGGCTCTTCGGCTTTGAAATGGAGATGAGCACCGCCCCCTAGAGTCGGGAATGATTAGCACATATGTGCGAGGGGAACTTTTACCTTTACTATCTCACAATATTTAACTACTCAAGTTGTTTAAAGAGGATGGTATGCGTTCCCATTTTTATGATTCTGCTGAATCTGTGATAAATATATTTAAACGTGTGGCTTTCACCAAATTATTGCAAAGATTACACAAAGTTGCGTTGCACCTGATGTTATTAAGTCCCTCAGACTGATGTTTGACATTTAAAGATAATAGGCCATGTCAGTGGTTCATTGTAATAATACCCAAACTCCCTTGTCATGGCTTTTTAGAGGTAAATACCATTGGAAAGGTCAAAACTTTGTGAACTAATATGAGAAGTTTGAAGAGGGTGCGCAGTGAAAAATTTCACAGCCCTGTGGAACATTCTTTGCAAATAATGTCACTCACACTGGGAAAAATATGGTTTATTGCAGTGGTGTGCAGAGACAAAAGCGTGCAAAAATGGAATAGTCTGTCTGGAAATATATAGAACTTCAAAATAAAATGCAATTCTCCTTTGGTGAACATCGAAACTTTCTTTTAATTATGGGATATCTTTCATAACATGGAACTGCCACCATTACAGGAAAGTATATCCCAGATCATTTTCAGGGTTGCTTCAGTTTCCAGGCATTACACTGAGAAATGAAATGTATGTATATCCACAGCGGTTGTTTGCTGTCACACAGACAATTGAATTTTAACAATATGTCTTCACAAGCTGGGGGCTAAAAGGTTTCTCTGTAGATGTGCTAGAAGCTGGGGTTTTGTTCATGACTGACAGGCTTCACTCACAATTGGGGGCTCTCAATCCTAGGACAACTGATTTTCTTTTATCTTTATTTAAAAGAAAATGCTAAAATCAGAACCAGTGATTCCAGGCACTGTTTTATAGACATAAAACCTATATAGAGTAGTAATGTACGTTAGGGGAGGGCGTCAAAAATTTCAGCAACGGGTTCTCTGCCTGGTTGATGGGGGTGGGCGTGGCCATACTGGGCGTGGCCTAGTTAGCCTCCTGCACCACGGGGGGGGGGGAGCATTTTCACCTTCCCCAGGCTCCGGAGGCTTTCCTCAAGCCTCTGGGAGGGCAAAAGCTGCCTCTCCCAGGCTCCGGAGGCCCATTTCCGGCCTTCCAGAACTTCCACGAGGCTACTTTTCCTCCTCCCTAAACCTCTGTGTGGGCCCTGCACTTACCTTACATCCAAAATGAGCCATGTGGAGACTCCTGGGAGGAGCAGAGCAGGGTGGGAGGGGAGGGGTGAGCGGGGCCAGCCAGGTGTGGGATTTGGAACCTGGGAGAACCCGTAGCAGTCCACCCCTGACAGGGATGTGCAGGCAGGGGAGGCAGGGCCTCACCACTGTCATCACGAAAAGAAAAAAAAATGTAAAAGGAAAAAGGCTGAGGTAGTTGCTGCCAGAGTCACGGTGGATGACTCTGCTTAGTGCTTAACTGTGTAAAAAAGCCTCTTAAAAAGTGCTCTCTACAGGGTGCAGCAGGAGAACGAGGTGCCTCATTTAGTCTGACTTTATGATCACTCGAGCAGAGCTAAGCAAGGGTTAAAAGGCGAAAAATTCCTTATGTAGATGAGGCACGTGGTTCTCTCGCCTCCTGTAGAGGATGTTTTTTAGAGGCTTTTTGGAGGCTCTGGGAGCAACTAGCTCAGCCTGGCCTTTTACATTTTTTTTTTCTTTTCATGAGGGCAGGCAAGAGCAGAGTTGAAATCCTCTCTGAAACAGCTGGAAAAGGTGCGTGGGTCGGAGGGAGGGGGAGGAATTCAAAAAGTTTGATTGCATGCAGAGCCACGTTGCCTTTTCAAACACACACACACACACACACACACACACACACACACACACAGCTGGATAAAAGTATATAAGCCCAGCTTCACTGATTACAAGTTTGAAAAGGCAACGTGGCTCCACCTGCAATCAAAGGCTCGGATCGGAAGGCAGCAGGGGAATGAGGGGGGAGGGTATGGCAGAGGAGCTGCTTTCAAGCCATTGGAAAATATATCCAATCCAACTTCTGTGTTTGTGTTTGTTTGAGAGTGAGTGAGTGAGAGAGGGATCCAACTTCTCTCTGTGCGTGTGTCTGAGAGAGGGGCGAGGGAGGGAGAGAGGGAGGAAGGTGGGGGATGGAGAAGAAAAAAAATGGAGTAAAACTTATTTCGCAAAGGAGAAAAAATGCTGTCGCTTTAAATCGGAACTGAGCATGCCTGGCTGTGGAATTCTGGGAGTTGAAGTCCGCAAGTCTAAAAAAATTTGAAACTCCTGTGTCAGTGCCTCACCAGCTATAAACCTCACCGCACGTCACTGACCCCTGATGTACATCGTATTTATTTCTGCCTGACTCCTTCCTCTTTTGCGTAACAGTTTTGTGTGGGAGAGCTGATTTCTTTGCTTATTGTTCAGATTAGTTATAGTATTGTTTCACTGAGAATTGTTGCGCCGAGGGTACAAAAAGGTGAAGCCTACAGCATTTTAAAGTTTTTCAGCATTTTTTCTTAGACCTGCATTATTCAGTTTGACACCCACCCAGTACTTGTTTTACAGTACAATATAATTATCTTGGTTGGCAAAAGAAAAATCTTGCAAGGAAAGGGGATGGTATTGCTGCTTTATTTCAGAATCAATGATTCGAACACACTTACAAAAGCAAAACTTATGCAATCCTGTTAAAAATAAATAAGTCGAAATAAATAAAAGCAAGTACTTTATTTGTTCCCCCGCCCCAAAAGGGGCTTCATTCTAGTTCTGCTTTATGTAAGAAGCCCTCTTGTAGAACCCAAAAGTTGTTAATGTTTTAAAAGGGTTTCTAAATCAATTTGGAATGCAACAGACAGCTTCCTAATTAAAGATACCTACTTAAATTGCTTGAAATATAAAACAAGAACTAATAACAACATACCGATTTTAAGACTCTAGTCCTGTGTCGAAATGCTAGTTTGCTTATTATTTAATAGTATTCTATATGTTTTGTGCACTGTTGTGGCCCGCCAGCGACCAGCGGAGCTGGCAGCAGATTCAGACAGTGAGGAGGTTGGGGAGAAACATGGGCCAGTCCTGGAGTCTGGGGAAGGCTCTGATAAGGACTCTGTGTCGGAAGCAGAGAGGGGGCCAGAGCTGTATGCCAGTTATCAGCTGCCTTCAGAGTGAGACATCAGTGAGGCAGACAAACAGCTGGAGCCTGTTCCCAGTGTGTGCATGCACAGAGTTGCCAGACGAAGGGAACCGCTAAAGAACAGGGGTCGACGTGGGAGCAAGGCCACAAGTTCCTTCCCATAGGGAATAAAAGAGGAGCGAAAGGGAGTGGAGTTTTGCGGAGACAATGACTCTCCGAGACTCTTTGCCCCGATTTGCAGATATCAGCCTGGCAGCTTTCCAAGACAGATAAGGTCTGTGACTGTAAATCCTCCCTTGAAAATCTTTGCTGTATGTGAATGAGCAGAATTCACAGTAAATTAATAAAAGGGTTTTTTGTCGGGACAAGGAGTTGCTTCATGCCCTTGGGAAGCCTAGGTCAGAAAACATACACCAAAGTTTTGCATCACAAACAAAGCTATCAAAACTGGGAAAATTTCTGAATCAGTGACAAGGTTATTTTTTTTTTTTTAGCATAGAACAAGATGGTTAACCATGCTGAACCTCATTCTCACTCTTTCTTCTTTTTTTTTTAATAAATGTTTTTTAATTTTAGTTTAAAACAGGTACACATCTTTCTTTACATCTGTAGAAAATGTATCAATCAATTACCGATAAGTTTTGGTACATCTCCTCCACAGTCAATCAACATAACTCATATTAACTAAAGCATTATTATATATCCATTTTCATTTAACTGTAATTATTATTTAGGAATATTGATGAAAGTAATAATCTTGAACAATCCCTGCCCACACCAGTGGGAGAGAAAGAAATAAAAAATAAGAAAGAAAAAGGACCGATAAAAAATAAAAAATAAAATAAAAAATAAAAATAATACAAAAAAAGACAAAGACGACAAGAGACAAGGCAGGAAAACAAAACAGAACACAGGTGTCTATCATAAGAAAAAAAAAGAAGTATATCAACTGGTTACAACATGCTTTGGTGCTTCTCTTCCATTAACCTCATTCTCACTCTTTCAATGTAAGGCTCTGGTTTGTATACGACCCTACATGTAGCAAAGCACACATCTGTATCCTCCTTCTTTGCAGTTGTTCTGCCTCAATCCTCAGATATTAAAGGCTGGAACCAAAAAACTAAATCTATAGGTAGCAATAAACTTCTGTTGCACCTTTATATGTGGAGAGCTGTTCTCCTAAATCAGAAGTATCAAACTCAATCCCGTTTCAGGCCATATCAGGAATTTGTTTGCCCTTGGGGACCTGGGTGGGTGTGGCCTGGTCATCGTGGCTGACTGGGTGGGCGTTAGCCAGGGTGGCACAGGCCAATCCCTTGATGTCTCCAAAACTGAGCCTATTGCAGGCCAGATTTGGCCCCTGGGCCACAAGTTTGACATGTCTGTCCTAAATAAATTGAAGATACAAAGAAAGAAAAGCTGCTTACAACCGCAATTGAGCTCAAAATTTCAGTTGCTAAGTGAGACAGCTGTTAAGTGAATTTGGCCGCATTTTACGATCTTTCTTGCCACAGTTATTAAGCAAATCGCTGCAGTTGTTAACGTAGTCACGCAGTTGTTAAGTGAATCTGTTTTCCCAATTGACTTTGCTTGTCAGAAGGTCACAAAAGCTCATCCTTTGACCCCGGGACACTGCAACTGTCATAAAAATGAGTTAATTGCCAAGGAACTGAATTTATATGACCGTGGGGATTCTGCGACAGTCCTAAGAGCCAAGGTGGCGCAGTGGTTAAATGCAGCACTGCAGGCTACTGCTAGATCAGCAGCGGTTCAAATCTCACCGGCTCAGGGTTGACTCATCCTTCCATCCTTCCGAGGTGGGTAAAATGAGGACCCAGATTGTTGGGGGCAATATGCTGACTCTCTGTAAACCGCTTAGAGAGGCCTGAAAGGCCTATGAAGCGGTATATAAGTCTACTGCTATTGCTATTGCTGCTATTGCTAAGTGTGGAAAACAGTCATAAGTCACATTTTCCATTGCTGTTGTAACTTCGAACTGTCACTAAATGAACTTCTGTAACTTAAGGACTACCTGTAAACAGAGAGCCAGTGAATTTAAAGTAACAGCAAATTTTTAATAGTTGCAATGTATATGCGTTCTTTCTCACATGCACACATACACTTACCTGTTCTGTCCCCCCTTCTCCGCTCCTTAACAGACGACAGGCAGACAAACTTAAAAGGAACTCACTTTATCAGTTCTCGGCTCAGACTGGCTGCGAGCCCAAAAATAAACATAAAGTCTCTGACAAGATAACAGAATACAAAACAAAAAGTCTTACAAAGCAATGCACTTCTCCAAGTGTATCCTTGAATCAGGGTTACAGAAAGCAAATCACTTCTCCAAGTGTCTCTCCAATAAACCACAACCAATGATCAATGAATGCATGAATGAATGAACGTTGACTCCTGCAACCGGGGCGTGGCACCATCCATCCTTTTATCACCGGAAGACCCACTAACGAGCCCCAGCTGCATTGTTAAACTTGCATCCTGAAAAGACTCACAGGAGACTGCTGCTGAGTCACAACACTTACCCATATCTTCTCAACTAGGTTGCTAGAGCAGAGGTGTCAAACTCAAGGCCAATGGATCAGATGTGTCCCACAATGTTGGACGCAGGGCCTTTCTGTAATAATGTAAGGGGCCGGGCCGGTCTACCAATATGAAGAGGAAACATGCCAGTAGTTTGGGGAGTGGCGTCAAGCTGGTCATGCCCACCCAGTTGGACATACTCACCCAGTCAGCCACGCTCGCATGCCCTCCCAAGGTCAACCATAGCCCTGATGCGGCCCTCCTCAATGAAATTGAGTTTGACACCCCTGAGCTAGAGGGACAGAAGCCACCAGGTCTGGATCCAATGCCAACTTAAAGAGTGGTCGAGTTTCAGGACCATTTTATTTCCCAGAGTCCTTTTTTGATTCACAAGACTTGCCTTATTGATTTTCAAGTCTGACAGCTATTGATGTGACCCAGAGAAGGGAGGTCCTTGGTCCTCTCTGAGCTTGCTTGTTTTCTTGCAGATGTTTCATTATACAAACTAGGTAACATCATCAGTGATGATGATGAGGGATCACTCTTGAGGAATCTTTTAAGTTTCCTGGATTTTATCCACGCTGCTTGTGTGCCTGCTTCATATTAAGGTGTGGTAGCTTCAACCTAGTCTCACATATGCTCAAGGAAATAAAATCAGCAAAATCCAGTTACATTTGAGTTACAAATAATATTGAATTGAATTGAATTTTATTATTTGTATGCCGCCCTTCTCCGGGAAGGACTCAGGGCGGCGAACAATTCAAAAAGGGGAAAAGGGGAACATAGAACAGAATACAGATAGTTAAAATAAGCAAGAATCACACAATCATACAAGTCGAGAGGGGAGGGGAACTCATCAATCCCAGGCCTGCCAGCAAAGCCAGGTTTTGACGGCCTTTTGGAAGGCCTGGAGAGAGGTGAGGGTCCGAATCCCTGTGGGGAGTTCATTCCAGAGGGCCAGAGCTGCCACAGAGAAGGCCCTCCCCCGGGTAGTAGCCAAGTGGCATTGGCTAGTGGACGGAACCCGGAGGAGGCCAACCCTGTGCGATCTAACGGGTCTATGGGAGGTAATTGGCAGCAGGCGGTCTCTCAAGTACCCAGATCCAATACCATGAAGGGCTTTATAAGTTACGACTAGCACTTTCAAGCGTATCCGGAGACTGATCGATAGCCAGTGCAGCTCGCGGAAGATAGGCGTAACGTGGGTGTACCAAGGTGCACCCACAATCGCTCGCACGGCTGCATTCTGGACGAGTTGAAGCATTTGGATGTTTCTCTGGGCACTTACTGTACTTCAAACTGTTGTGTGATAAATGCAAAAGAATCTCCTAATCAATGGATGCTGCTGGATTCTCAATGCATAGAATTTAGAAATGTCAGAATCAGAGTTATAGGGACATTACAATACTTGTGCCAAAAGCCAACACAGATCAAAAGAATGGTTTAAAAGTTTTTTACATTTTTCAAACACTTCATTTAGAAGTACAGACTTGGAAAGAGTAAACCGGCCAGGTTTTGAAAATAACAAAGCAGGAGGAGGGGAAAAATTTTTTTTTAAAGATTTGCAAATATAACTTGCTCACAGTTAAGAAATTCATCTACCATCCCAGCTTGAATCCAGTTGGTATTATTAAGCATATAGCACACATCAAAAAATAGTGGGGGAGGGGCTTTCAACTAAATTCAATAGACTTTAGTTGGCTATATTGTGTTAATTTCCCTGACCATGCTGGTAGATGTAGTCTCAGATGGTTGGAAAATTCAATTTTTGTGTCATGGGACACAAGTCATCATTTATATTGGAAGATGCTAGCTTCATTTAGGACCCCAGTGTTATATCTCCATGCAGCATTGTGTTTACAGAAGCTGTCATCAAATATTCAGGTAGGGTGGTGATCAATTTACTTTTCCCCCCAGCATGATCACACAATTACCAGGTGAAGTTTGATCTCATAGCGTAAATCCCCCTGCAAGAATGAGAGGGTTTGTAACATAATATACCTCTGAGATTGAGTCTTAATAGCTAGCAAGCACAGCTGTTCAGGGTGATTAAGGACTTATGATGATGATGTTGAAGCCTCAAGTATCCATTTCAGAAATATGAAAGGAACTTGCCAGAGGGGGAGTTCATCTTCATATTGACTTTTGACCCAGATGACACTGAGATGTTTGGAGCTTCATCTTGTACAATTTAATGAGATTCCCTTTTTTCAGCCAACAGCACTTTTATTCCTGACCATCTCAGCTTATTTGAGTGAAGTGGTTTGGTGAGCATCTTTTGGAATAAATGTACAGTTGGACTTAAAAGAAACAGTAGTTCCCACCTTTTGAATTCTTCCATAGATCCTTTGGAGAGCAACTATTTAAAGTCACACACAAAAAAACTTTTCAAGGCCAGATTTTTGAGAAAATAAAATATTTGCAACTATTGTCATTTCCTAACAATCTTACTAGCTAATTTGGGCTTAGTTTGGGGAAAGAACCTGACTGAAGATGGGTTTTGCTATATTGTCAAACACAATATACAGGTGAAACTCGAAAAATTAGAATATCGTGCAAAAGCGTGACCCGTCAAAACCGCGGTAGAATAAAGCGCGCCCAACGAAAGCACGTATGTGACGTCATCAGCAGTGCAACAAATAAAATTAAAAATAAATTAAATTAAAATAAAAATAAAATTAAAGCAAGCCGATTCACATAAAGGTAAGGGTTAGGGTTAGGGTTAGGGTTAGGGTTAGGGTTAGGTTAAGCGTTAGGGTTAGGTTTAGGGTTAGGTTAAGGGTTAGCGTTAGGTTAAGGGTTAGGTTAAGGGTTAGGTTTAGGGTTAGGTTTAGGGTTAGGTTAAGGGTTAGGCTTAGGGTTAGGTTTAGGGTTAGGTTTGGGGGGGGTTAAGTTTAGATTTACGTGTTAATTTTAAGTTTACCGCTCACAGCGTGCTGTTTTCATCGCGCTGTGATGACGTCACGTACGTGCTTTCGTCGAGCGTGCTTTATTCTACCGCGGTTTTGTGGTGGAACCTGCAAAAGTTCATTTATTTCAGTAATGCAACTGAAAAGGTGAAATTAATATATGAGATAGACTCATTGCATGCAAAGCAAGATAGTTCAAGCTGTGATTTGTCATAATTGTGATGATTATGGCTTACAGCTCATGAAAACCCCAAAGCCACAATCTCAGAAAATTAGAATATTGTGAAAAGGTGCAATATTCTAGGCTCAAAGTGTCCCACTCTAATCAGCTAATTAAGCCATAACACCTGCAAAGGGTTCCTGAGCCTTTAAATGGTCTCTCAGTCTGGTTCCGTAGGAATCACAATCATGGGAAAGACTGCTGACCTGACAGTTGTGCAGAAAACCATCATTGACGCCCTCCATAAGGAGGGAAAGCCTCCAAAGGTAATTGCAAAAGAAGTTGGATGTTGCCAAAGTGCTGTATCAAAGCACGTTAATAGAAAGTTATGTGGAAGGGAAAAGTGTGGAAGAAAAAGGTGCACAAGCAGCAGGGATGACCGCAGCCTGGAGAGGATGGTCAGGAAAAGGCCATTCAAAAGTGTTGAGGACTTTCACAAGGAGTGGCCTGAGGCTGGAGTCAGTGCATCAAGAGCCACCACACAGAGATGGATCCTGGACATGGGCTTAAAATGTCGTATTCCTTTTGTCAAGCCGCTCCTGAACAACAAACAACGTCAGAAGCGTCTTACATGGGCTAAAGAAAAACAGACCTGGTCTGTTGCTCAGTGGTCCAAAGTCCTCTTTTCCGATGAGCACAACTTTTGCATCTCATTTGGAAACCAAGGACCCAGAGTATGGAGGAAGAATGGAGAGGCACACACTGCAAGATGCTTGAAGTCCAGTGTGAAGTTTCTACAGTCTGTGTTGATTTGGGGAGCCATGTAATCTGCTGGTGTTGGTCCACTGTGCTTCATTAAGTCCAGGGTCAATGCAGCCATCTACCAGGAGATTTTGGAGCACTTCATGCTTCCTTCCACAGACAAGCTTTATAGGGATGCTGACTTCATTTTCCAGCAGGACTTGGCACCTGCCCACACTGCCAAAAGCACCAAAACCTGGTTAAATGACCGTGGGATTACTGTGCTTGATTGGCCAGCAAACTCGCCTGACTTGAACCCCATAGACAATCTATGGGGCATTGCCAAGAGAAAGATGAGAGACATGAGACCGAACAATGCAGAAGAGCAGAAGGCCGCTATTGAAGCATCCTGGACTTCCATAACACCTCAGCAGTGCCACAGGCTGATAACTTCCATGCCATCCCACATTGAGGCAGTAATTGCTGCAAAAGAGGTCCAAACCAAGTACTGAGTACATATGCATGCTTATACTTTTCAGAGGTCCGATATTGTTCTATGTACAATCCTTGTTTTATTGATTGCATGTAATATTCCAATTTTCTGAGATTGTGGATTTGGGGTTTTCATGAGCTGTAAGCCATAATCATCACAATTATGAGAAATCACGGCTTGAACTACCTTACTTTGCATGTAATGAGTCTATCTCATATATTAATTTCACCTTTTAAGTTGCATTACTGAAATAAATGAACTTTTGCACGATATTCAAATTTTTCGAGTTTCACCTGCACTTCTAAACTATTAGCTGCAGGTTTCACTTTTACTTGCAGGGATAGATACAGAAAATAGCAATTGTTCTTCTGCACAATGGTGGCTATGCTATGAGTTGCCTTATTCATCAACTATCTGATCCTCCTGGAGTTGATCGTGAGAAGTTTTGGTGTCATCAGTAAATTGATGCTCAGCTCTATTCCAGTGGAGAATAAAGAAGATGACACTGATGGGGACAAGGAAGATCTGTTACCAAGGCAACAAACAGATAAGCATTGCAGAAGTCCTGATGAGGAAGGGATCAGATTCAGTCCCTGAATTCAACTTCAACTGAAGCTATAGAAGAAGAGGAGAAGCACATTGAAATATGCAAGATCTTAATACAAGTAGTAGATACACCTAGCATCTGTTTCTGGGTCTGGATTACTTTATATTCTTGACAATGTCTAATCTCAGTGTAAGCAAGTCTCCAAGTGCAATTAAAGAATCTGCATTGAATCTAATTAGGTTCTGTGGTCTGCTTATGACATCAAAGCCCTAAACAACTTGAGATCGAAAAAAGACGGTAGAGAAGGGAGGTTTGAGAAGATGGAAGAAGTAAGGTTCTTGCCAAATAAGATGTAGGCACAGGGTGGCAAGGAAGTGACTCAAACTGTATTATATATGTGTGTAAATGGTAAATAGCAAATGTTAAATAGCAAATATAAGAATGTTTCTTTGGTTCCACCACAAAACCGTGGTAGACTAAAGCGCGCTCGCCGAAAGCGCGTGCGTGACATCATCACAGTGCGACAAAAACATCGCGCTGTGAGCGGTAAATTTAAAATTAAAGTGAAAACCTTACCCTAACCCCCCCATACCTAACCCTAAACCTAACCCTTAACCTAACGCTAAACCTAACCCTAAACCTAACCCTTAACCTAACGCTAAACCTAACCCTAACGCTTAACGTAACCCTAAACCTAACCCTAACCCTTAACCTAACCCTAACCCTAAACCTAACCCTTACCTTTATGTGAATCGGCTTGCTTTAATTTAATTTTAATTTTAATTTAATTTATTTTTAATTTTTTTCATCGCGCTGCTGATGACGTCAGGTACGCGCTTTCGTCGAGCGCGCTTTAGTGGGCCGCGGTTTTGACGGGTCACATGTTTATTTATGAATGAATTTGAAAGGGAAAAATAAAAAAAAACTTTAAAAACAAAAACTTGATATCAGGATGCTTTCAGACTACCTTCTCTCTTACAAAGCTGATTGGTCATCTTGCATTTATGGATGCAATTTCTCTATGGCAGCACCCTTGATTGGCAGTGCTCTCTCTCCCCCATGAAATTTGAGAGACCCTTACCTTCTTTATGTGCCATGGAACTAGACTTGATTGCTATTATTTGATGTTTCCAGAATCAGAGGTATAATGACCTTAAAAAAATAGCAAGAACAATTCATTATATCTTCCTATTTGTGTACTTTCAGAGTCAAAAGACTGGATGGTGGGAAACAGCCTGCTAGATCAGGTGGATTTTGACTGTTAAAGTTGAATAGGACTAAACTACTTACTAAACTATTGAAATTGCATTCCACTCATTTGCCAGTGTTAATTTCTGCAAATGTTAACACTTTATTCTTGTTCCTTCGATTGGTTTACATGTAGCTTTCCGTTTCCGCGCCAGTTCCATAGATACACTGAATATACAGGAGAGTATTTACAATGTGACCAAAATAAACAATAATCTATTTCAACTAATTCTGTAGGCCCCCACCTGTGCGGGAAGGCGCCCCCAAAGGAACCCAAGTGGTTGTGGTAACCGCTGCTGCTTTGAACCAAACAATTGTCTATTCCATTGTTTCAGGAAATGAAGACGGTAAGTTAACGCGGCCTTGCATCTGGTTTCAGTAAAGTATATTTTTAGAGGAGGAGGAGGAGGAGGAGGAGGGAGGAAGTAAAACATCCCAAATGGAAAAAAGTAAATTTAACATATTCCGTTTCAAGATACATAGCACAATTGTAAAGAAGCCATTTTATCTATTCCTAAAATGTTTATAAAACCTTTTTTTTTGCATTCCAGGAGTGTTTGCCATTAACAATAGAACAGGAGTTATCTTCATTCAAAAATCTCTGGATTATGAAACTGCAAGAAAATATTTGCTTCGGGTACAAGCTGATTCCTTAATAGTAGTCCGTTCTAATTTGCCAGTGCCATCCAAAAGTAAGTTAATCCTTCTTTCCTTCCTTCCTTCCTTCCTTCCTTCCTTCCTTCCTTCCTTCCTTCCTTCCTTCCTTCCTTCCTTCCCTCCCTCCCTCCCTCCCTCCCTCCCTCCTTCCTTCCTTCCTTCCTTCCTTCCTTCCTTCTATCCTTCTTTCTTTCCTTCCTTCCCCAAATTTGATGTTATAGCTGTTGCTCTTTTCCTGATCTCCCATTACTTTGAAAATTAACCTTTTATTTGCTTATATCTTATATCAAGCCTTGACTCAATAAGGTAGGAATAAGGTCCACCCTCTTCAAATCACAGGATATCTGTCCTATAATTAAACTGGAATATCATGAGCAAAATTAATATATTTATTTTGTAGTTATTATATATTTTTTTCATTAAAGATATGAGCAATCCAGAAAATGGAGATGTATGTTCAATGTTAAACCAGGAATAGCAATAGCAATAGCAGTAGACTTATATACCGCTTCATAGGGCTTTCAGCATATTGCCCCCAACAATCCGGGTCCTCATTTTACCCACCTCGGAAGGATGGAAGGCTGAGTCAACCCTGAGCCGGTGAGATTTGAACCGCTGAACTGCTGATCTAGCAGTAGCCTGCAGTGCTGCATTTAACCACTGCGCCACCTTGGCTCTTAATGAATGAATGTTTCTTAGGATTATTTCCAGAAAAAAAGTCATTATTTAAATGAAAAGCAAGAATGAAACCTTGCAGTTCTTAACAATGTCACAGAAAACTATGGAAAAACACCATAATTTCTGAAAATTGGTTGTTCCAGCAATTTCCACAGGGAAGAGTGACTTTGTTTTTCCTGCTTCTTAACAGTTCAATGTTTATGTTTTTATTTATATTTTTTTTCCTTCTAAAGAATTGAATGGGGCCAAGCTATCTATGTCAGCACCAAGCTTATATGGATTAGTTGTGAATTTCAACAACTAATAAGCAAAGCCAGAAGGATCTGGGATTGAATAGAACTAAGGCTTAATAACATATACCAACAGAATTTTCAATTTCTATCAACATTGAAAATCAAAGTTATATAGCCTTACATTTTTCAATGATCTCCTTCAAGACTTCTGAGGCATATCTTCCCAATTGTGGAGCTTTTGTGTTGTTTTTTTAAGGGATTAGTGTTTAATATCTACTGGGGAAAGTCAAAACAGGACAGCAGTTAGACACAGCATTGCTACCCAAGCTCTAACCTCTGTCAATATTTCATACACATACAAAAGGTTTGAGGCTTGGATCACAATGTCATGTCCACTGTTGTATCTTTTTGCTTTACAATGACATGTGGCATGTTTTTAGAAAAAACATAAGGCAGTGGTTCTCAACCTGTAGTCTGCAGACACCTGGGGACCCATGCTGGAGGCCCATGATGTTATAGGCAGTCCGTGAAGACTTGAAAAAATGTCATGATTTAAATCTTAAGTGTTGGGGGTCTGTGGCCATGGTCCATTGTATTAGTTGTTGACATTCACCAAAGTATTTAAAGGGGGTTCGTGGTGAAGAAGAGGTTGAAAATCAGACACACGTTCCATATTTGGAACGTTTTGGTAATCTTAAATAAACATTCTTAGAATTAAATAATAGGGCAATACATTCTGAATTGTAACCTGAAATGATAAGAATGTGTGTGACACTCTAATTTATGAAGATCTATTTGCTTCAATCCAATTACCAAACTCAATGAGCTAAAGAAATAGAACAAGGAATGGCGTTTTATAGATGATTCTATTTTTGCACAAAGATAGAAAGACTGCATAAATATTTTTTTTTTCCTTTTTAATTTACTTTCTCTACAGAAAAGAAACCATTTTTGGTTCTTTTCCTTTTGGCTATATAACTTTTAGACCAAACTAATTTGCAAATTTCTATTTACCTTCCAGTTATAGCAGAAGTGAAATGTAATAAAAACTTGGGTTTGTTTTTATATATTCATTACAAAAGAATTGGATTGTCTCCATTATTGACTGTTGCCCATTATAAACACATTATGCAGTTAATGGGGAATACTTTTTAATGGGCAAGGCCTTGATTTCAGTGTGACATTGTTTGTATGCCAGAGGTTTTAGGTCCAATATATGAAAACCTGGAGAATAGTAATTGTAAGTTCCTATTGAATTACTAAATAGATCATTCATGTAATTTTGTGTAAAGGAGGTTCTACTGTTACGGTTTTCTACTATAAAATGTGCAATTAGGATAAAGAGTAAAATTCAAAGAAATAATGAGACAGAGGATGTATTGTAAACAATTATTTGCATTAATCCAGTGTCTGACTTTAAATCATAATAATCACGAACCAAAAGATTACACAATACATCTTGGAGGAAGATCAAACACTTGGCTAAATACAATGAACTTCAGAGCAATTAAGATAATTTTTTTTTAACAAGGACAACAAAAACATCTTGCATTTCATTTTATGCTTTTGTTTCAGGATGTATCCTCGTAATTTTTTTAGCTCCTAAATGATATGCTACAAATTATATCTAAGATAAAGTGATTGAGTGAAATTCTTTTCAAAAAAAATAAAATTAACAAATAATACCTTCCATCCCTGTAGAATTTGCTAGTTCTTCTAGAGGAAATAAATGTATACAGGATTTGTATTCAGTGAGTATCTTCTTATATGTTAAGTTTCCCGTGACCCGTCAAAAGCGCGTTCCACAAAAGCGCGGTCGACGAAATCGCGTATGTGACGTCATCACAACGCGACGAAAAAGATCGAAAAATTGAAATAAAAATTAAATTACAGCAAGCCGATTCACATAAAGGTAAGGGTTAGGTTAAGGGTTAGGGTTAGGGTTAGGTTAAGGGTTAGGGTTAGGGTTAGAGCATTAGCGTTACGTTTAGCGTTAGGTTAAGGGTTAGCGTTAGGTTTTTCGTTACGTTAAGGGTTAGGTTTAGGGTTAGGTTTAGGGTTAGGTTAAGGGTTAGGTTTAGGGTTAGGTTTAGGGTTAGGTTTGGGGGGGTTAGGGGAAGGTTTTAGCTTTATTTTTACATTTTTCGATCTTTTTCGATCTTTTTTGTCGCGCTGTGATGACGTCACATACTCGCTTTCGTCGACCGCGATTTTGTCGTCCGCGGTTTTGTGGTAGAACCAAGTTTCCTACCTTCCACTATAGAAGATAAGAAAATTCACATAATTAATATACCAGGAGATGGGGCATTTTAGAAAGTGGGATACTTGAAAAAAATCTTTATTTGCATTAAATAATATAAAACAGTATTCTGAAGCTTCTTTTTGTCTTTATTAGCCAATTTTATACGTTGACTTTTTTTATATACTTTATATGCATGCCCTTCTGTTACTCTTAGTCCTTGAACAATTGGCAGGGGAAATCTTTCAACATTACATTTCTTTCAATTCTTTGATATAATTTTATCTGTAAGGTCATATTCCTTCATGTTTTCCATGGGTTTTTGAACAGCAGCCATCAGTTATGCAAAAGTGTAGGACAATCTAACTCAATTAGTTTTATTTATATTAGAAAAATGGAAACACTGCATTCTCTTCCACCTTCACAAGACCTTCACGAGTATTGAAAGTATACTTGAGAGTTATACACATTCTAAATGAATTCAAACATCACCTCCCTTGTGAGTCTGCATTCCTCAACTTTTATTTCGATAGAACTCCGTTTTTCTCTTTTACCACTTTCATGGTTTGTAACGATACAAAACTTGAAAAAATCTTTATTTGCTAAAACAGCATAGGTTGGTCTCAACACTCTAAACTAAAATGAAATATGTACAGGTTTATAGTTTTGTGGGCCCAGAGTTAATTCTCAGTTTAATACAGAAGATAAAACCTTTTCACCTCTGTTGGTGAAACTCTGTTCTGTTTCTGACTCTGTTAGACTACTGTACAATTTGCAAGGGGAAAAAAAGCATATTTTATTGCAGGTACTTTCTGAATCCTCAGGAAATCTAAGCTGTCATTCTTCAGCCAGTCAGTTCTCCTGTTTTCCTGGCATATCCTCAAATGTATGGAGATGGTAGGGGAAAATCAATACTGAAGCTGACTGGAAAACTTGTGAATCCTTCCTAGACTTCTAATTCTCTGCAAAGAAAGTTTATAAGTATGGTAGAATCTTCACTGTCAATAGGGACTCTGGGAAATATAGGCAAGCTATCAGTGGGCTGCAGCATCTGAAATACTCACCAAAGAATCTAAATGTGTGTATCCATATACTTGAGAGACCGCCTGCTGCCAATTACCTCCCAAAGACCCATTAGATCACACAGGGTTGGCCTCCTCCAGGTTCCGTCTACTAGCCAATGCCACCTGGCTACTACCCAGGGGAGGGCCTTCTCTGTGGCAGCTCCGGCCCTCTGGAACAAACTCCCCGCAGGGATTCGGACCCTTACCTCTCTCCAGGCCTTCCGAAAAGCCGTCAAAACCTGGCTTTGCCGGCAGGCCTGGGGTTCATGAGTTCCCCTCCCCTCTCGACTTGTGTGGTTGTGTGATTCTTGTTTATTTTAATTATCTGTATTCTGTTCTATGTTCCCCTTTTCCCCTTTTGAGTTGTTCGCCGCCCTGAGTCCCTCCCGGAGAAGGGTGGCATACAAATAATAAAATTCAATTCAATTAATTGCACAGTGGGAAAAAACTATCCCCTTGTAAATAAAAAATATGCATAATCTTCTCCCCCTTCAAATACAGCATGCATGGTTTGTGCCAGCTACTCTAGTGACCGGCTTAGAGTGATACTTGAATGAAATTAATCATTTCCAAGGAACCAGCTCACTGACCGTTGCAGTACAGGTAGTTCTCAACTTATAACCATTCATTTAGTGACCGTTTGAAGTTACAACGGCACTGAAAAGAAAATGAGACTTGTGATCATTTTTTGACACATTCTCATGGTCACGAGATTCAGCCACTTGGCAATTGATTCATGGTTACGATAGCTGCAGTATCCTAATCACCTTTTGCTGCCTTCCGACAGGCAAAATCAATGGGGAAGCCAGTTTTGCTCTACAATCATGTTACTAACTTAACAAGTGTAGTCATTCACTTCACAACTGTGGGGGAAAAAGGCCATAAAATGGGGCAAATAACTCACTTAACAACTGTCTCGCTTGACCACAGAAATGTTGGGCTCAATCGTGATCGTAAATCGAGGACTGTCTGTAGAGGCTATGCCAGAAGGAACCATCACTGTGGCCATATTCCTTTCTTATCAGAGATATCAAAGCATCTTAGCTGATGAATATGATCTGACATTTTGAAATGGAATAGCTGAAATTTTGTCCATAGCTAACCATGTAATAACAATTTATTGAAACATGGGATCGTTCCCCATCACCTTCATGAATTTATCAGGATACTCTCTAATTTATCTTTGATAGGAGGGGGGGCAGAGGGGACAAATAGATAGTCTACAACTATCTCTGTTTTTGTATGTATTTAGATAGATAGATTAACAGAGTTGGAAGGGACCTTGTAAGTCATCTAGTCCAACTCCCCTCCCAAGCAGTAGACTCTACGCCATCCCCAACAAATGGCAGTCCAATCTTCCCTTGAAAGCCTCTAGTGATGAAACTCCCACAAGTTCTGAAGGCAAGCTGTTCCATTGGTTGATTGAGAGACCGCCTGCTGCCAATTACCTCCCAAAGACCCGTTAGATCACACAGGGTCAGCCTCCTCTGGGTTCCGTCCACCAGCCAATGCCATCTGGCTACCACCCGGGGGAGGGCCTTCTCTGTGGCAGCTCCGGCCCTTTGGAACGAACTCCCCGCAGAGATTCAGGCCCTCACCTCTCTCCAGGCCTTCCGGAAAGCCGTCAAAACCTGGCTGTGCCGGCAGGCCTGGGGTTGATGAGTTCCCCTCCCCTCTCGACCTGTGTGGCTGTTGTGCCTCTTGGTTATTTTAATTACTTGTATTGTGTTCTATGTTCCCTTTTCCCCCTTGAGTTGTTCGCTGCCCTGAGTCCCTCCCGGAAAAGGGCGGCATACAAATAAAATAAATCTGAAATCTGATTATTCTCACTGTCAGAAAGTTTCTCCTTGTTTCTAGGTTGAATCTCTCCTTGTTCAGTTTCCATCCATTATTCCTTGTCTGGCCTTCAGGTGCTTTGGAAAATAGCTTGACCCCTTCCTCTCTGTGGCAATCCCTCAAATATTAGAACACTAACATGTCTCCCCTGGTCCTTCTCTTCACTAGACTAGCCATGCCCAGTTCCAGGTACATTCTTGGAAATAAGGAACTTGACAGGTACCAAAGAAGGTGTCTTTGCACCATAATTGGGATGGGTTCTATAGAAAAGTATGTTCTTTTTTTAAAAAAAAAATAGTTTTTATTAAACATTATTACCTTTAAAAACAGAAAGAAAAACACAACAACATAAGAAAAAACAAAACATACATAACAATATAAAGTAATTATACAGCCTTTTGTATCGACATTCATTACTTATACATTTTTTTAAGCGTAAAACATACAAATACAATTTTAAACATACAACCCCCCTCCCCCCCCCGCGGTGACAGTCATTCACAGCCCAACTTTTTTCTTTCCTTCCTCATTGTTAGGTCTCTAAGCCACATCTTCTCATTACAAAGTTCAGGGATCCATTACAATACCCATGATCACTTTTAACTTTCCCCATTTTAAGTCCCTGCTGTTCTCCTTGTCCACATATACCTTAAGTTCCAGCTAAGATAATGTTCTGTTTCTCCTTTGTCCCTCAGCCAACCCGTCATTCTGTCCATTTCTGCACATTCATAGATCTTTTTAATTATAGCATCTTCTAATTATAGCATCTGGTAGTGGATTTCCAAAATTGTGCATAAGTTATTCTTGCGGCCACAATTATATGTAGGCTCAAATGCCATATTGAACTGCTCATATTTTCTGGTTTAATGCTTAGTAGAAGGTTCTCGGGTCTCCATTCCATGTTTGCCCCGGTAACCTCTTTTAGCCATTTTTTAATCCTTTTCCAATATTTCGTGGCCTCAGTACAGGACCACCAAATATGGTAGAATGTGCCATCCTTTCTTCCACATTTCCAACACAATGGAGATAACCCAGGAAACATCTTGGCTAACCTCGTTGGGGGGAAGTGCCACCTATAAACATAAAAGTATGTTCTTGTAAACCAGGTCTCAGCTGATGTACTGATAATTAACAAAGACAAGAAAATAACATAATATTTTTCAGGTAATCCTTTTTCTGCATGGTGCCAGAACTTTCATAAAAGAGCATTTTCCTTTTGGCGTACAATGTTCATGCTGTATTCATGCTGGCTCTTTTGCTTTGATTGTCTCTTTTTCTGATCTGTGAACAAAGTGATATTTTGGTGGATCAAAGCTCCTTTCCTATGCAAAAATTGTTATTTTTCTTCTTCCTGGCTTCGAAGCTTTTTGGCCAATTTGTAAAACATTCAAAACACACCTCTGCTTGCCTTGAAGCTAAGTAAAGAAAGCATCGCGTGAAATGGCAGGAAGATCACAGGAGAGGCCAGATGTGCTTAGCAAACCAGGCCAATTGTTGGTGACATTCTGACTCCATTCTTGTGGAGTAATATGCAATGATATGTATACTTAGTTTTTGTGGTGTCTAAAATGGGTGCCGTTGCTTTGAATTGGAATGACCTATTTCGTTCAGTAAAATGTAGTGACCCGTTCTTTTAACAAATGCTTTAAATGTTGGGTGACAGTTGCATTGTGTCTGCGATGAGCTGTCTCTCATTTTATTCTGTCTCACCTGTTCAACAAATTCACGTTGCAAGCTGGACAATGTAGGCGGTTTATTGCGATATGAGGCATGTCATTCATTCATTCTGCAAACTGTCAAGCATATGTGGCACAAGAGAGTTTTTAAGAAATATAGCTAGTCCACAGCTTACGGCTCCAATTGAGCCCAAAATTTCTTTTGCAAAGCGAGACTAAGTGAATTTTGCCCCATTTTATGACCTTTCTTGTCACGGTGGTTAACTAAATCACTGCATTTGTTAAGTTAGTAACACACTTGTTAGTCTTGTCCACTAAATTGTGGACAAGATCTTATGACAAATTTAGACACGGTTATAATTTTGAGATGCTAACAGAAAGAAGATTCTTTAAATCTGACTGTCTAAGGAGTTTGCACAAACATTGTAACCTCTTTAAAAATATTAGACATGAATCATGAATATCATTTTTAAACAGAAGAATTTAGAATTGTATTGCACTTGAAATATCTATGATGATCTTTCTTTTAAATCTGGTTTCTTATGATTTTCCATGATTTAATGGAACATATGCATAGTTTATGTATCTAAAGAACTGACACTTGTTCAGGGAAGAAATATTTTACACTTATGCAGGCTGACTCACTTAAATGTGTGCATACAAAAGGCTCTAAAGCCTTTAAAACATGAATTCGATTGTTGATAATCCATAATAATGTTTTTTACATTGTATTTTCTGCTATTAATTAGTGTGAAAAGTCTGTTTTAAAAGCAAGCCTCAGATTTTTTTAAAAAAAAATTGGCTTTTTGGTGAAGAAGTGTACATACGAAGTGTGAACCAATATATACAAATCTACTGGCATAAAAACGAAGCAATGGGTGCACCCTTGTACAGTACTGTAATCAATATGACAGATAGTATCCAGTATTTGAATTTGAATTTTAATAAATTTATATGCCGCCCTATCCCGTAGGACTCCGGGCGGCTTACAAAAAAAGATAAAAAATAAACGTTAAAAATAGAAAAGAGAAACCAGTTTAAAATAACATACCATACATTCAATCTAGGTGGGGCTGGACCTCAATCATGAAGTCAACAGCCCCAGGCCTGCCGGAATAGCCCAGTTTTAGTGGCTTTTCAGAAGGCCGAGAGAGTAGGAAGGGTCCGGATCTTTACGGGTAGGTCATTCCACAGGGTCGGAGCAGCTACAGAGAAGGACCTCCCCCGGGGAGCCGCCAGCCGGCATTGTCCGGTCGACGGTACCCGGAGAAGGCCCAACCTGTGAGATCTTATCGGTCATTGGGAGGTATGTGGCAGGAGGCGGTCTCTCAAATATCCAGGTCCTAGGCCATGTAGGGCTTTAAAGGTGATGACCAGCACCTTGAAACACGTTCGGAGACCAATAGGAAGCCAGTGCAGCTCGCGGAGGATGGGTGTAACATGGGTGTATCTAGGTACACCCGATATCGCTCGCGCGGCTGCATTCTGGACCAACTGTAGTCTCCGAACACTTTTCAGGGGCAGCCCCATGTAGAGCGCATTACAGTAATCGAGCCTTGAGGTGACGAGGGCATGAGTGACCATTCAAAATGACTCCCAGTCCAGGTAGAGCCACAACTGGTTCACCAGGCGAACCTGGGCAAAAAAAACCCTGGTCACAGCCAACAAATGATGTTCTAATGTCAGCTGCGAATTCAGGAGGACACCCAAGTTGCGGGCCCTCTCTGAGGGGTGTAAGATTTCACCCCTCAGGCTAAGGGATGGAATATCTGGACTATCCTTGGGAGGCAACATCAATAGCCACTCGGTCTTGTCTGGGTTGAGTGCAAGCTATGTCTCTCTTTTTGATTTAATGCACTTGAGGCAGTTGGCATTCTGAAACAATGCTTGAGCAGGGTAATGGACTAAATAATCTGAGACTCACACCAGACAAGAGAAAAATATTGTTTGTGAGTGGCATATCTGTCCATTTGATGGTCCCTGCCAGTCCTAGAAAGGCATGTAGTTGTCCCAAAGAGTCCCCATGGTTCTTTTTCAAAAGGCAACTGGATTTCTTTTGTTTGTTTTCTCCTTGAAGACGTTTTGCTTCTCATCCAAGAAGCCTCCTCAGTTCTGACTGGATGCTGGAGAATGGAAGGATTTATATTCCTTGCAGTCATCCGGTTATTAGCATTTTGAAAGTAATGAAGCTAATGACTCACCTTCAGAGTGCAACCAGATGACTGCAGTCCAGTTGCCTTTGAAAAAGTACCTTTGGAACACCATGACCTGGATGACTGAGAATCTCCATAGACATTTTGCCCTAAAGAGCAAGTTATGTCACCAATGAGTTAGACCAGACCAGGAAATCAACTCTACAGGAAGACCAGAAACGAATGTCCTTGAGATGGGTCCAGTGCATTTTTATTATTCACTAATAATTTCTCAATGTTGTAAACCTGCTTATTCTTTACCTGTCCTCCTCTTTCTACCCAAGTTAATCAGGAAAACCCTGTCTAAGGCTGTTTCAACCTCTTTTGCTTAGAGAAGAACTTTTTGCATATTATTGTCAAGTTCAACTTCTTTAATCTCAGCAAGTAGATCCATCACTATGTCAGCCCTTAGAATAGAATAGAATAGAATAGAATAGAAATAATAGGAATGGAATAGAATAGAATAGAATAGAATAACAGAGTTGGAAGGGACCTTGCATATTATTGTCAAGTTCAACTTCTTTAATCTCAGCAAGTAGATCCATCACTATGTCAGCCCTTAGAATAGAATAGAATAGAAATAATAGGAATGGAATAGAATAGAATAGAAATAATAGGAATGGAATAGAATAGAAGAAATAATAGGAATAAGAATAGAATAGAATAGAATAGAATAGAATAGAATAGAATAACAGAGTTGGAAGGGACCTTGGAGATCTTTTAGTCCAACCCCCTCCTTAGACAGGAAACCCTACACCACTTCAGACAAATGGTAATCCAACTTCTTCTTTAAAACTTCCAGTGTTGGAGCATTCACAACTTCTGGAGGCAAGTTGTTCCACTGATTAATTGTTCTCACTGTCAGGAAATTTCTCCTTAGCTCTAAGTTGCTTCTCTCCTTGATTTGTTTGAGGTGGACCAGAATAGAAAACTCAAGTTATGAATACTAATCCTGCTTTTATTAAATGGTTACAGTAACTGAATCTTACAAGCCTGAAAGCGTCTCACATTTCTCCTTTGGACATTGATTTTTTTTTTTAAATCTGAACATTATCTTGGTTGGGGTTCTTCCTCCTGCTTCCTCAAGGTTATTTTCACAGTCCATTGCACGGTGTCACCAGAGACCTAGTTGGCCTTGCTGGTACAGAGTGTCTTTCATTAACTTCAGTTCATTTATCAACTCTACCCTTTCCTGGACAGAGACAGCCTCACAACCGTTTTTCACATTCCAGTAACTTCCCCACTGGATTATTGCAATGGATTGCTTGTACGGCTTTGGACTAGTGGAATCTTCACTTGCTTCAAAATAAAGCTTACTGGGATCAGCTCATATGATACTATAGCAATAGTAACAACACTTAGGCTTATATACCGCCCTGTTGTGACTCAGCAGCAGTCTTCTGTGAGTCTTTTCGGGATGCAAGATTCACAATGCAGCTGGGGCTCCTTAGTGGGTCTTTGGGTGATAAAAGGACGGATGGTGCCATGCCCTGGTTGCAGGAGTCAACGTTCCTTGGTTCGTTCAACATTGATTGATCATCAGTCGTGGTTTATGTAAGATACACTTGGAAAAGTGCTTGGTTTTCTGTAACCCTGATTCAAGGATTGGAGAAGTGCATTGCCGTAAGAGAGATTTGTTTTGTATTCTGTTATCGAGTCAGAGACTTTATTTATGTTTATTTTGGGGCTCGCAGCCATTCTGAGCCGAGAACTGATACAGAGAGTTCCTTTTAAGTTGTTTGCCTGTTGTCTGTTTAACGAGCGGAGAAGGGGGGACAGAACACCACCCCTTAGTGGTTTACAGCACTCTCTGAGTGGTTTACAATGGCTGCATAACTGGGTCCTCATTTTACTGACCTCAGAAGGATGGAAGACTGACTCAGCCTTAAGGCTGTGGGCCATTATAGAGTTTGCTAGCAATACTGCATTCTGTGGGCCATTATAGAGTTTGCTAGCAATACTGCATTCTAACCACTGCACCATTAGGACTTCTTATATTATGCTGATAAATTGCCATCCAGTCTAGCTGCTGGTCTGTTGGCTTCAGAGCAGATTACTTAAAGGAGCATCTTCTCCTGTATGCTCCTACCTAGACCTTAAGATCTTAAAATGAGATCCTTCCCAAGGTCCTTCCACCAAAGTAAATGAGGTGGTTTTGAGCAAGAGAGGGAAAGATTTACTGTAGTGACAGTAAATATTTTCCCCAAAAAATACTCCCTAATGAGATCTGATCTACTGCAGAGGTGGTATTCAGCAGGTTCTGATCAATTCTGAAGAAACAGTAGCAGAAATTTTGAGTAGTTCGGAGAACCGGTAAATGCCACCTCTGACTGGCCCCCAACTGCCTCCTGAGTCCCAGCTGATCGGGAGGAAATGGGGATTTTGCAATAACCTTCCCCTGGAGTGAGGTGGGAATGCAGATTTTACAATATCCTTCCCCTGTCAGCCTTTGCTTCGCTACTTTGAGCCGAGGTGGCGCAGTGGTTAGAGTGCAGTACTGTAGGCCACTTCAGCTGACTGTTATCTGCAGTTCAGCGGTTCAAATCTCACCGGCTCAGGGTTGACTCAGCCTTCCATCCTTCCGAGGTGGGTAAAATGAGGACCCAGATTGTTGTTGGGGGCAATATGCTGACTCTGTAAACCGCTTAGAGAGGGCTGAAAGCCCTATGAAGCGGTATGTAAGTCTAACAGCTATTGCTATTGCTACTTGCTTTCGGCTGCCATTGAAATGGGGAGGGGGAGGCGTGGTATTTGGGAGGGGAAGTTTTCAGTACAGGAATGATTGTAAAAAGGGAGTTTGTTCTCACCATCTACTGCGCATGCTGCAGATAGTGGATTTGCCGCCAAGGCCAACTGTCCAGCATACCAACCTGATGATGCTTTTTGAAGATGAAACCCACATGACACCTGAGGAGTGTGTGGATTGGACCATGGGATGGGGTGGATTGGACCATGGGATGGGGTTACCAGGGGGAGGGAGTTGGGTCACATATTGATATCTATGATTACGCGTGCTTTTGCCTCAGATCTTGCTTTGCTTAGCTGCTATCTACTCATAACCAGTAAAAGTACTCTTAATTCTGCAAAATGGAGTTGAGTGGTTTCTTTCTTGGTTACTGAGGGAGGCTGCCTTGACATCCCCTGTCACACCCACCAAGCCATGCCACACCCACTAAGCCACATCCAGAGAACCGGTAGTAAACAATTTTTGAATCCCACCACTGACTCGTACCCATATGTTGGCCCTAGATGAAGACCTCCCAGGCTTTTAAATAATATTTAAATACATTCCAATCCTGTATTAGTTCATATTGTTTTAGGTTTGGACAACAGGCTTATTCCTGCCTAGTTTTAGATTTGATTTGATTACACACGTTTAACTAGAATTATATTTCTTCTTTAGAAAGTTTTGGTTTAGGGTTAGGGTGACTGGACAAAAATTAATTAAAATAAAATAGAGTAAATAGTCTCAAAGAAATGTTGCAAGTCAAGGAGAAGGTCACAAAGCTGAGGGAGATAAAATACATTTTAAAAAGAGGAGATTATGACAAGAGGCCAATGGAATATCCAAAGCTATATTTGTTAGGCAATTTTTAAAGGCAACCAACATGTAGCAAAGCAAGGTCAAACCAGATGTAGCATTGTGATTTTATTTTATTTTTTAAGTTGGGAAATCCGCTCACGTTTAAATATCATAGCTTTAAAAAATTGTTCCTCTGTTTCACTGCAACATAATATGATAATTATAGTGTGCCTAGCTTGAGTTTTAGGAGGGGAGAATATATGCATGTATAATACATGTGCTAAAAGCATGGTGTAAAATGAAAATTATTATCATTAATAATACATTGCTTGAATACCAAACATTTCAAAGTGAACCATATATTTTTCTGTTGGGCACTGTAGAAAATCTCTCAGATTGTAGAATCATAGAGTTGGAAGGGGACCTAAGAGATCATCAGTGCAATCTTCTGCACATTGCATGCAAGATTCACTATATCCCACCCAAAAGATGATTCTCCAGCCTCTGTTTGAAAATATCGAGTGGAGGGGAAGAAGCCACTCAATAAGTAAACTGTTTCACTGATTGGCATGTTTTTCCTAATGTCTGAACTATATCTTTGAAGTTTAAATCCATTAGTTCTAATTTCACTATCTGGAACAAAGGAGAATAAATCTGAATCACACACAACGTGAGTGTTTTGGGGAAATTGAAAACAGCTCTCGTGTTGCCCCTCATCCTTCTCTACTGGATACAAAACCTACTTAAATTTAACTGTTTCTAGAACTTGGTTTCTAGTTCTTTCATCATCTTGGTAACCTTTTTCTGGACTTATCAATGTTTTGTTTTAAATTGAGGTGTGCAGAACTGAATGCAATTTGAATTTGAATTGAATTTTAATGGATTTATATGCTGCCCAATCCCGGAAGACTCTGGGCGGCTCACAAAAAAACAGTTAAAAATACTAGAAAATTTAAAATACAAACAAAGAGGCACTTTTCCCTATGTACCCAAAAGAACAAGATATTGGATTTTACCATGCACTGGAGAGCAAATCTATATATAAATGGCATGCAGATGTTTTATTATAGTCAGTTACTCTTTAGAACATTGTTAGAAGGCAGAATTAAATACAGAATAACATGGATATGAAAAAACCCAGTAGAATTATACATAAATGAAAATAGTGATATATAAATATAAGCAGTTGGTAAATTCTTTTATACTGTAAAAATGTTCAGAATGGGATAAGTGATTATATAAAGGTATATTGTTATTAAATAGACAATCAAGAATGTAAGGGAATTAGGTTTATTGAAAAGAAAGAAATATTAATTGTAATTGAATATATGTTGCACAATGAAAGTGAGGTATCTAGTTATATTAAACGGAAAATCTGTGATTGTATATGTAGTAGTAGTTGTAGTTGTAGTTAAGTTTATTTATAGGCCGCCCTTTTCCCTGAGGGGACTCAGGGCGGCTAACAACTTGTATGGGAGGGGAAACATACAATGACATATAACACAATGTATAATTAAAATCGAGCAACATTCATTCAACATTCGGGTGGGGGCGGATTATACTCTTTACCCCCAGGCCTGACGGGATAGCCAGATCTTGAGGGCTGTGCAGAAGGTTTGAAGGGTGGTGAGGGTACGAATCTCCACGGGGAGATCGTTCCAGAGGGTCGGAGCTGCTACTGAAAAGGGTCTCCTCCGCGTAGTTGCCAGCCGGCACTGGCTGGCAGATGGCACTCGGAGGAGGCCTAATCTGTGAGATCTAATGGGTCGAGAGGAGGTGATTGGCAGGAGGCAGTCTCTCAAGTAATATGTAATTGAGAATATGGATGCAAAAACAATTGTAACCAAACAACATGCTGTATGTAATGGATGAGAATTTTTTAAAGTTGTTTTTTATGTTTAAAAATTAAAAAAAAATTGCAAAAAAAAAACCCAGTAAAATATATGCCATATACAGGTGAAACTTGAAAAATTAGAATATTGTTCAAAAGCTCATTTATTTCAGTAATGCAACTTAAAAGGTGAAACTAATATATGAGATAGACTCATTACATGGAAAGCAAGATAGTTCAAGCCGTGATTTGTCATAATTGTGATGATTATGGCTTACAGCTTATGAAAACCCCAAAGCCACAATCTCAGAAAATTAGAATATTGTGAAAAAGTGCAATATTCTAGGCTCAAAGTAGCAATAGCAATAGCAGTTAGACTTATATACCGCTTCATAGAGCTTTCAGCCCTCTCTAAGCGGTTTACAGAGTCAGCCTATTGCCCCCAACAACAATCCGGGTCCTCATTTTACCCACCTCGGAAGGATGGAAGGCTGAGTCAACCCTGAGCCGGTGAGATTTGAACAGCTGAACTGCAGAACTGCAGTCAGCTGAAGTAGCCTGCAGTGCTGCATTTAACCACTGTGCTACCTCGGCTCCTTATGCTAATCAGCTAATTAAGTTCCTGAGCCTTTAAATGGTTTCTCAGTCTGGTTCAGTAGGAATCACAATCATGGGAAAGACTGCTGACCTGACAGTTGTGCAGAAAACCATCATTTACATCCTCCATAAGGAGGGAAAGCCTCAAAAGGTAATTGCAAAAGAAGTTGGATGTTCCCAAAGTGCTGTATCAAAGCATATTAATAGAAAGTTACATGGAAGGGAAAAGTATGGAAGAAAAGGGTGCACAAGCAGCAGGATGACCGCAGCCTGGAGAGGATGGTCAGGAGAAGTCCATTCAAAAGTGTTTGGGATTTTCACAGGGAGTGGACTGAGGCTGGAGTCAGTGCATCAAGAGCCGCCACATACATGTCATATTCCTCTTGTCAAGCCGTTCCTGAACAACAAATGTCAGAAGCGTCTTACCTGGGCTAAAGAAAAACAGACCTGATCTGTTGCTCAGTGGTCCAAAGTCCTCTTTTCCGATGAGAGCAACTTTTGCATCTCATTTGGAAACCAAGGACCCAGAGTATGGAGGAAGAATGGAGAGGCACACACTGCAAGATGCTTGAAGTCCAGTGTGAAGTTTCCACAGTCTGTGTTGATTTGGGGAGCCATGTCATCTGTTGGTATTGATCCACTGTGCTTCATTAAGTCCAGGGTCAACGCAGCCATCTACCAGAAGATTTTGGACCACTTCATGCTTCCTTCCGCAGACGAGCTTTATGGGGATGCTGACTTCATTTTCCAGCAGGACTTGGCACCTGCCCACACTGCCAAAAGCACCAAAACCTGGTTCAATGACCGTGGGATTACTGTGCTTGATTGGCCAGCAAACTCGCCTGAACTGAACCCCATAGAGAATCTATGGGGCATTGCCAAGAGAAAGATGAGAGACATGAGACCGAACAATGCAGAAGAGCAGAAGGCCGCTATTGAAGCATCCTGGTCTTCCATAACACCTCAGCAGTGCCACAGGCTGATACCTTCCATGCCACGCCGCATTGATGCAATAATTGCTGCAAAAGGGGCCCAAACCAAGTATACGTTTACACTTTCAGAGGTCCGATATTGTTCTATGTACAATCCTTGTTTTATTGATTGCATGTAATATTTCAATTTTCTGAGATTGTGGATTTGGGGTTTTCATAAGATGTAATCATCACAATTATGAGAAATCACGGCTTGAACTATCTTGCTTTGCATGTAATGAGTCTATCGCATATATTAGTTTCACTTTTTAAGTTGCATTACTGAAATAAATGAACTTTTGCACGATATTCTAATTTTTCGAGTTTCACCTGTATAGGAATGAAGTGATGAGGCAAAATGAAGATTGTTAATTAAATGTCAGTGAAGTTTAATTTGATAGATATTTGAATGTATCCATACAATCCATATCCAAGAGGAAGAAATATTTTAAGTGTTTGATATCAGAAATCAGAGCTATTTTCATTACTGTGGTTTATATGATCCAATATTCAAAATTCTTGAACTGCTCTTCACAATATAGTTGCCAAGTAACAGCAACATATCACTTATTCCTTTGTTTCTAGCAGCTGTGGAAATAACACCCCATTGTGTTTGCTTATAACTATATTGATGTCAAACAAGACTGATGACAAGTCTAATAACAGGGAAAAATTACATTGAAGCAATCATTTTATATGGCACATCAGTATACACAAAAGCTCATCGCACGTTACTGAATTGTGAAAATCTAGTTTTATGAAATTTATGGTAACACCGAAAATATTAATTATTTTCAGTCGTCTTTGTCATAACTTCTTTGACAATAGAACTCTAATATTTCAAGAAAACATAAAATAATATTTCAAGAATTGGATTGAGTCAGAAGACGTGGGAAAGGATCCCAGTCATGGATTCAATGATTCAAAAGGGTAGAATAGTATTTGCCAGTTAATAGTCTCAAGGTGCTTTTTCAAAAGGCAACTGGACTTTGTTTTTCCTTGAAGAGGTTTCGCTTCTCATCCAAGAAGCTTTTTCAGTTCTGAGTCAGAACGTCAATCACAATTGAAGAAGCTTCTTGGATGAGAAGCAAAAAAGAATTTGTAATTTGAATGTTCCAACACTGGAAGTTTTTAAGATGTTGGATAACCATTTGTCTGAAGTGGTGTAGGGTTTCCTGCCTTTTGTAATCAATCATTAATTATAAGTTACAAACAACAATTGATAAATTCTAAGAAATCAATGGGAGAAGATGTAGGAAAGGTGAGAAGATGAGAAACGATGAGAAGTGAGAGGGTGTTATAGGAATTAAGTGTTCAGCAGAATGATGGCACCGGCGAGGGGCGGGGGGAGGAGACTAACTCTATGTCTTGCTTTGGCATCCAATCCTCTAAGCTCTTTTTCTGTGTTGCTACTATTAAAATAACTCTTGCTGATTCACAAATTTTCAGTTGTTCATATAACATGACTATGCTATGACTCTGTGCACAGTCAGTCAAACTGCATGATCCATAAGGTGGTGTGGCAGTCCTTTTTCCTGTGACCATATTTATCTATAAGGCAGTGATTCTAGACAATATATAACTTATACCTTATGTCAGCCTCTGCTTTGCTGTTGCTGCCATGAAACGGGGAGGGAGGGCATGGTATTTGGGAGGGGTTACTCATTGTGCTGGAGGAAGGTTCTGGAGTTCAGCTGCCTGTCGGACTACGCGTGCGTAGGAGATTCCCGCCAGGACTAACGGCACCGACATTCCATCTTCGTGATGCCTTTTGAAGTTATCTCACACCTGACACTTGGGAGACTTATGATTGGACTGTAACTGTGATGCCCAGGGGTGGGGAATGGGCTATTCTATATATCAATCGCTTTCGCGCCTAAATAATCAGACTTCGCTTCGCTATGCCTTTAATCATTTATAATTAGTAAAAGTACACTTGATTTCTACTCATGGAGTCTCGTGGTCTTCTTTCCTAATTATCTGATGGAGAGGATCTGACACCTTACTTGTATGCCATTCAAAACGTATATAACCAATATCCCAGGATAACGTAATAGAATTGGAGGTGACAAGCAAAGCTTGTCAAACAAATCTTGCACAGAATACCTATTAATAATGGTGAAAAGCAACCCTGAAATATGCTAAAAAATAGCATCTCTTTAAGCTTTTAGGACCAAGAATTTAATGCTATGAACTATTTTCTGGGACCTGTATTTCGAATTACCTGAAGAATGAAAAAGAAAAAATAACTGAAAACAAAGAAACATTTTAAGTCTTAAGGAAAAAAATAAAACTCTTGTCATATTCATATTCAATATTTCTATATTATCAAGGACAGTCAAGTTTGACTTTGTCCTTCATTGTAGAGTTTTCAAACTCTTTCTTCTGTTGATTTTTTTTTTTTTTGAGAAAGCAATTCTGTTTAATTTCCACTGAGACAGAAAAATATAAACTTAGTTTCTTCTGAAACTTTAGAACAAAAGCATGAAGTAATAATTTATGGTTCCTAAAAATGTAAATATGCAGCAAAATGTAAACTTAGTTTCTTCAGGAACTTTAGAACAAAAGCGTGAACTAATTATTTATGGTTCCTAAAAATGTAAATATGCAGCAAAATGTAAACTTAGTTTCTTCAGGAACTTTAGAACAAAAGCGTGAACTAATTATTTATGGTTCCTAAAAATGTAAATATGCAGCAATTTCCTTTACGGCTTTTCTAACAGAATGTAGAAGAGACATGCTTATTATGACTTAAGGCATTCAGTGTATTTTAATTTTGCTAACCCCTTGTTTTTACTTTTAGGCAATACTGCAAAGATATTCATTGAGGTTCAGGATGAAAACGATCATGCTCCCATCTTCACGAAAAAAATTTATATAGGAGGTGTCTCGGAAGACGCTAGAATGTTTTCTTCCGTGATCAAAGTGAAGGTAGGAATTATGCTGAACAACCCATTTTGTTTTCAATATTTTTAGAAGGTACACTTATAAAGCCTACTATCCATTCAAACATGTACCCTAGAGTCTTATCTGCATGCAGAAAGATCACTTAGTATGCAATGCATACAGATTTTCAGCTATCTGAGAATGGAAGCTTTGCTTATTGCTTATTATTTAACAGAAATTTCCAAAACTGCAGAAGAAGCGTTAGAAGGAATTTGAAAATGAGAGCTGGGCTCAAAATTGCTACACTCCCTTAAATACAGAAGCAGCTTCTATAATAATTCTTTAAGTTTTTGTAAATGAAGGGATTTTTTAATTACTGCTTTTTTAATCCCAATGTATCCTATTAATACTTCCAGTTAGATCCAATATTTTTAACTTATTGTATGTATTGATATAATAAATTATTTCTACTACATGCTGCCCACTCTTTGAAGTATAATTATTCATAGAATAACACAGTTGGAAGGTATTTGGTATTTGGTATTTATTGATGCTTATAGGCCGCCCTTTTCCCTGAGGGGACTCAGGGCGGCTTACATAAAATAAAGGGGGGGGGGTATACAGACAATAGACACAACAATACATAGAAGTAAAATAGTAAGCAACATTCATTCATCATTCGGGTGGGGACAGTTATCTTTGTCCCCAGGCCTGACGGGCTAGCCAGGTCTTAAGGGCTGTGCGGAAGGTCTGGACGGTGGTGAGGGTACGAATCTCCACGGGGAGATCGTTCCAAAGGGTCGGAGCTACTACTGAAAAGGCTCTCCTCCGTGTAGTTGCCAGTCGGCATTGACTGGCAGATGGAACTCGGAGGAGGCCTAATCTATGTGATCTTATTGGTCGCAGGGAGGTAATTGGCAGGAGGCGGTCTCTCAAGTACGCAGACCCACTAGCATGAAGGGCTTTATGAGTGATAAGTAGCACCTTGAAGCGCACCCGGAGATCAACAGGTAGCCAGCGCAGCTCGCGGAGGATAGGTGTTATGTGGGTGAACCGAGGTGCACCCACAATCACTCGCGCGGCTGCGTTCTGGACTAGCTGGAGTCGCCGGATGCTCTTCAAGGGCAGCCCCATGTAGGTGAAGGGACCTTAGAAGTCATCTAGTCCAACCATTTGCATGAGCAGGAGAACTTATACCATTTCAAACAAATGGCTGTCCAGTCCCTTCTTGAAAGCCTCCAATGATGGGGCACCCAGTACTTCTGAAGCAAGCCATTCTACTGGTAATTGTTCTCACCATTAGAAAATTTCTCCCTAGTGTTAGGTTACTTCTCTCCTTGATTAGTTTCCATCCATTGTTTCCTGTCTTTCCTTCAGGTGCTTTGGAAAATAGTTTGACACCCTGTTCTTTGTGGCCGCCCCTCAGTTATCAGAACATTGTTATCATGTTTCCCCTAGTTCTTCATACCCAATTCCTGCAACTGTTCTTCGTATGTTTTATTTTCACTTAAATATAGAGTCAGCTTCTGTTCTTTGAGTTTTGATAAATAAAGGGCTTTTTAATTACTGCTTTCTTTTTTAATCCCAAAGTATGCTGTTAATACTTCTAGTCAGATCCAGTATTTTTTAACTTGTTGTACTTATTGATATAATAAATTTTTTCTAAAATATGATGCCTACGCTTTAAGGTATAATTATTCTTGCTTACCCATTCAAAATCTGAACTCCTGTATCTTACCCAGAAGATGCTACTTAATGTTGCTACCAGTTGAAAGGTTGGAAAAGATGATTGATGAGAAGTGTGTTTTTGTAGCTCAATCTAGCTCTTACCCTAGTTGCAATATCTCTGAATTAACATAATTAAGAACTGCCTGAAATAAAATATGGAAGAAACACCTGCTGTTGTTGTTCCATTAGGGTCAATGAAGACAGAATTCCTTATAAATTAGGGGTTTGGAACTACTTTTCTATTTTAAAAAAGTTTATACACTTTTCCAGATCCATTATTGTACATAATAAATACAAAATGAGGTAGATAACAAGCTAAATCTAAACAAATATAATGAATTATTTGGTGTACTGAAAACAGAATCACTTCTGAATGTAGAGATAAGCTACATACAGAGCATTGGATATTGCCTGAAAAATAACTTTGTACCTTTTCATAGAACAATTTTATCATTATATATCTTACTTATTTACTTTATTCTCATTGTACGTATATGCAAATTATATACATACAACAAAATTCACACAACATCCATAGACCAGACCCAACACACATAACAATCCCCAAATACACCCCCACCCACCAAAAAAATTCCCCACCCCTAAACCACCCAAGCATCCACACAACAGACCCAGTAGTGGTGTCCAATAGCTCACTGATGGTGGCCCTTTATCTATGACTATAAAGACATTTTATTTGTTGGACAAATAGTAGTATGATTATAAGGTGAATATTCAGTGCAGTATCTGATTTCTTTATATCATGCACATATATATTGGTTTCTGTTATGATGGACTCTTGTGACGAGCCGATTGACAGATGATGGAAGCAGTTAGCTTCCTCCCATAATTTACCAGGGGTTGTAAAAATCTAATAGATACCTTTCACCCTGGCTTCGCTGATAACAGATAAGAGCCTGTGGCCTAATGGCTAAGATGTTTGCCTAATATGTAATATAGCCCAGGTTCAAATCCCAGTAAGGGTATGGCTTGCTGATGAGAGCTAAATAGTTTGATATAGATCTATACTAGTCTCCCTTTATTTATTTATCAGCACAAATAAAAAACATATGTTTTGTTGTATTTGTGCTGATAAATAAATAAAGGGAGACTAGTATAGATCGATTTCAAGCTATTTGGCTCTTATCAGCTAGCCATACCCTTACTGGGATTTGAACCTGGGCTATATTACATATTTAATATTATAATATATATATATATATATATATATATATATATATATATATATATATATATATATATATATATATATATATATATATATATATATATATATATATATATATATATATATATATATATACACACACACACACACACATATATACATATATACATACACACACACACACACACACACACACACACACACCCCATCTGTATACCTTTTTACCATGCTGTATGTTAAGTTCCCTTTAAGATTTTAAGGCCATGTATGTAATACTCCTCCCAGGTTTTCCCGCATTAACTACAGCAACAATTTTCATTTGGTTGTATGATAATTTAATATAATTTGAGCTCCTAATGCAGTATGTGGAGCATAAGAAAAATGAATAAATCATATTTATTCATCAAATTTCTTACACCTCCATCACAGAAAATCTAACGGGCATTATTTTTTAAACATTGTTTGGGATATACAGTAGACTGAGAACATTTTCAGGCTGATTAATGTTGTTTTAAATCATAAGAAATGCTTCTTTAACTTTTATTGATTTTCCAAAACTGGATATTTATTGTAAAAATCTTGTTATACAGATAATAAATAACTAGTAATATTAATGTTGATCATATATTTAAATTTCTGATCAAAAATAAATTGTTGGTTTTGCTTTAAATATAGTTCCTTTTTAAAAATCCAAGCATTTTAGGTGTTTCTGAAGCTCCCAAATCATATGGGCCAGATTTCGATCAACTAAAATGTTTTGATAATTTTTCTGATTCTATCATTTCTACCTCTTATGTGGAGCCATTATAAAAATGGGGAAACAACCGATAAATAACAAAATACTGTACAACTAAATATTTTCTGCTTTACATCTTTTTAAAAACTATGTATTGAATTTTAGGATTCCAAATTCACAGTAACTCTTCTTATACCGGAGAAAGCCTGAAGTAATGAATAAAGCAAAGGATATAGAAAAATGCCAGTTTGGTTTTGAAGTTCAACCTTACACTAAAAACAGAATCAAAAGGATATTTCTGATTACTTAGCTCAGTTGCTGCATTTTAATGGAAAGGGAAGTTCTATCGGTGCAAATTTAATAGGAGGGATCATTAAAATTCACACTTAAAATAAGATGTAAGAAAAGAAATAGTTGATCTCCTGAGTAAAAAAAAAAAAAAGGGCTCTAAATTTTTGCTGAGGTAGAAATGTTCCGTTATTATTGCTATTCCTATGAGTTTCTCTGCAGGTCATTGACAATGATAAATGTATGTGAAAACTTGAAAATAGGAAATATCAGAAAATTTCGATGTCAGATTTTTAACTCTTCAGGAGCACTGTATGTTTTATATGAGAGCCGAGGTGGCGCAGTGGTTAAATGCAGCACTACAGGCTACTTCAGCTGGCTGCAGTTCAGCAGTTCGGCTGTTCAAATCTCACCGGCTCAGGGTTGACTCAGCCTTCCATCCTTCCGAGGTGGGTAAAATGAGGACCCGGATTGTTGTTGGGGGCAATATGCTGACTCTGTAAACCACTTAGAGAGGGCTGAAAGCCCTGTGAAGCGGTATATAAGTCTAACTGCTATTGCTATTGCTATATTCTGAGCCAGATTCTAGTACATTAGTTGATCCTATTAGATAAACAGCCTTTTCCAAATAATGTGTTTTAATTGAATCTTAAAAGGAAGAGTTGTCATGGTGCTGTTGAGTTTTTATTCTGAATGAGAGAACATTGGACATTTGTGGTTTATAGTGCTGCCAAATTACTAGTGGAGAATCAATGGAGAACCACAGCTAGATTTTTATTTTATTTTTTTGCTTTCCAGCCATATAAATTCGAGAAATGTAAGCTGCTGTTTACATATGTTCAGATTAAAATGCAAACCAACCTAATTACTCCCTACTGCTATTAAGACAGGTGTGAGGCTTTGCTCTCACAACTATTTCTTCTAATTTTGGCATGTTCTCAGTAAAAACTAAGCCAAATAAATGATTCTTCAGATGTGTTCTGTTTTTTCCAGACTGGGAGAAGGATGGGAAGCTGCCAGAGGCATCAGTAGCAATGTTATTCCCTGGGAGAAATTGAAACTTAAGGAGTAAAATACAGTTTTAAAATATTCTTTCCATATGCCAGAATACTGATCAAGCTATCATGTGGCTGTTAAAACCAGTTGCATTAAATGTAAACACACATTTAACATATCGTACCATTTGCCTCTTGATTTTTCTTTAACAAAAGAGAAACCAAACCCTCAGTTGTACCAATAAAAAAGAAAAAGAGGAATAAAGAACACTATTGTCCATACTGAGCTAGCAAAGAGTGATGGGAAATCTTTGTAATGTAAAAGAGAATCCACAAAGAAGAAAAGATATGTCAAAGTGAAGCTAATTATGGATCTTATGAAGCTTTGAATCTTCATTATTTATGTGTTTATACGTTTCGGTTCATACAGAATAGAATAACAAAATAACAGAATGACAGAGTTGGAAGGGACCTTGGCGGTCTTCTAATCTAACCACTTGCTGAAGCAGGAAACCCTATACCATTTCAGACAAATGGTTGTCTAAAAACCTCTAGTGTTAGACAGCACACAACTTTTAGCGGCAAGTCATTCCACAAATTAATAGTTCTGTCAGGAAATTTCTCCTTATTTCTACGTTGGATCTCTCCTTGATTAGTTTCCGTCCATTGTTTCTTGTTCTACCCTCAGGTGCTTTGGAGAATAGCTTGACTCCCTCTTCTTTGTGGCAACCCCTGAGATATTGGGACACTGCTATTATGTCACCCCTCGTCTTTCTTTTCATTAAACTAGACATACCCAATTCCAGCAACCGTTCTTCATATGTTTTAGCCTTCAATGCCTTAATCACCTTCGTTGCTCCTATCCTATTTTTGCTCACATAAATAATCATGTGAGGGTTTATTTGTTCTGGGAGACACTTCACAGAACAATCATGCGTTGAAGTGGATCAGGATTTAGGCATCCCTACTTCTAGTCCAACATCATAACTACTATACCACACTGGCTTTTCAGATTTCAAATTTGACACAAATATAGACAGGACTGCAGGCCATAAGCATAACCATGTCTTGCCAAAAAGATATATTCGTTAGAACATTTCTTTAAATGCCATTCACATAAATGTTATTCTTTTAGCAAGCAGTATTATGATGAATGACTGTTGAGATTTGCTCTGCTGAGGAAGAAAGGTAATAGCAATAGCAATAGCAGTAGACTTATATACCGCTTCATAGGGCTTTCAGCCCTCTCTAAGCGGTTTACAGAGTCAGCATATTGCCCCCAACAACAATCCGGGTCCTCATTTTACCCACCTTGGAATGATGGAAGGCTGAGTCAACCTTGAGCCGGTGAGATTTGAACAGCTGAACTGCTGATCTAGCAGTCATCTGAAGTAGCCTGCAATGCTGCATTTAACCACCGCGCCACCTCAGCTCTGAAAGAAAGGTGCCATTTTTACATTTTCAATTTTCTACTAGATTAAGATTTGTACTTTGGAGGGGAGGGGGCTGAACCTAAATAATATAAATAATCTAATATAAATATCAGAAATAAAACAAAATCTTGCAACTCATAATGTGAGAAAATAAAGATAGATGAGCAGAGTGTCAAAATATGGTCAAAAAAAATAAAATAAAGTAAAAGCCATTTGTAAGGGCGAAACAGAAAAATGTTATCCACAATGTTTTGTCAAAGAAAATTTTGTCCCTTCCCCTTAGCCAAAAGAATCAGAGTAGTTATGGGCAGTTGCTGGAGAAGAATTGACTTATTAAGACCTGTGGGAGAAGCCACTGGTAAGGACTAACAGATGAACCAGAAATGTAGATTATTTAGCATCAAGATACTTGAAGGATTATCTATTCCAGTTAGCGTCAACTTGTCCAAGGACTCCCTATAGAAGATGATATTGGAAATGCCCCATTTTCATAAGACAAGGAGGAACTAAGGCAAGTAGGTTTTATATTGTCACTTTTGGATCTCTTCTTTGAAATAGCCTGCATCTAAAAGTTAGACTGCACCTTTTCCATAGGAGAGCAAAACTAAACTAAGGAGTTTTAAGGTGTAATTCTTCAGCACCATGATGTTCTTATTCTACACATTACTATTATTGCCGTTTTTTTATACTCTCTTGAAACCTGCTGAGAATCCGAATGGTTTGGTAGCTCAGTCCAGAAGACAGGATAGAGGTACAAAGCAGAAATCAACCAATACCCAAATACTCTGTGATTCAGGAACATATCGAAATTATTTCTTGCTTAGGAATGCTCAAAGCTTCTTTTAACCTTTCCTGCCCAAGAAGAAGAGCCACTAGGCGCATTGTATGGTACAGAACATCTAAGCTCATGATTCAAGACAAAACATAATTTTTTTTTTTTAACCAGGATTTTATAAACAAAGTTTCATAGTCAGCATCACATTAAGTGAAGGGCAAACCAAGTAGTATGATACAGGTATTCCTTGACTTACAACCGTTCGCTTAGGGACTATTCAAAGTTACAATGGTGCTGAAAAAAAGTGACTTATGACCATTTCTCACACTTACAACTGTTACAGCATCCCCCATTGATCATCGTGTGATCAAAATTCAGATGCTTGGCAACTGTCTCATATTTATGACAGTTGCAATGTCCCAGGGTCACGTGATCCCCTTTTGCAATCTTGCAATGTCAGTGGGGAAGCCAGATTCACTTAACAACTGTTTTCCTAACTTAACACCTGCAGTGATTCATTTAACAACTGTGGCAAGAAGATTGTAAAATGGGGCAAAATTCACTTACTCAATTTTCACTTAGCGATAGAAGTTTTGGCTCAATTGTGGTTGTAAGTCAAGAACTTCCTATATGGAAGTGTTAAGAGCCGTGAAGCCCCCTTCACGGCTCTTAACACACGGCAGACAATTAAACTTAAAAGGAACTTTTCTCTATCAGTTCACAGTTCAAACTGGCTTCGAGCCCAAAAATAACATAAATACAAGTCTTTGACCAGATAACGTAATGAAAACAAATCTTTCTTACGGCAACTCAATTTGAAGAAAATGAAAGCAAAACACTTCTTCCCAAAGTCTCTATGAATCAGGGTTACAGACATACAGAGCACTTATCCAAGTGAATCTTACAGAAACCACGACTGATGATCAAACAATGTTGTACAAACCAAGGCACGCACGGAGGAACGTTGACTCCAGCGACTAGGGCATGGCAGCATCCGTCCTTTTATCTCCAAACTTGCTTCTAACCAGCCCCAGCTGCATAATGAATCTTGTATCCCGAAAAGACTCACAGCAGACATCTGCTGAGTCACAACAGAACCCCATCAACCAGTCCTTTATGAGAAGGTACTTTACTAAGAAAGCTACTACTTCAGTTCAGTGATTCATTACTTGAGACAACTGCAGAGATTTTGCTCCTCCTAAGTTGTTCTTTCTTAAGAATGCCTCTGGGAACAGGTTGCCAAGGTGGCTAGACTATTTTCTTATTCAATTATCTGTGTCTTATACATCTCAAAATTAATGACTGCATTCCTATGGCTACGTATCTAGAGTTCTGATTTAATAAGATGGGTAACCATGCTTGGACATTCTGCCTAAAAAAATTGATCATTTTTAACTGAAGAACAGTCCAAATAAATTTCTTCAATCTCCATTCATTTTTAGTCATCCATCTATCGTTATTCAACATGGAAAAATGTTTTAAAGTTGAATCTTCAAAAGCCATAATTTCTGGGAATTCTGAATGCCTTAGTTTCCACATAACTGCAGATTGGAGAAGACAGTTCTACATTATTTCATATATTTGGAGCTAAATAACAAGTTATTTTGGCTTGTGTACTCTTGTAGTTACCATATACATTTCTCTCCATGGTGGTGTAATTTTAACTATCCTGGATGATTAGTTTTTATAACTATTAATTTTTACTGTAGGAAATTTATGTGCATTGGAATAAAATAAAGCAAAGCAGTTACATGCTTCTAAAGTGATCTCCGTTTATTTATCTGAGAGCCATGAAAAAAGGCTTCAGTCTGATGGATGCTTATGTAGTAATTTAAGTTGAAATTAATTCCTAGTATTTTGACTATAAGACATTGCTGTAGCTTAAATGTCCAAAGAGTAATTATGTACTTCTATTTCCTGTACTGAAATACAATATGAATCAGAAATATAGTCTCTTGTATAGCATTATTGGCAGTCTCTTATTAAATTGAATTAAATGTTTTGGACCAAATCAAAAAAGAACACCTTTCTGAAAGACTAATTAATTTAACATGAATAACAACAGACAGGCAAGGAGTTATATCAGTTCATATATATTTCATGAAAAATTTAAAAAGGTGCAGTAAATGTATCTTTTAACTTTACAAATGTAATCCTATTTACAACAGGAAACTAATAAAAAAATTAAATCTATCTTTCTATTTATTGTGGGGTTCTTAATAAAATACCTATTTTGATAAAGTTTAAATGTAAAGCATTTTTTAAATATATGACCTCAATACCTTCCCCCGCCCCCATCCATCCACACACACACACACACACACACCCATCCATCCATCCATCCATCCATCCATCCATCCATCCATCCATCCATCCATCCATCCATCTATCTATCTATCTATCTATCTATCTATCTGTAGATATAGATATCTATATAGAGATATAGGGAAGCATTATGCTTCCTCCCATATTTGGGCTTTGACAAAAGAAAAAACACTTAATCATTCTCTTGACTCAGCTAATAAGGAAAGAGAGCTTGTGGCTTACATGTTAATATAACTGCCTAATATGTAAAAACAGCCCAAGTTCGAATCCCAGTAAGGGTATGGCTAGCTGATGAGAGCTAAATAGCTTGAAATAGATCTGTACTAGTCTTCTTTCATTTATTTATCAGCAAAAATGCAACACACACACACATATATAGATCTGTGCACTCTCAATGACATGCCTATAACATATATTAAAGCATCTTATTTTTTTATCTAAACCAATTATGTTTTAAAAACTAAAAATAAATTCAGAGGAATTTATTACTTAACTAAATTTATTACTTAACTAAAATTTGAGCATTTTAATAATTAATAAATTATTAATGAATTAATTAAAATTAATAGACATACATATGCAAATACTTATAAGGTGAGTTTTGCTACAATTCTAGTATTTCATTTTTTCTCTTTTCAACCTTTTCTCCATTTTCCTCAGGAATAACATTTTTGCCATCACCGAAAAATGATCTGTCCCACATTCTGAATCTTCCATCAGCCTTGTTTTCTTTATTAATTCTACACAGCTTTTTATCACAAACACAATCTAATCAGCATGCTTTTCAAAGTGGATGCCTCCCTTGGCCACATGCACATTTAAATGGGATTAAGTTTAAAAAACATAATCAAAATAGGCCTACGAACAGATATTTATAACCCTCGTTCTTATTTATTTACTTAAGCATTTCTGTAGTTGCCCAATGTCATGCTATGTGACTTTGAGCCGTATACAAAAAGAACTGAAAACTCTAATCAATACAAAAATAACGTATTTCATTCAAATGTACTAAAATAATAAAATGGCAGTCAAAACTGAAATCTTCATCAATGGTGGACTCAATTCATAATAACATCAAGGCCTGGAGGGGCAGAGGGCTCTCCCCATGACTCAGGACTTTTTCTCTCATCAATTCACAACAAGAACAACATTTTAACATATTCATTCAGAATACTTTACATTTTTTTCTTAAACTCATCTCTAGGTCTTTCACTATCACCATTCACTGAAATATCACATGTAAATTATTACTCATCTATCAATTCCTACTTTCATAGGTGCACTAAATAGGATAGATGGCATGAATTCATATTTCTGATGTGCATTTCAGCTTTTTAAATTTAGAATTAAATGTATACCTTCCATGTTTGCACTCTTCAAGTCCAAAGATTCAGACCACCATCAATCAGATCAATGTCTTCTATCCTTGCTGCTAGCTTGAGAGTAAATATTATCTCATTGCGTACACATCCTTTTCATAATAAATAAGTATTTTAAAAAAATAGTTGCATCTATTTGTCTATGAAATTTGTTGCGGTTCTTAGCATGAATTTGTTTAAATATTTTGCATCTCAGTTGTTCTGCAGACATTTTTCCTCTCTGCATTATCTAGTGTTATTTCTTTATTCAGTCTGCAAGGTTCAATTAACACATTAGCCGGTAATTGATTAATTAAAAGACTGAGGTTCTCTGTTTAATAGTGTTGACATATTCCCTCAGTGTTTTACAGTTCATTAACATCTGGTTATAACATAGAATGCCTTAAGTGGTGTTTGGGGTTTTTTTGCTCACCTTTTCTCCAGACTTCCTGACAAGGAGTAATGAGAGGTCAAAAAATGCCCTTTGCATTATTCAGTTTTTAATTAGTTAAGTACTGTAGTAATTTTGTCAAAATACTTTCTAAACTCTGAATTCTCCTAGTTTCATCTTAAGTAATGACACAATATTTCTCACAAACAGTTAATGTTTCATGCCATTACTAATCACTTCCCCATCTCCCTTTGTGCCGCAGAATCCTTGAATTGCAAATTCAGGTTATAAAAGAGAATGGTGGGATATAGATCCCCAGAAGCGGCACCAAAATCTTCAGTATTCAAAAGATAAATCAGATTTCATGAGTACATAAATCTCTAAAGAAAATTATATATATATATATATATATATATATATATATATATATATATATATATATATATATATATATATATATATATATATATATATATATATATATATATATTTTATATATATTAGATTTTTACAACCCCTGGTAAGCCCCAATTATGGGAAGAAGCTAACTGCTTCCATCATCTGTCAATCGGCTCGTCACAAGAGTCCATCACGACAGAAACCCAATATTTTTACTGTTGCTTTTGTTATATTTGTGTTTTTTTATTATTATTATTATTTGTGCTGATAAATAAATAAAGGGAGACTAGTATAGATCTATTTCAAGCTATTTAGCTCTCATCAGCTAGCCATACCCTTACTGGGATTTGAACCTGGGCTATATTACATACTAATGGCTAAGATCTCTGCCTAGTATACTAGTCTTCCTTTATTTATTTATCAGCACAAATAAAACACACACACACACACACACACACACACACACACACACACATATATATTAGGAACAGAGGTGGCATTCAGCAGGTTCTGATGAGTTCTGGATAATAGGTAGTGGAAATTTTGAGTAGTTTGGAGAACCGGTAAATACCACCTCTCATTGGCCACGCCCCCATCTATTCTCTGCATCCTGAGTCCCAGCTGATCAGGAGGAAATGGAGATTTTATAGTACCCTGCCCCTGCCACGCCCACCAAGCCATGCTCACCAAGCCATGCCATACCCACCAAGCCCACCGAATCGGTAGTAAAAAAAAATTTGAATCCCACCACTGATTAGGAAGGAAGCAAAGTCTAAAGCTGACTGAGCTTTGAATGTTTATTTATAAGAGCCACGGTGGTGCAGTGGTTAGAATGCAATATTGCAGGCTAATTCATTGCTCACTGCCAGCAGTTTATTTCTGACTCAGGATTGACTCAACCTTTCATCCTTCTGAGGTCAATAAAATGAGGATCTAGATTGTTGGGGGCAAAATGCTGACTCTGTAAACCACTTAGAAAGGACTGTAAAACACTATGAAGTGTTATATAAGTCTAAGGGCTATTGGTATAATTGATATAACAACACATAATAACAACAACAACAACAACAACAACAACAATGTCCTAGGCCCCTGGGTGGGGCCCGACTAGTAATCAATGCAAAATCTGGCTAAACAACTGGCCGCTGTGATACAATTCTGTTGTTGTGAACAACAATAACAACCCACTTGATCAGTGGGTGCAGCAAAATTTCACAAACTGACTACTTACAACGCCATGACCGCATTGCTAAGATCATTCATTGGAAATTGTGCCAAAAGTTTGGATTTGAGTACAGCAAAAACCACTGGGAACATGAGGTTCAGAAGGTTTTAGAGAATGAGAAAATCAAGATCTTGTGGGACTTCAGAATCCAGACTGACAGGCACTTGGCCCACAACACACCTGACATAACAAGAGTTGAAAAGAAAGAAGTATGGTTCATTGACATTGCAATACCTGGAGATGCACGAATTGAAGATAAACAGCAAGAAAAAATCACAAAGTACCGGGACTTGCAAATTGAAGTTGAGCAACTGTGGAAAAAGAAATTGTTGTCCCAATTGTAATTGGAGCCATTGGAGCAATACCTAAAGAGCTACCTCGCTATTTGGAAATTTTAAATTTATCAGACTTGAACATTCTGATTCTACAAAAAACGACTCTACTTGGAACAGCTTATATCCTCCGACGTTACCATAACAGTTCCTAGGTCCTTGGTTAGGGCTCGAGCTGTTGAGCTACCAACCAGTCTCAAAGGCTGTGAACCTCACCAAAAATTAACCACATAATAATAATAATAATAATAATAATTGTACCATCCTTAGACCTACTGAAAACAAGCTGCAACACGGGTCCTGCATTTCTGAAAGCTCAAATATTAGCAATTTCATATCCATTTGTGCATTTTATGAAGATTGCTTTCACTGAAGATTGCTTGTGACAAACTGCAAAGGATTTGTGAATTTGAAATGAGTTTCAAATGCAGGGTAATAATCCTTTCTAGTGTTGGACTGCAAACCGATCCTGTTTGAACAGAGTGTTCAATCTTTGCTGCTCAAGATTTCCACTACTGTGGTAATGGTCTGGCCTAGTAACCATATTTTTTTTGGCAAAGGAGTGTGTCAATTAAATTCCTGATAGAATGCTCATTATTTATCAACCTGTGTTTAAAAGTTATTCTCCATTAACGTACCACCCTGACTTCTACTCCACCGATGTATTCCAAATGTATTATATGTATTATATCTTCGGCTTCCGACGTACATTTCATTTTCTGTGCACGTGCCAAGCTCTGAGTTGATTCTTTCATTCCATCTCCCTGTTTAGGTGTTTCACAATCTTATTACTATCATCTTTTTTTCTGAAAGCGTATCGTCAAAACATTTACATAAATCAGAATGAAGGTGCTTGATAGTTCCTACCTGAATCTTTCTGGACTATTTCCTCCAAAAGATGGGTAAGACAAGACCTCTGTATTCTAGCCCCATTTCTTTCTAACTGGCATCCAATACAACCATGAGGTCTCTCTCATCTTCTAATCATCACTCTCCAACGTTAGCAGATGGTACAATTTGTGCCTTGCTATTGTGCAGACACTATAGTAATTTTATCAGTCTCCCAGGCGTGGCACGACAAAACCGCGGTCCACTAAAGCGCGCCCGATTAAAGCGCGTCGCTGACGTCATCAGCAGCGCGACAACAGCGACCGTGGAGAAAAAAGAGTGCCTTAAAAAGCGCTTTGAAAGCAAGCCGATTCACGTTAAGGTAAGGGTTAGGTTTAGGGTTAGAGTTAGGTTAAGGGTTAGGGTTAGGTTTAGGGTTAGGTTAAGCGTTAGCGTTAGGTTTAGCGTTATGTTAAGGGTTAGGTTTAGGTTTAGGTTTAGGGTTAGGTTAAGGGTTAGGTTAAGGGTTAGGTTTAGGGTTAGGTTTCGGGGGGTTAGGTTTAGGTTTAGGGGTTATTTTTAGCTTTAGCGCTCACAGTGTGACCCAGGTGGGAATGAACAGGACTTTGAGGTGTTGGCTTCCTTTATCTAAAAGAACAACTTATAACAAAAAACAAACAAACCAAAAACCCTAAGGCTCTAGTGTTTGCACAATAGAACAAATGGAAAATTAACGGGACCCCAGCAGAGCAGGTACATACTTTTAAATATCTTGAGGTGCAGTTCCAGGTTTTCTTATCTTGGAACTCACATTCTCTTATCAGGAAAGTGTGGCCCGAGGTAGCTCCACGGCTGCCTTAAGATTCTTCTATTCAAAGAGGGAACATTTTATTCCCGCAGCTTGCAAGGTTTTTCTTGCTAAGGTAATCTCTCTGCTCCTTTATGGCATTCCAATTTTTACAAAGTTTAATATCTTGGGAGCCCTGTACTCCAAAAGTATAAGAGCTGTCCTTGCAGTTCCAAGATGCATCAAGAATGCTGTTTTATGGTTAAAGACAACTTTGGCTTGTGTGTGTCTAAACATGATTCTCTCTCCTAAATTTCTAGTAGCATCACACATGTGTTGGGGGCACAGAGGTGCTTCTCCCCGTGCCAACTCAGTGAAGCGGTTGACGTGATGTGCCAGTGCCTGGAGGCTGTCAGGATCTGGATGGGGGTCAACAAGCTTGCACTCAATCCAGACAAGACCGAGTGGCTGTTGTGTTTCCCTCCCAAAAATTTGGTTAGTAGTCCATCACCCAGGCTGGGGGGTGAAATTTTACGCCCCTCAGAGAGGGTTCGCAATTTGGGAGTCCTCCTGGACCCACAGCTGACCTTAGAATATCATTTGTCGGCAGGCACTCGCAACAGTCACTCATGCCCTCATGACCTCAAGACTGGACTACTGCAATGCACTCTACGTGAGGCAGCCCTTGAAGAGCATTCGGAGACTTCAGCTCGTCCAGAATGCAGCCGCGCGAGCGATTGTGGGTGCACCTCGGTACACCCATGTTACACCTATCCTCCGCGAGCTGCACTGGTTACCGATTGGTCTCCGGATACGCTTCAAGGTGCTAGTCGTCACTTATAAAGCCCTTCATGGTATTGGACCTGGGTACTTGAGAGACCGCCTGCTGCCAATTACCTCCCAAAGACCCATTAGATCACACAGGGTTGGCCTCCTCCAGGTTCCGTCTACCAGCCAATGCCATCTGGCTACTACCCGGGGGAGGGCCTTCTCTGTGGCAATGCCGGCCCTTTGGAACGAACTCCCCGCCGAAATTCAGACCCTCACCTCTCTCCAGGCCTTCCAAAAAGCCGTTAAAACCTGGCTGTGTCAGCAGGCCTGGGGTTGATGAGTTCCCTTCCCCTCTCGATTGTGTGTCTGTTGGTTATTTTAAATGCTTGTATTTGTAGTTCTTGTGTTTCCCTTCCCCTCTTGGGTTTGTGAGCCGCCCTGAGTCCTGCTGGGAATAGGGCGGCATATAAATAAAACGAAACCTGAAACCTTCCAGGTAGAAAGGATAAGCCGGTGGCATCACTGTTGCTCAGGGGACACCCCATTGGGACTACTTTCATGTCCCCAGCAGGAGCTGGAGCGAAGGACAGGATTCACCCTGCCCCATGGCAACACTCAGGTCTCAAACACAGGCTTGCTGCTTATCAAGTCAGTGTCCTAACCATGCAAGCCACCATACTCCTCAATTTCTGGTTGAAATTTTCTCCATTAGGTCTGATTTTACAAATAGCGAAGCAATTATAGCAAACTTTGATTTTTAGGACTCTCTTTGGAAAGCCTCTTTGTATCAGGGCTGGAAAATGCGAAGAGTTATCCTAAAACAACATATATGAGATGGATTTTCAAACCAGTTTAAAACTAGTATTCAGCTTTATGGTTTATGGATTCTATTTATTTGTCAACTTTATATAGCTTCTTCTCAAATGGGCATGGGCCATCATTTTATCTCTCATTAAGCTCTAATTCTGAAATTCTGTCTGGCTTTCATTATAGCTAGGTTGATGACTATCATCTGCATTCCTGTGGGGGTGGTATAGAAGAATCCCTTTTCAGCCGTGCTTCTGTCCATGTGGAGATCGCTCTGTGGAATCTCCAAGCCATTAGCTTCTTTCGTGGTCTCTCTATACGGAATTCCAGAAGTTAATGGATATTTGTCCGTTAAATCCTGTTAGAGAATCCAAGGTTCATCTGTCACTGAGTCTAATTGACCAAATAACTGACTTTATTTTTCCAGATTGTCTGATTTGGTGCTTCTGTTTGTTATATCTGCCCCATCTTTAGTTGAAGTTTAGCACAATTTTTGATGATTGCCACTGCTATCTGTACTATAGTTACAATTATCATTTTATTGCATCTCTTGTCTTTTTTCAAGAGTTATTATTAATAATAACAGGTTTATATATTTTATTATCCTTTCTAGCCTGAAAGTCATAATAAAATTTTGGTTTGGTTTGGTTTGGTTTGGTTTGATAGATAATTCCTGGGTTTGAGTACAAGTTTAACTTCCCTTGTTTAAAGCACTCTATTAGAGGCGTTTTCTATATGTTGCAATACTTAAAAAGTTTCCTTTTTGGGAGATTAACAATTGAGATTAACAATTTGTGTTCCCTACTGGTACAAGTGTGATGTCATAATTCTTTTTGGGAATATTTCTTAGCTGTTGATCTGAGCTTTTAATGTAGAATGGTCTTTTCTATACCAGGGGTGATTATAAAGGGTTCCACCACAAAACCGCGGTAGACTAAAGCGCACTCGACGAAAGCGTGTATGTGATGTCATCGCAGCGCGACGAAAACAGCACGCTGTGAGCGGTAAACTTAAAATTAACGTGTAAATCTAAACCTAACCCCCCCAAACCTAACCCTAAACCTAACCCTAAGCCTAACCCTTAACCTAACCCTAAACCTAACCCTTAACCTAACGCTAAATCTAACGCTAACCCTTAACCTAACCCTAAACCTAACCCTAACGCTTAACGTAACCCTAAACCTAACCCTAACCCTTAACCTAACCCTAACCCTAACCCTAACCCTTACCTTTATGTGAATCGGCTTGCTTTAATTTTATTTTAATTTTAATTTAATTTATTTTTAATTTTATTTGTCACGCTGCTGATGACGTCAGGTACGCGCTTTAATCGGGCGCGCTTTAGTGGACCGCGGTTTTGTCGTGCCACGATTATAAAGACCCATTTACATTCTACAGCTTTTCTTCATGCAGATCATTCTGTGGACATGTGATTTTTCTATTGAAAATTAATTTCTTACCTTAGAATATAACTTCAGAATAGAGCCAAGAGGAGTCGCTTGTCTTCTTTGCTTTCACAATGAATCTCTCTCCCCCTCCCTCTCTCTCTCTCTTCCCTCCCTCTCTCTTTCCCCCCTCCCTCCCTATCTCTCTCTATATATATACACCCACACACTGTATGTATGTATATGTATTTATGTATACGCACACATACACACTCTATGTATGTACTGTATGTATGTATATGTATAGATCTCCAAAGTTCCAGCACTATTATTCTGTGCTCAACGTTCTATATTCAGAAATATCAATAAATGTCAGGAGACAGCTGTTTTCCTCTGGAGTTTTGTTCTTCATGGATACCACTGTGAAATCATCTCTAAAGAGCTCCGAATGACTCTTTCCTTTCACTGGAGAGAAAGGGCTAGATTTCATTTGCCTTTAGACAGTACAAACACCTATATTTCCCTTTGAAAGCTCTGCTTTTAAGCCTCTGATTAAATACCCCTTTTCACTTAGGTTGAGATATTTGAAACCCCACGAGTGACCTAATCCCCTGGGCTATACATTCAAGCATACTTTACATGCACATTGTTTCACATTTTAGATGTTTTTTTCATTTACATACAGTAATCTCTTTCAAACAGACCACTCTCCCTGACAGTCTCTCTCATCAGCAATTCAAATCCTTCCCTGGCAAATTGTATAATGTGTGTATATTACAAAATGCATAATGTTATCGTGGTCTCTTTTCACTGGTAGTTTTCACTTACTGTATATACTCAAGTATAAGCCTAGTTTTTCAGCCCACTTTTTGGGCTGAAAAAAGCCGCCTCGGCTTATACTCGAGTCAGTGAAAAATTTGCCCAAAATGGAGGAGAAAAAGGGGCGGGGCCATGCCGCTGGGTGACGCTCGTGAATGGCCCAGCGCCCCTGAGTTTCCACTCCCTCTGTGTCAGTTTGCCGCGCAGCGTGCACCGCACCATACCCCCTCCTCATGTTCTAATGTAATGCAGGGCTATCTTACGATTCCCCTTCCTCCCCCTCCTGCCGCTCTGCAACGATGTCCCACCTCCTCCTTGTTATGGCAAGCAGCCACATAGCGATGTCCCACCTCCTCTGCCACAGTGATCCAATGATAGGAATCACTGTGCCGTGTGTCATAGGAGGCGGGACATCATCATCACAGCGGGACATCAGCATCATGAGGTGAGTGAAGTATTTCATTGAATACACCGGTATTATGTGATAATAATTTGTTATGCAGAGCAAATTTTTACAATGGCTACTGTATATTTAATGGGCACAGGCAGGCTGTATATGTTATTCAATGGGCAATGGCATTATTGGTATCTATTTTTATTTTTGAAATTTATCGGTAGCTGCTGCATTTCCCACCCTAGGCTTATACTCGAGTCAATAACTTTTCCAGTTTTTTGTGGTAAAATTAGGTGCCTCGGCTTATATTCGGGTCGGCCTATACTCGAGTATATACGGTATATCAAATGAGTATATCTAAACTGGAATAGGCAAAAGCATCAATCCTCTCTGGTTTTTTTTTAATGATGTGGTTTTTCTGTTTGTTTCTTTCTGCTTAACAGCGCAGTCTTGCCTTCAGCAAAAGCTCATTTTCCATCGGATAGGTAAATGGGGAGCCTTGTAGTTAATGTCCAATTTAGTAAATCTCTAACTTTCTTTAATTAAATTACAGGTTATAACAGAGTCAACCCATGTATATTAAAATGCTTTTTAGAGCTAGTTTAAGAAACTTCTCTGTTTCTTAACAGAGTTAAAAAAAACTCTGTTCCCTAGTTTCTTCCTATCATTTTACTGTCTTTGAATGTATTGTGCCTTAATGAGTCACCCTCTCTGAAACATGGCTTGACTTATTTCACATCAGAAAATAATTACTCTGGGGCATTTAATCTGTGTATGGGTATATTTCCTGCAGAAGTAGCATCTTCTATTTCTAGCCTTAATTTTAAATATGGCTTTTCTCTTCTTTGCTAATTTCTTCCAGCACCTTTGAGTATATTTAAATCAGAATACTATAAATTGAAAGCTTGAAGCTTCCCTGATTCTTAGAGCATTTGTAAAAGTTTCAAAACATCCAGAGTCTGCTTAATATTCCATAAGTCAGCTAAAATTTATTAAGAAAACTACATGCTTAGCTAAAAAGCCTGCACTTACAGTTCTTATGGATGAGGGTGAGGAAGGAAGGAAGGAAGGAAGGAAGGAAGGAAGGAAGGAAGGAAGGAAGGAAGGAAGGAAGGAAGGAAGGAAGGAAGGAAATAACTATGCATCAGTTCTAAGTGGGGAGAAAGAACTGCAAACATGGAGGCTGATTGGAAAGATGGTTTATTGATGGACAGGACCAAATGGGTTTGAAGTCCTGGTGCAGCTGAACACATGGAGTGGAGACTGGATGTTATTTATACCCTCTCTTGGGCTTTGAACTTGAGCTTCCTATTCCTGTGCCAAGGGCATGTATTCTATTGGCTGTCAGACTCCCAGGAGGCTATGTAGGGGGTCACAGATGAGGTTGCCTGAATTAAGGTTGGTTGAACCTTGGGCTGATGCAATGAAGGGACTTGTTTGTGCCCTGTGGTGAGCTCTGCTGATAGATAATCCTATTATGTCCTGGAGGCTCATATCTTAATCCCTTACCCTGGAGTGGAGTTCTTTTGTTCTGTAGATATCTGGCCCAGTCCTCAATGGGCACCAAATATCTGCTGGCGGGGGAGCTGTGTTTCTATTTCCTTTAAGTTTTTATTTCTCTTTTAAGTGAAATATTGTGTTTTTACTATTTCCTAAAATATTTCATTCTTCTAGGACGGGTGGGTACTAACTTTCTTAGGAAGGAAGGAAGGAAGGAAGGAAGGAAGGAAGGAAGGAAGGAAGGAAGGAAGGAAGGAAGGAAGGGTTCCATTCAGACGAAAAAGAGTAAGAAGAAAAAAGAAATTTTCTTGCTATTTCTACGTGTTGAAATCAATAGGAGAACAAGTACAAAGGGTCAGCTTTGCTGCGAATCTACACCTCCAGCACTAAACTGCCTGTAATGATTCATTTGATGATATAAATTCAGACACTTACTTTCAATATAAAATGTTTATAAAATATATTATATTATATTACATTCAGTTTCAATATAAAATGAGAATATCATTATTTTATAGTGTTTGGCATGGAATTAATCACGTTGATGGACTAAAAAATATCAATCAAGTTACATACAGATATCTGTCCATGGCAGTTATTACCCCCAGAAAATGGAAAAGTAACAGACTGATAATTCTGTTAAAACAAGGAGATATATATATATACACACCGTGAGATTCAACTTAGTAAAGACATGAGTGGCGAAGAACTCTTAAAAAGAAATTCAGATTTTTGTGCGCTCCATACATTAATCAAGTTGGAAGGGGCCATTACATTATGAAGTCTAATCCTACTCAGTGAAAGGAATTAAATAAAATTATCTCTGACAGATGGCTCGGTTATTATTTTGGGGGGGACTGAATTGAGACTGAAGACTGGGAGAAAAGCTTCACCAAAATGTTTTAAAATGAAAAAGGACGAAGGAGGATATAATTAAAAAAAAAATCATATTTCAAGCTGGATTACAGTGATTTTGCCAGTAATCTGTCTCTGTGAAACTTCTTATGTCCCAAAGGTGCTTTTTCAAGAGGCAACTGAACTTTCTTGTTTTTCTTTGAAGATGTTTCACTTTTCATCCAAGAAACTTCTTCAGTTCTGACTGGATGGTGGGCAATGGAAGGATTTATATTCTTTGCAGTCAGTTGATCATTTCCATTCATTTAGAGCAGTGTTTCTCAACCTTGGCAACTTGAAGATGTCCGGACATCAACTCCCAGAATTCCCCAGCCAGCATTCGCTGGCTGGGGAATTTTGGGAATTGAAGTCCAGACATCTTCAAGTTGCTAAGGTTGAGAAACACTGATTTAGAGAGTCATTGAAGCCACTCTGAGGTTTATCTGTGTCATCAGGGTCAACTGAGTGGTGCAAATGGGTATGGAGCCTTCTTGGAATTGCTCAAAGGACTATGTTGTCGACTGGAGATAGATGATATCATATCCCTCCACCTCTGTTAAGGGAGGGCTGTTCAATTTTGACACAGATGGCTTCTTTGAGCCCTCTTTCAAACCAGCGGTCCTCTTTGTCCAAAATGCGGATAACAGTTCCAGCTGTCTGAAACGAATACAAATCCTTCCATTCCCCAACATCCAGTCAAAGGAGCTTCTTCAATGAGAAGCAATAGCAATAGCAATAGCAATAGCAATAGCAGTAGACTTATATACCGCTTCATAGGGCTTTCAGCCCTCTCTAAGCGGTTTACAGAGAGTCAGCATATTGCCCCCAACAATCTGGGTCCTCATTTTACCCACCTCGGAAGGATGGAAGGCTGAGTCAACCCTGAGCCGGTGAGATTTGAACCGCTGAACTGCTGATCTAGCAGTAGCCTGCAGTGCTGCATTTAACCACTGCGCCACCTTGGCAAAATGTTTTCAAAGAAAAACCAGAAAGTCCAGTTGCCTCTTGAAAAAGCACCTTTGGGACAACAATGAGCTGGATGATTGAGAATCTCCATGGACATTATAAACCTTATGATATTTCAATGGCAGGAAAATGTTCAAGGACGTCACATTGGAAATATTTTACACAATTCCTTCACTTCTAGGCTCCCTAATAGTTATTGCGTGTCCCATTCCTCTGCATTTTTCTTGAACTCAGGAAAATGTTCCTCAGGAAAACTTGCTGGAAAATGGGAACGATAACCCGGCGTTGCCCAGTTATTTATTTATCATAATCCTGTCTAATACAGGATTATTTCTAACGTTGAATTTTCCCCCTTACCAGAGGGAGTCTCCTTGTGGAGTATTGTGAAGCCGTTATCATGGCAAATCCACTGCGCTGTACAATAGAAGTCATTTTACGGCAGTATGGTAGAAGCCATTTGAAGGCACAACAGACTGTATCTTAACGGAACACACACACCAAGTGGTGTGAGGGGTGTCTTACTCCCACAGTAGAAGAAGGAGAAGAAGAAGGAGAAGGAGAAGGAGAAGAAGAATAGCAATAGCAATAGCAATAGCAGTTAGACTTATATACCGCTTCATAGGGCGTTCAGCCCTCTCTAAGCGGTTTACAGAGTCAGCATATTACCCCCAACAACAATCCAGGTCCTCATTTTACCGACCTCGGAAGGATGGAAGGCTGAGTCAACCCTGAGCCGGTGAGATTTGAACAGCCGAACTGCAGAACTGCAGTCAGCTGAAGTAGCCTGCAGTGCTGCATTTAACCACTGCGCCACCTTGGCTAGAAGAAGAAGAAGAAGAAGAAGAAGAAGAAGAAGAAGAAGAAGAAGAAGAAGAAGAAGAAGAACAACAACAACAACAACAACAACAACAACAACAACAACAACAGAAACAACAGAAACAACAGAAACAACAACAGAAACAACAACAGAAACAACAACAGAAACAACAGACTTAACTATTCTTTGCCCTTAAAAAAAAGAATCCTACATCAAATCAGCTGCTGAAATTTGTGGATTAGGAGAGAAATACAAATACTTTTGGGCATTCTAATCTACTCTTATCAGGTCATTCTTATTTTTTTTTAAATCTGATACATTAAATGGGAATCATAAATCGAATGATCTTTTTCTACTAAACTTCAGCAGCACTAAAACAGATGGCAAATTCAGATGTTTCCAGTCACAGTTCCCAGCAAAATATAATAGCTTTTTAAAACACAAGTACTTTTCTCCCCGCAGGAATTGACAGCCTGATGTATATTTTTAGTCTTAAAAGCTACACCTGCTAACTCAGTGTGGCATCATGTCTTAAGCTCCTGAATTGTTCCTGCATTTTGCTATTCTTTCTTCTTTCAAACTTTTTAACACCACGAAACAATGTCATTTTATTGTCACTACCTCCATAACTAGCCGTAGCTTTGCATTGTTCTAATGAAAGCTATCTTGTACTATAAATGCCCAAGGAGGTTTTTTGATTTGTTTTGAGTCTAATCTAATGCATATTTTGCGCATACAATAAGTGCTCAGTTCTATGGCACCCTCGGGCAGGAAAACAAGCAGATCATTCTAAATTGCCATTCTGATAAATTATTATGACATTTTTCTATAGATTTTTTTAAAAAAAATAAAAGACATGACAGTGAGCAAGAAATTACAGGGATTTTTCATCTGTTTTTTCAGGCTTTGGAAGCCTTTTGAAAAAGGGGGTCAAGTTTACAACCAAACATCAAGTTTACAATCAAACACTTTAACCTATTGCTTTTGTCTGCATGCCTTTTTTTGTAATATTTAAAGAGCTATTTAACTCTTAAGTAACTCTTAAGCAGTGGTGGGATTCAAATTTCTTTACTACCGGTTCTGTGGCTGTGGCTTGGTGGGTGTGGCATAAGAAGGATACTATTATTTATTATTATTATTTATTTGTCTTGTATGCCGCCCACTTCCGGAGGACTCCAGGCAGCTCACAAAAGACAAGGGAGAAGGGGGAACGAGACAAAGACAACATATTAAAAAAAAAACCAACATTCACAATTTCTGTGGAGGTAGATGTTTCTCAGCTCCCCCCAGCCTGCTGGAACAGCCAGGACTTGGTGGCTTTGCGGAAGGCCGGGAGGGTAGTAAGGATCCGGATCTCAACAGGGAGCTCGTTCCAGAGGGCTGGAGCTGCAACAGAGAAGGCTCTCCCCCGGGGAGTCGCCAGCCGACATTGGCTGGCAGATGGAATCCGGAGGAGACCCAACCTGTGCGATCTAATTGGTCTGAGAGAGGTAATCGGCAGGAGGCGGTCTACTGTAAAATCTTCATTCCCATCCCAATCCAGGGGAAGGATACTGCAAAATCCCCATTTTCTCCCAGTCAGCTGGGACTCAACATTTCTGCTACTGGTTCTCCAGAACTGGTCAGAACCTGCTGAATGCCATCTATGTGTATACAGATGTTTATATAATAAAAATTTTGAACAGATTATCCTCAACTGCTGGCTGAGCTATGGTTTTCCTTCTCTGTGATTCAATATAATCTGTGGGTAATTTTATTCATCACATTTCTAGTTCTGGGCTAATAGCAATAGCAATAGCAGTTAGACTTATATACCGCTTCATAGGGCTTTCAGCCCTCTCTAATTCTGGGCTAATAGCAATTGCAATAGCAGTTAGACTTATATACCGCTTCATAGGGCTTTCAGCCCTCTCTAAGCAGTTTACAGAGTCAGCATATTGCCCCCACAGTCTGGGTCCTCATTTCACCCACCTCAGAAGGATGGAAGTCAACCTTGAGCCGGTGAGATTTGAACCGCTGAACTGCAGATAACAGTCAGCTGAAGTGGCCTGCAGTGCTGCACCCTAACCACTGCGCCACCTCACAGTGGAGTTAGAAGCCGAGGTGGCACAGTGGTTAAATGCAGGCTACTTCAGCTGACTGCAATTCTGCAGTTCGGCTGTTCAAATCTCACTGGCTCAGGGTTGACTCAGCCTTCCATCCTTCCGAGGTGGGTAAAATGAGGACCCGGAATGTTGTTGGGAGCAATATGCTGACTCTGTAAACCGCTTAGAGAGGGCTGAAAGCCCTATGAAGCGGTATATAAGTCTAACTGCTATTGCTATTGCTAAGTTCCCCAATTGGTTTCTTGTCAGCCAGAAACCTCCTCTTTCCCATTTATGGTCTACTTGAGGTGTGACGTGAACGTGTTGTGTAGATTGCTTGTCTATTCTTTCATAATTACAAATAGAAGCTTGCTTTCCCAATTTTAAACAAAGCCAAATTATGCATTTGTTAATTCAAAACTTTTACCAGCCATTATTGTTCATGTACAACGGCTTTCTCTTGCTGCTGAATGTAAGAAACAGCTCCTTTTTGATATGTGAATCAAAAGCATATAATGAGGATTCTTGTGCCAAGGGGCTTCAATCCATGCTTCATTTGGAAAACAAAAATTTCAACCATACTTCAATCTGAGCGTAAACGTGCAGCCAATGATATACAGTCACATCTAATTAATGGATTAAAATTGTGCTTGTTACAAAGCAGATCCATTCCTCCTCATCTGTTCATAGAGAGTTGTCAAAACATCTGCCTATTTATATATGCCACGTAAACAAAAGAAAAGATATGCAGCCATTTAGATTAAGTGTAGTTCTTTTCTCTTCTATCTGACAGGCCTATCAGAACCCTTGAGGCATTATATATACATACCGTATATACTCAAGTATAAGCCGAGTTTTTCAGCCCACTTTTTGGGCTGAAAAAAGCCGCCTCGGCTTATACTCGAGTCAGTGAAAAATTTGCCCGAAATGGAGGAGAAAAAGGGGCGGGGCCATGCCGCTGGGTGACGTTCGTGAATGGCCCGGCGCCCCTGTGAGTTTCCCCTCCCTCTGTGTCAGTTTGCCGCGCAGCGCGCACCGCACCATCCCCCCTCCTCACGTTCTAATGTAATGCAGGGCTGTCTTACGATTCCCCTTCCTCCCCCTCCTGCCGCTCTGCAACGATGTCCCACCTCCTCCTTGTTATGGCAAGCAGCCACATAGCGATGTCCCACCTCCTCTGGTACAGTGATCCAATGATAGGAATCACTGTGCCGTGTGTCATAGGAGGCGGGACATCGCTGCCGCGGCTGCACGTGTTTTAGCTTGGTTGCTGAATGTGCTAAGGTTTTTGTACTTTTAAAGTTATTGTTGATACCATATTGTTTTTATTGACCCTCTTTTCCACTTACAGAGCTAGTTTACTGTTTTTCTTTGAAATAAATATTCAAAAACATTATTGGTATCTATTTTTATTTTTGAAATTCACCGGTAGCTGCTGCATTTCCCACCCTAGGCTTATACTCGAGTCAATAACTTTTCCAGTTTTTTGTGGTAAAATTAGGTGCCTCCGCTTATATTCGGGTTGGCCTATACTCGAGTATATACGGTATATCTTTCCTTAATGAAGTGGAAATGCCATCTTTCTCTTTGGGTAAAAAGGCACACTCTGATACTGGCCTCTTTTTGATGGTTCTTGAACACTTGAAACATTTTTTTAAAAAAATCTTCAGTTCAGTTCAAAGATCTTTGAATAAATAACAATGGCATATGAATACAGTTGATAAAAAAAGCACTGCTACCTACATTAAGATGTTGAAATCTTGATATTTTAATCAAGTGCTAATTAGAAACAGTTCTGTCGGTCTATTTCTGATCTATGTCACCTTTATATGCATTTATGTGCATTCATTAAGCTGTCCCCATTCCTACTTGATTTCTAATTTTTTTAGAAATTATGCATCAAATACACAGCCAAATATATGCTCTGCCTTAACAGGGATTTAAAACAGAATCTCTTTTCCCCACTACACAAATACACACACATACATCCGCAAACACAAACTGATTTCTTTTGTATTTTGTTGCAAATATAAAGTTGATGGAGTGCTTTCATGTTTTTAAACTGAAAACTTTAATATTTGTGGGGAAAGGGCGGAATGCGAAAAGTAATTTAATTCCATTCTATGCAACAGTTTCAAGGTCAATCTTTATTTTTTAGAAAATATTCATTCTTTCACTATTCTTAGTTTCTAGCTTGTGTTTTAAAATTGCCTTCTAATTGAGGGGGCAATGCAGAACTAGTCCATGTTCAAATCCTGATTAAAGTCTCCACGTCAGTCATCAGGCATAGTGATGGTTATATAGCTTACAATAATAACCAAGCCTGCTTACCTTGTAAAGTATCAGGCTCTTTCTCAAAAGGTAAGTGATCACCCACTTACCTTGGCAAAATCATGATCTGTGTCTTAAATAAACTATTAAATATTGCTTAACCTTTTCTCTTCACCAGTGGCACTCTAAAACTTAATTTTGGGTGAACTTTTCCATGGATGTCTATCAATATGGAAGAAGTGTTTTTCACCAATAACATATGTGCTTTAGTACTATTTTAGACAATTCTATGAGCTCCTACAGTTCTGTGAGTTCCCCTTTTTGAATTCCCCATTTTGGATGACCTAATTCCTTTGTAAATCTTGATAATGCTAAAACATGTACGGCACAATAAATGTTTGTATTTCAGAATTTGTGCTGTCATTGATAAGCTGCACAATACCTTTTAGTTTAGTTTATTTAATATGGATACATTATATTTATGAATTAAAATGAATATATTAATGGATCTAAACCAGTGTTTCTCAACCTTGGCAACTTGAAGATGCCCGGATTTCAACTCCCAGAATTCTGGGAGTTGAAGTCCGGACATCTTTAAGTTGCCAAGGTTGAGAAACACTGATCTAAACAGAGAAAAAAGCCCAGTCTCTTCTAGTACTGAAGATGTTACTTAGTTGGGTAATGAAATGTCTGCAAGGAAGAAACAACAACAACGAAGGTCAGGGAGCACCAAGGACCCCACATAGATTATTCTTCTCATGTTATCTCTCATTGTTACCCATCAGGCTCATGATAAAGACACCGGCAACTATAGTGCCATGCAGTATAGACTCATCATCCCTCCAATCAAAGATGGCAAGGAAGGCTTTGTGATTGAACCGTACACAGGGCTGATCAAAACAGCAATGCTGTTCAAAAACATGCGGCGATCCTATTTCAAGTTTCAGGCCATCGCAACGGACAATTATGGAAAAGGGTTGAGCAACAAATCAGATGTACTTGTAAGTATGATTGAATAGATCCTTTCCGAAGATTATTCTCGTACGTTTTATTTACGATAACTCCCCTGTTTTTGCACACGTTTGTCTTGACAATTTCTTGATCTGATTGCATTGTATTGAGATTCTGTTGTAGTTAGTGTAGTTATTTATTGATTGATTTAAAAAAATTATATAGCTGCTTGCTCGCTCAATAGGCAGCTTTACAAGCAATAAAAACAATATAGATAAAAATAAAAAAACAATCTCTCCCGGCGACACCACACAGTCAAATGATCATTTGATGGGCTCCATCCCACTCTGGGTTACTAGCAAAACCAAATATTCAGGTCTTTAGTAAAGAATATCAAAATTGAGGCCAGCTAATCTAATTTCTGAAGGGATGATATTCCAAAGGGAGGGAGCCACCACAGAGAAGGCCCTTCTTTGGTTCCTGCCAGATATACCTCCTTAGGGGACGGGACCTGCAACATTCCTTTCCCCCCTCCTCTCTAATGGGTCGTGTGGATGTGACTGGCAAGAGACAGTCCCACAGATAACTTGGTCCCAAATCATGAAGGGCTTTAAAGCAGCACCTTGCCAACCAGGTAGCTGCAAATCTTTTGTTGCTGATATGTAGTATGACAGAAACAAATCTTATCTACCACTGGAAGATATTGATATTTATTTGGCTTATAATAAATATATTTATTTACAGTCTCCTAATACTTTATTTTATCTGGAATTGTGTCTGTGTGACTGGTTTTTTGTTTTAATTTCCCTTCTTTTGTTCTTCTGCATATACCTTGCACCAATAATTTATATTTTTTTGCATCTAGAGACTTCATTTATTTAATAAAATAATTTCTTCTCAAAAATCCGTTACGTTTCCTTTGAAATCATGCCTATGTGTAATCGTCTCCATTGTCCTTTCAGGAATGGGCAAAGTTAACATTTGGCCTCTTTTTAATTTTTACTAGGATTGGTTGAAGAGAGAAATTATGGGAATTTTGTAACTTTCTCTAAAAGAATGGATGCACTGTATATTGTGGTGTGAGTGTGCGTGAATCAGTGGTGGGCTCCGGATCCCGTTGCAACCGGTACCCGGTGTCCACCACGTGAATGCATGCAGCACACACACAGCATGCGCATGTGTACTTACCACCCGTGACGCTCCAGGTGCTCGGTGGAGCATTGCACAGGCGCTGTATGCTCCATGCGCATGCGCGAAAGCCCCAATCAGCCTAAATACAGGTAAGGCAGGTGGGACCTCTGCAGCACTGTACCAGAACGTTACATGGTACTCCCAGCAGGCACCAAGTACGCCCGTACCGGGGTGTACCAGTGGTATCCCACCACTGGCGTGAATGTGCATGCACATTTGTACTTGCGGGCTATGCGTAGCCTTATTTACAGTTAGACAAAAATGTTAGAATTTTAAAATATAGTATATTTTGTATCCTATTGGGCAACTGTTCTTAGCAGAGACATCAGTATGGTGGTAATGCATCTGGGAAGGCAGATATCCCTTGTGATACTTTGCCCCTTGAGTCCCCTTCAGGGGGAAAGGGCGGCATACAAATTTAATAAATTGAATTGAATTGAATAGGAATTGCCCACTACAAGGCAATGAAATGGTTTTAACTCCACAGTGACATTTCCTTTACAGCAAAACTGGAATTAGCTTTCCTTAGTACCATGATTGCAAGTACTTGGTAGTTAGGAAGAGGCAATTTCACGGTGTGTGTGTGTGTGTGTGTGTGTGTGTGTGTGTAAAAGTTTGAAATACAAAGAAAGTAGGGGGGGAAATCCCAAGATAATAGTTACCCTCCCCACACACCCCAAAAAGTGTCTGCCACATTTGAACTTTTTAAGTTTAAGACTGGAGACGCATCTCTGCTTGGAAAAGTCCCAGGATTTTCCCCTCGAGGTTTTGTGTGAATTTATTTATTTATCTAAAAGACTTAGATCATGAAATGCTGATACTTTTCAGAGCCTAGCACAGTATCAAATTATGCTGCCAACCTCCCGATGATTAAATAGTTTTAAAAGCCATTAAGTAAGCAAGCTACTTATGCAATTCAAGTACTCAAGAAAGTAAAATGAAATGTGACCTTCTTACGAGACTTAGTTTTGTCAAGTGCACATACATCAGGAAACGTGTTATGATTTGCATGCCTATCAACCGCTTGGTTTAATTGTACACTGATGTGTGGTTGGTACGATTATAGAATTTGTATGCTAGCTTGCCAGTGGTTTAACTTAAGTTACTTGACTAATGTGTGGGCTGTAGAGGTCATAGTATCAATTATTCTCAGCAAATCAATTCCTTCTGTTTCCTACCTAGATAAGTATAAAAAAAACATGGTCTTACATGGCCAAGGAAATTATGAATTTTTTTTCCTGTTATGCAGCCTTGGTTGCATATAGATTATGCTATTCATTCAATAATTTCCTAATGACACTCCATTCTTGCAACCAAGATTAAACTGCTTTTGAGGTGAAGGGCAAGTAGAAACACAGATTGATCAGCTCTTTCAATGTTCAAGTGGATAAATTCTCCTTGTGCTTTCCCTCCTTGTGTGTACTCCATATATAGGTAGTCCTCAATCTATGACCACAACTGAGTTTGAAATTACTGTTCTAAACGACATAGTTATTAAGTGAATTTTCCTCCATTTTATGACCATTCCTGTCACAGTTCTTGAGTGTATCACTGCAATTAGTAACATTACACAACAACTATTTAAAAATCACAATTGCCAAAATATCTCAGGGAAACCTATACTCGAGCAAGTTTCGAACAGCTTGATAACAATGGTTAGGTTTGGAAGATTCCATTCTATCACGTACAATGAACGTACATATATCTGTGGAGCTGAAGAGGTAGAAGATCTGACTCATATATTTGATTGCTGGTTATATAAGGGGGTGAGTGATAAGTACCTTGATCCTCATATGAAGCGGATGGCCCATTTGGAGGCCAATATTAAAACAACATACTTCATGCGTGGCCAGAATCTGACGACATTCAATAGACCACAATTTCTGATTAAAATGATCCATCTGAAATCGGCATATGTGGGACTGATTGGGGTAGATTGCAGGGGTGATAAAGAAATATAATTTTATCTCATTGTATTCTATTTTATATATTTATGTATTAAGAACCGAGGTGGCACAGTGGTTAGGGTGCAGTACTGCAGGCCACTTCAGCTGACTGTTATCTGCAGTTCAGCGGTTCAAATCTCACCGGCTCAAGGTTGACTCAGCCTTCCATCCTTCCGAGGTGGGTGATATGAGGACCCAGACTGTGGAGGTGATATGCTGACTCTGTAAACCGCTTAGAGAGGGCTGAAAGCCCTATGAAGCGGTATATAAGTCTAACTGCTAACTGCTAATTATTGTATTATATCCTAGAATTGTTATATTTTACCGTACCCTCATTTTAAATTGTTTGTTTACAATTTTATTCCTAATATCTGTTTGAACCCGTATGTTGATAGGGCCTATAGCCGGGATGGTGAACTGCACTCCCCCCACCCGCTTATGGCACGTGAGCCAAAAAAGGTTCGCCATCACTGGCCTAGAGGCTAAACAATCAATAAAGATGATCACATGACTCTGGGACTCTGCAATGGTCATAAGCATGAGTCAGTTGCCAAGTATCTGAATTTTGATCACGTGATTAAAGAGATGCTGCCAAGGTTGTAAGTCTGAAAAATGGTCATAAGGCACTTTACTCAGTGCTGTTGTAACTTTGAACGGTCACTAAACAAATTGTTGCAAGTCAGGGACTACCTGTACAGAAGTCAATTATGACTTGACATTTTCCAGCTGTTTCTTAGGCTATTATAGATTGATAGAGACCAATGGGAAATGGTCCGAGGTGGCGCAGTGGTTAGATTGCAGTACTGCAGGCCACTTCAGCTGACTGCTAGTTGCAGTTCAGCGGTTCAAATCTCACCGGCTCAAGGTTGACTCAGCCTTCCATCCTTCCGAGGTGGGTAAAATGAGGACCCAGACTGGGGGGGCGATATGCTGACTCTGTAAACCGCTTAGAGAGGGCTGAAAGCCCTATGAAGCGGTATATAAGTCTAACTGCTATTGCTATTTTAAATATAGATAATGTCGCTGAGGATCAATTTGATGTCACAAAAACTATACCCAGTTATATTCAATTAGTACAGTTTGGAGTATGAATCTCCAGATAAAAAGACACAAAATTGTAGGGAGATTTTGTGCAGGTGAAATACAAAAGGCAACACAAATGATGGTCTCTTGTATATTATGTAACGGTAATAATAAAATGTGGCTTATTTAAATGAAAGCATATTTTTTTCTTTTTTTTAAAAAAAAAGTTGTATTGCAGCCATATCTGTGCTTATTAAATCCCACCAAGGAAATTGTTGTGTTATTTTATTATAATAAGTTTCTCCATTCAAACTCCACACTGCTGGCCATCAAAGGAAATTTCTTAAATGAGATACACTTTCTATTTGGAGTATATTACATGTTTTGCAGACTCCACTATATTTTTTGTTTTTCTGTTTCAGGTCTCAGTAGTCAACCAGCTGGATATGCAAGTCATTGTGTCAAATGTTCCTCCTACTCTTGTAGAACAAAGCAAAGATCAGCTTATAGGGTAATGAATATCTTCATTCCGTAACCATGAAAAAAATCACTTGTGATTAAAAATGTACTGACCCAAAAACATACAAAAACCCTGGTGACTTTTGGAATTTACTGATTTATTTAAAAGTGTTCTATGGCTTCCTAACTTAAAAACATAACCTTGAGCAGATCATAACAACAATGGAACCCAGAAATATAAAGCATGAAACCAAAACAGAACATGGTGCCTTAATCAACCCCACAAACAAATTCAGACATCTTCATTCTACCCCGGTTCAAAAGCCATATCTTGATAGTTTTCTGAAAGATTAAAAGTCTGCGTGGAGAGTGTTCTACAACAGGGGTCCCCAACCTCTGGAGTTGTTTGCAACCGGGCGGTGGAGATGGAGGGCAAGTGCGCATGCAAGCACACGCATCCCCATTTGAATGATCGGCAAGCAAGCATGTGCATGCATGCTCTATTTGTGTGTGTGGTGACACACATGAATGCTGTATAGTGCAAATGGAACTGCATGTACCTACTTGCCAACACCTCACCCGGAACCATCCTCTCTACCTCCCTCCCCGCCCCCCTAGTCCTCAAAGCCGGAAAGGTTGGGGAACTCTATTCTATAGGATAGCCACAGAAAAGGTACACTTCCAAGGTCCCACAAGGTGACAAGATTTCAATCTGCCTACTCTGCCCAATCTGGTGAGATGCACAGATATTTTCTTGGGTTCCATCACAAAACCGCGGTAGACTAAAGCGCGCTCGACGAAAGCGCGTACGTGACGTCATCACAGCGCGACGAAAACAGCACGCTGTGAGTGGTAAACTTAAAATTAACGCATAAATCTAAACCTAACCCCCCCAAACCTAACCCTAAACCTAACCCTTAACCTAACCCTAAACCTAACCCTATACCTAACCCTTAACCTAATGCTAACCCTTAACCTAACCCTAAAACTAATCCTAATGCTTAACGTAACCCTAAACCTAACCCTTAACCTAACCCTAACCCTAAACCTAACCCTTACCTTTATGTGAATCAGCTTGCTTTAAAGCGCTTTTTAAAGCGCCCTTTTTTCTCTCCGCGGTTGTATTTGTCGCGCTGCTGATGACGTCAGGTACGCGCTTTAATTGGGCGTGCTTTAGTGGACCGTGGTTTTGACGGGTCACGTTTTCTTGGAGTGGTGTTTCCATATGCAACTTGGTCCTATGGGGTTCTAAATGTGGGAACAATACCTTGAATTCCACCACGAAGGAAACGGAGAGCTAGTACAGCTTGTGTAACAGTTTGACACCCTTACGAACAACCAAGACTGGTGTCTACCACTGTGTTCTAGGTCTATGGATTTGTAGTTCCTGACTGGTCTTGAAGAGCACTCCATGTAAAGCACATTGCAGATATCCAAAGGGGAAGTGAGACTGTAACATCAGTGGTAAATCATACAACCATACTTTTTTTTAAAAAAAACTAGTCAAACCAAGTGAGTCCCTAAACAACTCCACTAAACATGGTTCAGGCAATCCTATTAAGCTTTGGTACAAGGGATCTATGCAGTCCCTGATTGTTTAACTTGGCTCAGGAAACATTATGATTTTATGAGCCAAAACGTAGATCCTTTTCATGTATTCTGTGAATCAATCTCCAAACTGGTTCCACCACAAAACCGCGGAGGACAAAATTGCGCTTGATGAAAGCGCGCATTTGACGTCATCACAGCGCGACGAAAACATCGCACTGTGATCGAAAAATGTAAAAATAAAGCGAAAACCTTACCCTAACCCTTAACCTAACCCTAAATCTAACCCTAAATGTAACCATTAACCTAACGCTAAACCTAACGCTAACCCTTAACCTAACGCTAAACGTAACCCTAACGCTCTAAACCTAAACCTAACCCTAACCCTTAACCTAACCCTAAACCTAAACCTAACCCTTACCTTTATGTGAATCGGCTTGCTTTAATTTTAATTTTATTTCAATTTTTATTTTTTTTCGTCGCGCTGTGATGACGTCAAATGCGCGCTTTCGTCGAGCGCGATTTTGTCCTCCGCGGTTTTGACGGGTCACGCTCCAAACTCACGTGACTGGAATCATCTGTGCTACACGTCATGTGTCTATTGACTGATCAGCCCAGCTTAGAGTTTATATAAAAGTATAAATTAACCGAAGTGTTTGCTGAAGGGGCTTCTCTAAGTTTAATTAGCTTGGCACAGCTTTCTTTTGAATTAGTATGCAGAGCTTGGAAGGAATCAAAGAATGCAGCAACTGCAGCAGGAAAATTCAGGCTGGCCGTTGCAAGATAAATCCCACAGTTTCTGTTTTCAAAATGTTTTTTAAAAAAACTCTACTCTAGTTGCCTTTTTAGTAAAACAAAACAAAGAAAAACCTGTCTAACCTGTCACCTATTAAAAACTATGTTTTTTCCCTATTTCCTATTTTAAAAAAGACATCAATTTAAAAAGTACAATTAAAAAAAGACATGGGGACCTCCATCAGTACAATTACATTGTTAAAATGTATTATTTGTAACATTAATGAAAGCTTGCTGTCCTCTGCATGATACTACCTTTTAAGGTAAATATACTTGGTTTTCAGAAAAGCAATAATAATTACTTCACAGTTATCAAAAAAAAAAGTTTGTGAGATTGAGGATTTTGTTAGATTTCCCTTTTTAAAGGCTGAATTATAATATAATATGCAATATATACTATATTGTCCTGCTTTAACCATGAAAGACAGCTAGGTGACCTTGGGGCAGTTACACAATCTCACAGAATTGTGGGGAAAATAGGAGGAGGAAGATGTGTTGGATATGTTTGCTGTCTTGAATTATTTGTAAAAATAGTAAGTAAATAAAATAAGTAAGTAAGCAAGTAGGTAAATGAATAAATAAACATTAAAAATTATTCATTCATGTTGCCCAACTCACTGTCTAATAAAATAAAAAATATTCATATTCAGAACTGAGCAAAGCTATATGGACCATAGCATACATCAAGGATGTCAAACGTGGAGCGTCCTGTTACTGTCACATGACATTTCATGTTTTTCCCATTCGTAGAGCTAGGGTGGGCGTGGCCTGCATGTGATGCATCTCGCTTGTGGGGCACCCCCTGGCATACATCATAACTCTTAAGTGAAGAACTCAGAAAATAGTTTGGGGCTGCTGTTGCTGATACTAAATGGGCATGCCCTGAATTGGTCCTATGGAAGATGAGTAGTCACTGGGACTTTATCTAAAACAGTGTCAATCTAAACTTCCAAGGGTCAATGAGATTATCCAAGACATCAATGTTTTTGTTGTTTATAGTGCTCTAAGCAAAAGTAGTACAGATAGTCCTTGACAATTGGGACCAGAAATTCCCTTGCTAAGCCAGGTGGTTGTTAAGGAAATCACACCCCATAATGCTACTGATATTTAAATCGCTATTGCTGTGCCCCATAGACTACTTTTAAAGAGTCAAACGCATGAGACAATATTTATGGAAGTCTATTTTTGTTGATAGAGGAAACTGGCTGGATCTTCAATAATTGTCAGCCGTGTTTTCTAGGTTGCTAACATGCTGCAGCTCTGCACTGGCATTGTTTAAACAATCTGTTAACAACTTTTTTCCATTTCTGAAAATACCTGTGGCTTAACTGTCAGTCTTACTTATTCTGTTCTGGTATGCCTGACAATCTGGCACTCCAATTTTTCTCAGAGGCATAAATCTTACGCGTGTGAGATGTTATGGCCACTTCTGTGTTATATACTTAATGCATTTCACTGTGAGCGTAGTTTGTGGAATTTAATAGCTTCTGTAAAAAAGATAAAACCCATTCCTTTATCATGCCTACCAGTTCCCTCTGTAAAATATATTTACAATTTCCCTTCAAACCATTTAAAATTCAAGTCCCAATATAATACTAAGAGGTAGAATTAATTACCCCACGCTTGAAACTAGTTTTTCTGGATTCCTTTTCTTCCTTCCTTTTCTTCTTTCCTTCCTTCCATCCATCCATCTTTCCTGCCTTCCTGACATGCTATTAATCAATTTTCTTTACAATATAAGATTTTTTTTTGTCTAACTATAAATAAGTCAAAGAATACAGCTAATAAATTACCAATTTCCATTATCAGGATTTTGGAACGCTATGTCCAAGACCAGATTCCTGGTGCAAAAGTGGTAGTGGAATCCATTGGTGCTCGCAGATATGGTGATGGATATTCAGAAGAAGATTATTCCAAATCTGACCTCATGATCTATGCAATCGACCCTCAGACAAACCGTGCTATAATGAGGAATGAACTTTTCAAGTAAGTAGTTAAGTGTATTGCAGCAGTGAATATCAGTTGAGGAAATCAACCTTAGTATTGAGGCATTGACTGAATTTGACTTCAAAATTAGCACTTTTTCTTCTTTTACATGCCTGATGTTTAAAGGTGCAAGAAATATCATACAGGGCCATATGTAAACATTGAGTGGCACACAACTGCAGCTATTTAAGAGATCACCTTTGGACCTGAAAATAGCATTGTTATGATCTATTGCTTTGTGTCCTGATGAAAACAGAAACTCTGATAGGGTTAATCCTAGAAAGAATTTTGTAGTCTGTGTTATCTTTTCTGCCTTTAAGCAAACATGCGATCACATATGCTCAATTTCACACAAAAATTATTGTGAAAAGCAGCAGTTGAACACACAGACCCTCGATTTATGACACATTTGCGGTAATGCATTTGTGTTGTGTTATTCATAAGGTTCTTCTTCACTGTAGTTTTTATGATTCAAAGATACGGAGTTTTATACCTGCACAGTTCAAAGGTCTCAGAAGTTCAGTTTTTTGGGGGGAAAGTCCTGGTTTACTATAAATCAGATATAAGACTGCAACTCAAGAGATCAGTGGTCCCAAATTTTCTATCCAGAGATTTAACCCATGAGGTGACTTTCAACAGTTGTTATTTCCATCATTAGAATCTTAATAGGAGAGGCCAAGACAGTAGTGCAGAAGAAGAGGTGCTAACACTGTTGTGGAACAAAGTTTCTGAGCTAGGATTCAAAGGTAGAATTGATGCCATACCCCTTTTTTTCCTTGGATTTGATAATTGCTTATTTTTATAGTGCATTCTGGAACCTGGAAATTAGGACCAACCTGATCCCTCAAGATCAAAGGTTTATTATTATACAACCTCAAAGAGTTAATGATACCAGTGGTCCTTTTGGGTCAAAGACTACCAAAAGTACAGGCATCTCACTAGGAGGCAGGGAGAAAGTGTAGAGGGTGTCGAACTCATGGACCACAGGCTGGCCATGCCCATGCCTGGTTTAGCAAAGGGGGGAAAGTTGTGATACATCACGTGACGACACCGTGACGATGTGAGTTTGACACCCCTGGTGTAGAGTTACTAGATTTCTCTGAGATTAGATTTCTTCTGACTCAGAAGCCTGCACAGATGTTGATGTAGTCTCCAGTCTTGAGGCACTTCATTTATATTTTATCTTTGCTGCACTAAGGAGAATACTGTCAGAATGCCTGGTGAGCAATGTGATAGTTTGCTAGCTGTATGCTTAAGAAACAAATGTTTCTGAACTAACAAATGAACTGTGATTTGTTTATTTAGAGTTTCATACCTTATGTGGTTAAATTAATAGTGACATACAAAATATATTGATGTTGCGAAGAAAATTGGCATATTTTCAGTTGATGGATGGAGAGAGAGAGGTTACAAATAGCTATTGTGTTAACTATATATATATATAAAAAGAACTATATATAATATACAAACAGCAAATATATAAACTGACAGTGACAAATGTTTGAATATAGAACTAAAAAAAAGAAAACATTTGTGGTTTTTTTTTGTTGGTGATAAATATTTGCAACATTGGTTTACTTTTCTTCCATGTCCAATTTTGAAATAAATATATGGTGGACCGCGTTTTAACTACATTTTAAAAATGTAATATAAACCGTCATGTATGTCATCCAGCACAACTTTTACTTAAGATAGGAATGATTTTATATTCTGCATTATACCTGTGCAATATTTTTATGCAGGATGTTTCTGTTCATAAAAATTGCCCAAAGTTATACATAATTCCTCTTGTTGTTTTTTTTCAAATCAGTTTTTTTTTTCCCCCAGCGAAAGAGAAAATTTGTAGCTCACAGTTGAACTGTAGTGTTCTCTGAGCTTGGTTGTTTTCTTGCAGACATTTCATTACCAAACGAGATCATCAGGAGTAGGGTTTGGTCTCATTTATATACTAGTCGCTTGCCCTAATATTTGGTTTCACTTAACATACATAAAACAAGAAATAAAATAAAGGATGAAGGCAGTCTAGTCTTTCATGTTGACGAGGACGTTGGAATTTCTAGCATTCTAAGCCATCTTCTGCTGAAATAACACTAGTAGAAAAATGGCATATTTATGTACAGAAACATTTAAAAATTGTTCCCTTACTATTCCCTAGAAAGCAATATTGTAGTAATATAATATTGAGTAAAATGAGTAAAATTTTGAAATTCCAACCTGTGTGCATTTTATTATGAATTTTAGAGTGGAGGACCTCTAACATCTGGAAAGAAATAATCAAATCTGATTCTAAGAAGTGAAGGAAAAAATAGATAAACAGTTTGATATGATTTTAATGTGTGTGTGGAATGAAATACTTGTGTTACTGTGGTATATTTCAAACCTTGACATTATTTAAATAAATAAGAATTCATGGGACAGCCAAAGAGCAAAAATAAGCTACTGTATATAGTTATTTGTTGTGGTTACAATCTGTTTCTCCAGTGTAATAATAATATGAGACAATATCTGTCTTTAGCCTCATTGTCTCAAAAAAGAGTGATGCAAATAAATAAATAAAAGGCTGAGTAGAAAAAGGAGAATTAAAGTAATGAGGAACTAATTCTTATAACAACGAACCATTATGGCCTTCATTCATTTAACACTACTATAATGGATATTTTTGAGATATGGTATGTTAGAAAATAGGCTGAATTTTCTCCTCTGTACTGGACTAAAATATAGAAAATTAGAGTAGAGTAGAGTAGAGTAGAGTAGAGTAGAGTAGAGTAGAGTAGAGTAGAGTAGAGTAGAGTAGAGTAGAGTATTCAAATATTCAATATCCAAATATCAATTTAAATATTCAAATATCAACTTAAATATTCAAATATCAATTTGAATATTCAAATATTTTGAATTACTGAATCTTTATCTAATCTATATTCTTGGTACTAAAGAAGATGAAAATGTAAAAAACAAAGAAAAGTCTTTTTTTTAAAAAAAAATGCATCTCTACTAATTAACATAGGCTTAGAGGCAACCTAATTACATATTTCTTTAGCTTGCACAACCAGCTTTATTTTTCCTCTTCCAACATTTTTTAAAAATATATAACATCAAAAGGCTAGGGAATACTTTCTTGGCCTTGGGGCAGAGGTGAAGAAATGTCAGTTTAGCAAAATGAAGAGAAAGTTTTAGTCTGGAACATTAGCATATTTTAGGCTTGGCAGGGAATCTCCAGTGGTTTGATTCCTATAAACTTGGATGTATTTCCAGATTTCAAAAGTTAACTTCCAGCTGGGATTTTCCTTTATTTAATCCTGCAATGAGATGCCTTGAAAGAGTCTCCTTCAGCCTTTTGCCTCATCATACAATTACAGGATAATTTCCAAAGAATAGCATGATATTCTGGAAAAAACAAAGAGATTTCTCAGCTGGTTTTTAGGCCAGGTCCCTCAGGATGTTCTGCCTCCTAGACTTGTTTTCAAGGAATGGTGTCTTGACAGAAAGGAGAATATGGGAATAATAAAATGTCTCTCGGGATACAACTATTCCTAGACTTTAAACAAATATGAAAATCTTTCTTCAAAATAAGACAAAGCATATGGTGTAAGATATATTTTCTCAGCGTCTATGGAGTCTTTCAGTCAATCTGGTCATGGTTGTCCCAAATGTGTTTTTTCAAAAGGTAACTGGACTCTATTTTTTCTTGAAGATGTTTCCTCATCCAAGAATCTTCTTGAGTTCTCTATATTTTCTCTGATTATTTAAAAACTTCCTCGCACAGTAATTATTAATATCAAAGCCATTTGACAGTGACGTTCATTCCCTCTATTACCACATCATATGGTTTTAAGGGGTGGGATGGGGGGAATTCACCATGAAGTTTCACATGAATATATACTGTAGGTAGTCCTTGACTTATGACCAGCCTCTTCATGACCATTTGAAGTTACAATGGAAACCCCGCCCCCAAAAAACTATTTATAAACCACTTTTAATATCAGCCTCCCTCCGGTCACATGACTGCATTTGGGGCATTTAACAACCGGCCCAATTTTATAGGCCTTTGCAGTACCCCATGGTCATGTGACAATTTATAATGGTTTTGCCAGAAAGTGGCATTTATTTCCAGTTTTCCACAAAAAAATAACCATAATGAACAATGGGGTCACAATTGCTGTAATTTTTACTTTATTTATTTATAACATATATATATATATATATATATATATATATATATATATATATATATATATGTATGTATGTATGTATGTATGTATGTATGTATGTATGTATGTATGTATGTATGTATGTACGTACGTACGTATGTATGTATTTTTTATTTTTTTTTATTTGTGCTGATAAATAAATAAAGGGAGACTAGTATAGATCTATTTCAAGCTATTTAGCTCTCATCAGCTAGCCATACCCTTACTGGGATTTGAACCTGGGCTATATTACATACTAGGCAGACTTCTTAGCCATAAGGCCACAGGCTCTTATCCGTTATCAGCGAAGCCAGGGTGAAAGGTATCTATTAGATTTTTATAACCCCTGGTAAGCCCCAATCATGGGAGGAAGCCAACTGCTTCCATCATCTGTCAATCGGCTATTTATCAGCACAAATTTAAAAAAAATACAAATATAACAAAGGCAACAGTAAAAATATTGGGTTTCTGTCGTGATGGACTCTTGTGACGAGCCGATTGACAGATGATGGAAGCAGTTGGCTTCCTCCCATGATTGGGGCTTACCAGGGGTTGTAAAAATCTTATATATATATATATATATATATATATATATATATATATGTATATGTATATGTATATGTATATGTATATGTATATGTATATGTATATGTATATGTATATGTATATGTATATGTATATGTATATGTATATGTATATGTATATGTATATGTATATGTATATGTATATGTATATGTATATGTATATGTATATGTATATATGTATATATGTATATATGTATATATGTATATATGTATGTGTGTGTGTGTGTGTGTGTATGTATATATGTATATATGTATATATGTATATATGTATATATATGTTGTATTTGTGCTGATAAATAAATAAAGGGAGACTAGTATAGATCTATTTCAAGCTATTTAGCTCTCATCAGCTAGCCATACCCTTACTGGGAATCGAGCCTGTGCTGTACTGCATCTTAGGCAGATGTGTTAACCATTAAGCCACAATGTTCTTATATATGCACACACACAGAGTATACACATGCATACACACACATACAAATAAACACACGTGTGTCTGTGTCTGTGTGTGTTTGTGTGTATGCAGATATTCAGAATATCTGTGTCAAGTGAAATTCATTTGCCAATGTCATGATGTCTTTTTTTTTTCATTCTTGGTACTAGAACAAAGGTACTATCAGAATTTTTTCTAAAAAAATACTTACACTATCTATTATCCTTCATGAGTACAAAAAAGAGGGACAGATTCTGAGACATTGTGACTTCCTAAAATAAATTTAAAAGGCCCTCATCTCATTTTGTACTTTATGTCACGTTTCATCTGAATTACAATAAGCACAGATAAGCTATAAAAAAATGTAGAAACACAGATTTGTAGATAAATTGCTTATAAAATTTTAAAAAGAGTGTATTACAACTCCCTGAAGGACATTTCACTTTCTTAATTAGCATAAATGGCATTCAATACATGCAAGCATTATGTAAGAGAAGGTTTTCCTCTTTTCATTACACCTGAATTGTTCAGTTTAATCGGCATTACTTACTTGGACTCATGTAACACAGAGCCTAATTGCAACGGTACACCAGTTTAGCTCTTTTTATTGTATTCGTGGTTGCTAACCCGAACAGTTGGAGCAATTTTGCTCTGAAGCAATATAATCACATTTTCAACATCATAATTCCAATAGATTTGTTCCAGAACTATTTTATACTCTTTTGCTCTATTGTTCCTGGTTTTTAAAAATTACCCATCGTCTCCACTGAGATGATCAGCGTGCTTTTGTTATGAAGCTGTTATGTTATGAAGTCTATCATCACAGATGGTACACTGTAAACAACTCGACTGCCGTTGGTCAATTAGAATGAAAATCAGATGAAAGAAACCACAGAGAAGGCAGAGAGGGGATGAAATGTTCAAAAGGAACCACGGTGGGGAAATAAAAGCTGGAGGGGAGAGGAGAAGACTATTAATACCTTTTAATATTGATTCCACCTTTAAAAAAGGATAGAGATTAGCTTGATCTTGCTTTCTTCCCTTGCTTTTCTTCCCTTGAACACTGAAGATTTCTGGATGGCAAGCTTCTGGATATCAATAAAGAATTTCAACCATACCTTGGGCAAGGAGGACGTATTTTGGAGATACGAACACCAGATGTGGTGGCCAATGTCAAAAAGCAGGCACAAGCTGTGGGCTACACAGAAGGAGCTTTGTTGGCCCTGGCTGTCATCATCATCCTTTGCTGCATGCCTGCTATTTTAATAGTTATGGTCAGTTACAAACAGTAAGTATACAAGAGCCCTTTACTCTGGTTTGCATAGCACTTGTTACGTAGCAAAAATGGAAGTAGAAGGAGTCAACAAAAGGTACGCATTGCTGAAACCCACAAAACTTACGGTATAGAGTTGTTTTAAAAGAATGACAGTCTTCTCTGAGATGTTGGTTATCCTTGCACCGAAACACTTATGACTCTAGTATTATCACGTGAGATCTCTTACAGTCTTGAGTATAAAATTAGCAACCCTCATGAGATCTTGAGGGGTTTGATGTAATTAAAAAAAGTAATTGCCAACCCAAGTCATGTATGAGATAGAACTCTTGTTTTCAGTTGTGGCTCTTTTCAGAGAGCATCAATTATTCATATTCAATATAAACAGATCTTAATGGGGGGGAGTCTTCCCTCCATTCCTTATACAGGTTGCCTGCAGTTTTTGAAGGTAATTGGGACTGGAATTTCTGTCACTAAATGATGGGGTGCAACATCATGTGAATTTGCTGCCTAGCAGTGGCAGTTCTCAGAAGTCACAGTTGCTGTCAGCACTCCTCTATTGAATAATTAGGAAAGAAGACCACGAGACTCCATGTGTAGAAATCAAGTGTACTTTTACTAATTATAAATGATTAAAGGCATAGCGAAGCGAAGTCTGATTATTTAGGCGCGAAAGCAATTGATATATAGAATAACCCATTCCCCACCCCTTGGCATCCCAGTTACAGTCCAATCATAATTCTCCCAAGTGTCAGGTGTGAGATAACTTCGAAAGGCATCACCCTGATGGAATGTTGGTGCCGTTAGCCTTGGCGGGAAACCTCCTCCGCATGCGAAGTAAGACAGGCAGCAGAAACTCCAGATTCTTCCTCCAGCACAATCAGTATTCCCCTCCCAAATACCATGCCCCCCTCCCCATTTCAATGGCAGCCAAAGCAGCAGCAAAGCAGAGGCTGAAAGTTGCTATCATTAAGTGAGAACTTCCAACTTCCTGCCAGATTCCCTGTTGACTTTGCTTGTGGGAAGCCAGCAGGAAACATCAAAATTCATGGAACTGCAGCTAAGTGTCACGTGTCCAAATCACAATCATATAACTGCAGGGACTCTTCAATGGTGAGAACTTTGAGGTTTCCTTGTTCATCACTGTCACTGTTTGAATAGTCATGGAACAAATGGATGTTAGATGAGGACGAGGGCTCTTGGATTATTTTTGTTCAGTATGATATGCAATCATGATTGTCATTACTGAATTCACTTATTTCAATGGGTTGTGATTATTTGGTCAATTCAAGCCATATTTAAGGCAAATTTCCTTCCAGTTTCGCTTCTTCCTTATTATACCTCTTTGCATAGTTGTTCGTAAGAAGTAAAAGGAGAACAATTCCATGTGACAAGCACTGCAAAGGATTTGAAATATTTAGTTTAGTTTAGTTTTGGTTTATTTGTATGCCACCCTTCTCCAGGAGGGACTCAGGGCAGCGAATAACTCAAAGGGGAAAGGGAACATAAACAACAGTACACATAATTAAAATACACGAAAATCACACAGCCATACCAGTCGAGAGGGGAGGGGAACTCATCAACCCCAGGCCTGCCGGCACAGCCAGGTTTTGACGGCTTTCCGGAAGGCCTGGAGAGAGGTGAGGGTCCGGATCTCTGCGGGGAGTTCATTCCAAAGGGCCGGAGCTGCTACAGAGAAGGCCCTCCCCCGGGTAGTAGACAGATGGCATTGGCTGGTGGACGGAACCCGGAGGAGGCCGACCCTGTGAGATCTGACGGGTCTTTGGGAGGTAATTGGCAGCAGGCAGTCTCTCAAGTACCCAGGTCCAATACCATGAAGGGCTTTATAAGTTACAACTAACACTTTGAAGCGTATCCGGAGACCGATCGGTAGCCAGTGCAGCTCGCGGAGGATAGGTGTAACGTGGGTGTACCAAGGTGCACCCACAATCGCTCGCGCGGCTGCATTCTGGACGAGTTGAAGTCTCCGAATACTCTTCAAAGGCTGCCCCATGTAGAGCGCATTGCAGTAGAAATATGGCACTGAACCATCTCTCCACCTTACCTACCACCACAAATGGGACCAAAATCCAAGTCATTGGGTAAAGAAATCATCATATGTTCACTTCACTCAATAACCGCATTCCCAGCACTCCTGGTTCCCATTGTTAAGCTCTCTCACAGATCATTGAGTAGACAATATGCTAGATAAGAGCACAGGATGCTTCAATTAGGTGGAGGAGGCTCTGGAAGGTCTTGGGGCAGGCTAAGCACAAATGTGGGAGTGGCATGCTGTGGGCAAGTCTTGGGTACTTGAGAGACCGCCTGCTGCCAATTACCTCCCAAAGACCTATCAGATCCCACAGACTAGGCCTCCTCCGAATTCCATCCGCCGGCCAATGTCGATTGTTGACCACCCGGAGGAGGGCCTTCTCTGTGGCTACTCCGGCCCTCTGGAACGATCTCCCCATGGAGATTTGGACCCTCTCCACCCTTTAGGCTTTCCGCAAAGCTGTCAAAACCTGGCTGTTCCAACAGGCCTGGGGCTGATGAGTTCCCATCCCCACTCGAATTGTGTGGCTGTTGGCTGTTTTTAAATTCTTTCTGTATTTTGTTTTTCTGTTTTTATTGTTTTTGTCTGTATTATTCCCTTTCCCCTTCGGTTTGTTAGCCGCCCTGAGTCCCTCCGGGAATAGGGCGGCATACAAGTGTAATAAACCTCTAAACCTCTAAACCTCCTCTTTCCATTCAGGATTTGAAAATCTTTTGCTTTGATTTCTCCGGGAGGATTTTCAGCTATAGAGTAGAGAGATTTGTCTACAGCACCCCCAACTCACTCACAGTTTATGCTGATTCTCCCAGGGCCTCCTCCATCCTACTAAGCACATACCACCCTTAACATACTCCACTGTTTCTCCGCTCTGATGGGATTTCAGCAGGGAGGATTTCAGCTCCCGAGTTCTCGGCAGCACCCAACCCCAACTCGTGCTGCACTCCCAGAGCCTCCCACATTCCCAGAGACATGCTGCACTCCTTACCATACTTCATCTCTGCTCTGCTTGGATTTTGGCAGGGAGGATTTTCAGACCCTCTATGCTCCAGAGCTGAAAATTCTCTCTGCTGAAATCCAACCAGGAGGGGGAGGCAGCCCTGTAAGGTAAGGAGTTCAGGGTGACTCAACAGGATGGGAGAGGTCCTGGGTGACGTGGTGCATGAGTTTATTTGTTTATTACATATGATTTTGTGGGGGGGGGAGTATCTGTGGACAAGTCCCGGAGGACCCGGACTGTGGGGGCAAGTTGCTGACTCAATTTGCTAAAAAAAATTGTAAACCGTTTAGAGAGGGCTGAAAGCCCTATGAAGCGGCATATAAGTCTAATTAATAAATAATTAATAAATAAATAAGTCTCTCCACTCCGTGACTCACAATCCTGTTTGGTTTTCATCAGTGACCTTTTTCAGCCAGCCCTCAGAAACTAAAGGGTATCCTTTTGATGGATGGCAACAGTTTGTGATTTTTCCTGCAGGTTTCCCCATTGACTTTCTGGTGAAGCCAGCAGGGAAGTTTTCAAATGCTAATCACATGATCGCAGGGCAATTGGCAGTCAGTCATGAGTGCAAATGGATTGCCAAGTATCCAGATGGCTATCATATGACTGCGAAGAAACTGCAAGGGCTGTGACTTCAGGCACAAGTCCTAAGACCCTTTGTTCAGTTCCATTTTAATTTTCAATATTCACTGAATTAAGGATCATAAGTGAAGGACTATGTAGAGCGGGGTGTCCAACTAGCAGCCTGCAGGCCAAATGCGTCACGTGCAGGCCATGCCCAACTCAACTCCGCAAAGGGGAAAAAATGTTGCAATACATCACATGACAGCAATGTGACCCAACAAATTTGAAGCCCATGGTGTAGAGACTATTTATCTCTTATGACTGATGTTCTGATGTCACAGTAAAGATTCAGTTCCTAGCCAAGTACATCTATGTTTGGAATGTTTATTATTAACATTTGTAGGCCGCCCTTTTCCCTGAGGGGACTCAGGGCGGCTCACATAAAATCAGGAAGGGGGGAATACAAACAATGACGTAAACACATATAATAAAAGTAATAAGCAGCCGTCAGGTGGTGGTCAAACGTTAGCTGTGGATCCAGGAGGACTCCCAAGTTGCGAACCCTCTCTGAGGGGTATAAAATTTGACCCCCCAGCCTGAGTGATGGAATATTGGTCGAATCTTTGGGAGGGAAGCACAACAGCCACTCGGTCTTTTCTGGGTTGAGTACAAGCTTGTTAACCCTCATCCAGTCCATAATGGCCTCAAGGCCTCGGTTCATCACGTCTGCCGCTTCATTGAGTTGGCACGGGGCGGACAGATCTATGTGTCTATGGAACTGTTGCTTAAGAGAACATCTGTGTTAGAAAGCCTAACAATTAAGAGGCCCACTAGAACATGAAACTAGCTTTGACTTCACATAACCTACTTGCTAGCTATAGTTGCAAACTAGCATGTAATCAGTTGACCTACAGAGAACTGTTTTCATCCCATGCTGACTTTCTTATATGGGATAAAGGTTTTGACAAACCCTGTTCTGACTCAGTTCATTATATGTTATTTTTGAAGCATTGCCATTATAACTAGTAGTACTTCTGCACAATTTTTCTTTAATTCAAATAAGTAATTCATAATGACCACCTGAAGAAGAAAAAAACAACTGATGGCAGATTTTTTTTTCAAAGGAATGTCAAAACCCTGAAAATACTATTATTCTTCTACGGTCTGACTTAAATAATTTAGGAAATATCTCTATTTTTCTTTTTCTGTAGCTTTTCTTATGCCTTAATTGGCAGCCATAAATGCTAGCAAAATAACAGATGAAGTCTGCTACATAGTGGAAAAATTATACTTAAATGAACATAACCATCATTACTGATGCCCATAAAATGGAAGCATTCCCTTTGTAATAAAACATTTCGCAATACAATTTGTTTAACATTCCAATTTGTTTAACATTCAATGAATTTTTTCCAGATTATTAAAAAAAAAGAGCTTTAAAGTTAAATGAATTTTCAATTGCTTGTTTGCTTATGGGAATGAGTATTGTTGTAGCATTGTAGGAAAATAATAAAAAGAAAACATTGTTATTTCCTATGGAGCAATAATTTTTGAAGTTTCAATAGTCTACACACAAAGAAAATAATAATTATGGGCCAAAGATAAATGAATTAATAATGGGCATATTTACTATATATTTACTACTTAATGTTTTGATTTATTTGTCCAATGTTTTTATTTATTTGTCCAATGTTTTTATTTATTTGTCCACTATTTGCTAATGTCAATATTGTATTTGTCCACTACCCATAATCCCTCTAGGAGGGAAATGGATGATTTTATAATTTAATAAATGAATATTCATCATGGATATATACAAACAAAATTCAGAGATATACCATTATTCTAAAATTGTCTAAAATTGTGTGATTTAAAATCTGGATGAAAAATGCAAGTACAGGTTTGTGTATAGCTTGTGAGCGCCAAAATAGCAATAGCAATAGCAATAGCAGTAGACTTATATACCGCTTCATAGGCCTTTCAGGCCTCTCTAAGCGGTTTACAGAGAGTCAGCATATTGCCCCCAACAATCTGGGTCCTCATTTTACCCACCTCGGAAGGATGGAAGGCTGAGTCAACCCTGAGCCAGTGAGATTTGAACCGCTGACCTGCTGATCTAGCAGTAGCCTGCAGTGCTGCATTTAACCACTGCGCCACCTTGGCTCCTACATGGTAAAATGTACATGGAGATGAATGAAAAACTAATATGGCCAAACGCCAGAAACACAACGTATAACCTAAAAGAATTTAATTTAATTTAATTTAATAAGAAAAAGAATAATACAAGTAATTGTAATAGTTGATATAGAAATATGTTGTAACTGTAGGAGTCCTTCCTCTATTCGATGTTCAATTTTCACTCCTGCTGCAGAGTCTTACAAATTGGAAAGAAGCCTAAATGTATATCTAGGTGTGGACATTTTAATAAAACTATACTAGATTACAACCAAGAATATGTATTCAGGTAGATTCTGCTCATTCTGCCTCCAGGCCTTGTCCACAGACAATAACTTCCAATGCAGGATTTTCGGATAAAGAATTGAACTGAATAGCTATTATCAAACGGTAAAATACTACGCTGGCAGACAGACTTATAGAAAGAAGTGAACTACTATTCTATTTGGTCCCTGAGACCAGATTATTTGGTTTATTTATTTATTTATTAAAATTATTAAAATTTCACAAGAAATTATCATGTGGGCGACGCTGGGCCCGTTCCAATCATACCAGTTGGAACGGGATCCGGAACCCACCGCTGTTTAGGAACCACTGTTCTAGAGCGACGGGCCCTGTAGCATGCCTCTTTTGCCAGATCTGATTGGACGAGCCATGCCATGGAAAGTTTTAAAAATCAAAACCAGCACCTGGGAAGGAAAGGAAAGGAGCCCTATGGATTGTACTCTGCTTGTCGTTGTTGTCTATAGGGGGCAGTGCTCCTCCCCATTTCAAGCACCATTTGAAGATGTTTCCATGGTCATGTGGCCAGCATGATGTCACAAAGTGCCTTTTCCTCCCCACCAAAGTGGTACCTATTTATCTACTTCCATTTGCATGTTTTTGCCAGGCAGGAACTAGGCAAAGATGGGCACTTGTCCGCTTTCCAGCCAATAAGCTCCGTGTCTTTAACTGCTAAGGCATCGCACCTTCCTGGCGATAATGTTAATAGAACAAATCTGGCTTATTCCATCTTTTTCTCCAATAATGTAATATATATTTTTAGTTTACAATAACCTACCAGGTTACTCATAGATGGGTTGCTCCCAGTTTGGCCCAGTTTGGCCCACATCGAGCGGTGGCGGGAGGCTCTGGCCACCCGCCCGGACACTTCTGCACATGCGCAGAAGTGCCGCACGCATGAGCAAACTGCTAATAAAAAAATGGAAACCCACCACTGAGGTTACTCCTTTATTAAGAGTTAGCCTGTGTTAGTTTTAATCTACTAAACCTGCATAAATCCATGTTTTAATAAAATACTAGCTTTCCCATAGAAGGTATATTATTCTATGGCTCTTTCAAAGGAGGGAGGGATTTTTGTAAGATGGTAGTTTAATGGCAGTTATCACAGCATTAATTGCAACTAAATAGCTATTTTTTTATTAAAGGTCACCTAATTAAAGATATCCTATTAATTTATTAAACTATCTCTAATGGATTAGTCAAAATAATTAAGGATTGGGAATGGAGACCTAAAAATATGTACCCTATAAAGTGTTAAGAATTTTCTGAATTATTTTTCTATGTGAATCTCACTGTTTATTCTCTTATTTCTGTTTTACCATTCTGCATTACAAAACAGATTTAAAGAGTAAGTATTTTATTTTTAAACTTTATTTGCCTTGTGTATGAATATGCAAAAGTTTAGCTTTTGGGTACAATGGTTTCAAAAAGAAGGATATATATATGTATCAGTAGGACAGTAGTACAAAATGTCAAACAACCTAATAAGGTAAATCTATTAATTCAGTGGTACTTGAGATATTTATCTCCTCTATAATCCCAGCCCCTTTTCTTTTTTCAGCTTAGATTGTAAGAAAATAGGAGCTATATTTATAGTTTTAAATATCCCAGTTATTCATTTTAGAGAACTTGAGTTCATTGTTCGGCTTTTCAAGAACTTTCTAGTCAATCGTGCACAAAAACACCAGTACAATATTCCATTGTAACAGAACTGAGTCTATCTGTAGCAAGAAGCTACGATTTTATCCTGTTTGCAGTATTTTCAAATGGTTAGCATTAGCACCAATTAACAGATGAAAACCTCTAATGAATTCTCCACATGACTGTTTCTACCAGTGTGGGCTTATTAGAAGCATTCTTTGATTCCCTTCAAATCTCTTCGCTTCTTCCCCATATGATTTCACCAAAGGAGACAAGCTGAATGTGCAAAGACAGCTCGCATCCAGATGGCCTTACCAGCTGGCAAATCAGCAAGCATCCCTGCCAATAATCTCTACGAAGAACTGGGTGACAGCACCATGTAAGTTTTCAATGAAATTTAAAATGCTAATAACGCAGGGTATAATTTTGAGACTTTAGAAATTACAGTCATCATGGCTAAGCAAATTAATATATAATCTTCTAAATATCAACCACATGTTGGTGAACATCATGGGGGAATAGTGCATTTATCAAAGGAGGATAAAGAAATGGTAACTGTGTAAGCAGAAGCATGTAGGAAAAATTTGGACACGTAAGAGAATTGTGACAAGCGTTACTGTCAATTTGGTATACCAAGTGGGAGATCATCTGTGTACGTACTAAGCATATTTCAGAAACTTTTTGTAGATTTTTTTAAACATATTTTAAAGTATGCAAATTTATTTTTGATATCACAGGATTAGGTAATTTGTCAAGTCCAGCGTGTACCTTCCTGTACAAGTGAATTCTGTTTAGTGCATTGGGAAGAACTAATGAAAGCAAATGTATGCAAAATGTCAAAAGGCTGACAGAATCAATGCATTTCTACCAATTTCTACCAAAATTGAAACAGGGATAGGAGAGAAAAGTGAATAGGCTATACTGGTTTTAACATTTCTTCCTACACGCTCCAGAGGAGACTGGATTTCATCAATCTATGAAAATAGCATACAGTAGGCCTTATTAAGATTGGACTTTGAATGATGTATCTCTAGACCACAGGTGTCAAACTCGAGGCATCACATTGCCGTCACATGACATTTGATTATGGTTTTTCCTTTCACGGAGCTGGGTTGGGTGTGGCCTGTGCACCCAGCCCGCAGGCCACCAGTTTGACACCCCTGAGATTCTAGACCAAAGAGAGTTCAGTGAATAAGAAAAGGGATACAGGCAGGATGACAGCAAATTTGGGGAAAGGAAGAGGAGGATTCAAAGGATCATTGGCAAGAATGTAGTCAGAATTAAGTAAAAAAAATCCAAAGTATATAGAAAGCCAATATTCTGTATTATTGCTCTTCCCGCAAAGCTGCTTGGAATATAGCAATAGCAGTTAGACTTATATACCGCTTCATAGGGCTTTCAGCCCTCTCTAAGCGGTTTACAGAGTCAGCATATTGCCCCCAACAACAATCCGGGTCTTCATTTTACCCACCTCGGAAGTATGAAAGGCTGAGTCAACCCTGAGCCGGTGAGATTTGAACAGCCGAACTGCAGAACTAGCAGTCAGCTGAAGTAGCCTGCAGTGCTGCATTTAACCACTGCGCCACCTCGGCTCTATATAGAACCGAGTGAACCTCTAAGGGTTTAGATCAATCTAAACAAACCAATGGCTTCAGCTGACAATAGTCATAGTAAGAGTGGGGCTTGCTTCAATTTATATTGTAGTGGCTTGCCTTGTCGTTGCTGATGAGAATGGCCTTGGTTGATCTTTAGTGGGCCGTTTACTGTTTAACGTATTTGGCTAACATTCCCAAAGATGCTTTCAAAAGACAACTGGACTTCCTTGGTTTTTTTCCTTTGAAAACATTTCGTTCTCATCCAAGAAACTTCCAAGTTTAAAAAAAAAAAAGAAAGTCCAGTTGCCCTTTGAAAGCACCTTTGGGACAATCATGAGCAGAGGTGGGTTCCTACCAATTTGCACCTATTCGGTAGAACCGGTTCGTCAAATCTACCGAACCGGTTAGAAGAGGTTCCACCAGTGGACCCGGAAAGCAGGACACACCTACAGAAGAGGTTCCAACATTTTTTGAAACCCACCACTGGTCCTTGGATATGATTATTCTACACTATCATGCTCATATTTATAAAACTCGGGGCCTCTGTGAAAGGTAAGGATGACTCCTGCGTTTGTGGTGCAATCAGAACATTGCGTGTGTTGAAGTTGTTTTAACGCAAACCAAAGATGCCTTTCAAAAAACAAGTTTACATCCTATTCTTATGCATGCCAGTGCTGTGTGTGAGGTAATTTAAGGTGGTTCTGACAAGTGTCGTCGGCATCTTCATATCCGGTCACATGGGCAACAAGCCACTCCCACAAAGGAGGCCACACCCACAGAGTAGGTTCGAACAATTTTTGAAACCCACCACTGATCATGAGGATCAGGGCTGTGAAACCCACGTCATCACAGCAGAGTCATGTGACATATCGGGACTTTCTTCCCCTTCACTAAACCGGCCATGGGTGTGGCCAGCACATGATGCATCCAGCCCACGGGCCACTAGTTTAACAGCCCTGACCTAGATGATTAAGAATTCCCATAGACATTTGTTTGGCTAATCATCACCATCATATAGCCATTTGAGACTTGTCCAAAACTAGTGTTATTCAAATTCTGACAAAATGTCTTGAATGCAAAGTGTTTTTTTTTTGGGTAGTTGGAAAATTATGTCAAGATGTTCAAATGCCACATATAAATAGGAAGGAGTACGTAAAGTAAAATTCAAACTTTTGCATGTAACGTGAGCCAAAAAAAGCTGAATATTCCATGGGTGGAAACTTGAATAGTATTTTCAATATCTACAAAAACTTTATACTCAAAGCGTAGATTCAAGCTGAGCATTAATCAAGCTCTATTGGGTCAGGCTGCCTCGGGAAATGGATAGAGCTGCCTTTAGTAATTGGACTTTTTAAAAAATCCATTGAAGGGATGGATACAGAAGATATACAGAAACTCCCTTGATTAAAACATGTTTGCTTAAATGCACCATAGCAAAACAATCTTTAACAATCCCGTTGCAAAATAAGTATGTATTTCACGATGCACTTGAACTGTTTAATGCCAATACTTAATAATTCCTGAAAATTTAAGCAATAAGTACTCCAAAGACAATATCTCTTTTCTTTTACTTTTCTAATTTCTTTGGGGATCTCATTCTGTTTTCAGTTGAAATCTGTGTTGTGAATTGCACAAAGCATCTACAGATAGCATTTTGAAATTAAATTCATTTTTCATTTTCTTTTTTTTTATTTGTCTTTGGACGTGTAGGCATCAGTAAGTAAACTCTCCTAGTAGTGGCAAATATAGTAGAAAATGGAAACAATTGTGTTTTTTTAAAAAATAATAAAAAATAATAAATACAATTATTTTATTTTTCTAGTATGCAGTTCCTAGATTCTATGCACTAGTCTCCAAAGGAAGCTAGATATAAAAGATTAAAAGCAGTGTTCCAATAAATTACAGCAAATAGATTCAAGGCCCTTCAAGTTATTGGTGTTAATGACATTTCTCCGCAGTCAAAAACAAGTCACAATCCTAATACCTTTCATTTATTAGAGGTCACATTAACATTAACATCAGAATAATCTCAGTTAAACAACTGAGGTTTTGTAATTATAGCTTGATTTTGTTTCTCCTACCTGCAACTAAGCTATGCTAAACTGAGGCTGATCAGAACAAGTAGAGGAGATGGAGAAAAAAAGACAGACATGGTAGATCAATCACTGTTCCTAAAAGTATTTTCTTGGAAAACTGCTTAATGGACTAACTATGATTTCTATTTTTAAAAGGCTTTATGTCCTCACAGATGATCCAAAACTAGAAAGAACAATTAGAAAATAAGAAGATTTTTTTTTTGAAAAGGATTAGGCAGGCTTGAAGAATGGAATTAAACAAATAAAATTTACAGAGTTACAACTGGTGATAAAAAATGAAAAGTTTTGTGTATTGTGTATTAGTTGAGGGAAAGACGCAGGAGCCATGGATTCAGAGAGCAAGATGTTTATTAGAAGATGACAGCGATTCAGATTCTGTTTCAACTGACACGGTATTTATACTCTCAGGCACAAGCAACTGTCACTAACTGTCACCTTGTTATCCAATCACAGGCTGTGCTTCGTCCCAACCAATCAGGGCGCAGCACAGGCTGTTGCTGGGTAGACAATACTCCTTCCCCCCAGTTATTTCAATAAAAAGCACATGTATAGGATTGGGGACAACTAACCTGGCAGGCAGTAGCGTGACCCGACAAATGCGCACACAACAAAAGCGTGCTGACAAAACCACGCCACAAAAACCACGCCGTCATCAATGCGCCAACAACAGCGCACCGACAGAAGCACGATTTAAGTTAAGGTAAGGGTTAGGCTTAGGTTTAGGGTTAGGTTTAGAGCGCGCTTCTGTTGGCACGCTGTTGTTGGCGCGCTTCAGCGCTCATTCGTCAGCGCGGTTTAGAACTCGCGGTTTTGTCACCGCGGTTTTGTCGGGCGCCCTTTTGTCGGTGAACCGGCAGTAGTAGATTTGAAAAGGATTGGAGTATTCTAATGGATCACAAGTTGACAACATGAGTTGACAGGATGATGCAACTGCTAAAACGGCAAATGCCTGTTTAGACAATTCAGCAGTTCAGTTAGTGAGCATTCAAAGTTACAGCGGCACTGAAAAAAAGTGACTTATTAACATTTTTCACACTTATGACCATTTCAGCCTCCCCATGGTCACGTGATTAAACGTTTGGCTGCTTGGCAACTGACTCACACTTATGACGGTTGCAGTGTCCCCGGAGTCATGGGATCCCCTTTTGTGAATCTTCTGACAAGCAAAAGTCAATGGGGGAACCAGATTCACTTAACAACCGTGTTACTAATTTAAAAACTGCAGTGATTCACTTAACAAACGTGGGCAAGAAAATTCATAAACAGAGCAAACTCATTTAATAAATTTCTAACGTAACAAAATCAAAATTTGGGTTCAGTTGTAGTTCGTAAGTTGAGGCCTACCTGTATTAACAAGAACAAGGGATCCATATCATTTGGAATACTGACCGTAGTTTGGGGTAGTGCACACAGTGGTGCGATTCAGCTGGATCATTTGAACCGGTTGTTTAATTACCCGACTCCCGCTATCCAAGTGGATCCTGGGCGCTGCGCTGCAATGGAGAAATGGGCAACGGAGCGGCCAGCATGAGGGGAGGATGCTTTCTCTCTTTCTTCTCCTTGCTCCTCCTCCTTCCCTTGTGCCTGCCACTCCAGCACGAGGGAAGATGATGAGGGGACTAGAAATGAAATCATATAAGGGACAGTTAAAACAATTAGATATATTTAACCACCAGAACAGAAGCTTGAGGGGAGGTTTCCCCCCCCCCAGTCTTCACATGTCTAATAGTTGTCATATTTCCCTTCACTGGAGGTCATCAAAGAGATGGTTAGCCATCTGTCTGAAATGCTTTAGCAAATCTTAGCCGTTACCACGGGGATGGATCAGGTGACCAGAGGTCCCTTCCATCTCTATAATTCTATTAAAATCACAAGTGCAATTTGATATGACCCAAAATATGCTTTCTGTAACATTTTGTCCCTCCAGCAATATTAGCTATAAATAAATAATTAGACAGAGAAATTTGATCCTGTTTCAAATGTGGATTGCAGACTACATCCTGTAATATTTTAATTTACTTATTATACCCTTTCCCCCAGTGAAGTAGTAAATAGCTTTCTGTGATTTAGTAGATTAATTACATGTAGATTAATTATGCTAGATCTAGATTCTTAGATAACCTAGAAGAACGTGGTTCCACGACAAAACGGCGGACAACAAAATCGCGGTAGACGAAAGCGCGTATGTGACGTCATCACAGCGCGACGAAAAAGATCGAAAAATATAAAAATAAAGCGAAAACCTTACCCTAACCCCCCCAAACCTAACCCTAAACCTAACCCTTAACCTAACCCTAAACCTAACCCTAAACCTAACCCTTAACCTAACGAAAAACCTAACGCTAACCCTTAACCTAACGCTAAACGTAACGCTAACGCTCTAAACCTAACCCTAACCCTTAACCTAACCCTAACCCTAACCCTTAACCTAACGCTTACCTTTATGTGAATCGGCTTGCTGTAATTTAATTTTTATTTCAATTTTTCGATCTTTTTCGTCACGCTGTGATGACGTCACATACGCGATTTCGTCGACCGCGCTTTTGTGGAACGCGGTTTTGACGGGTCACAGAAGAACGTAGACTTTTTAATCATTTTCTGTTTCATATTCACTGCATTCATATTGTTTTTCCCATGCATGCTTTCTCATTTGTGGTTTTCTTTCCTTTCAAGTCTTTTCCTTCTCTACCGTTTTCAACAAAGCAGGAGAAAAAATGTATTATTAGAGGGAGGAGACCGTCAGAGAGTTATTAGCAGCTTCGCTTCTCGCGCAATCGAGGCCCACAAGCAGTCTAATATCAAAGGAACGTTGAAAAACAATTTCCCCAAATCTGCAAGCAATATTACATTATTATCTGACGAGACTCCCTTAACTATCCAAAACCCTCTGTACGCTGAGAGTGCATTGCATAGTTCTACTTCTGAGTTGTTACACGAAAGCCAATACGCAGTGCCCCATTTCTTTCGTTCAAAGCCAGCTTTGAAAAACGTTCTGTTGAGCGGCACTTTGAAAGACATCGAGCGTGCCTGGACTTTACCAAGCCAGCTTACCAAGAAAAATATTTTGCTCATTATGGACCCGATTCACTGGGACCAGGAGAAAAACAGAGTGAAGAAGGACAGGGTTAGGACGCACCAAAGAAGACCTAATAGAAGCAGCCTAGTCCTGAAGACCAACAATGGCACAAGGACATCGGTTAGAGAGAAAGCAAGGCAGTTTGAGCAGCAGGCTCTGCAAGAAATGCAACCAATGAAATGCCAAGAAAAGAAATGTGGGCTTTCTCTGGCAAGTGGCACCTGGGCCCAAGAGGAAGAGAGAACAGTAGAACCAACTTCTGAATGTTTTCTTCCCTCTTCAGGATCTCCTGCACTTTCTTTTTCTTCTTTCCAAGCATGTTCTGAGGGGGCTGAACTCAGAACATCAACAGCACCATCCATTGCCATCACTGATCATGACAATCCTGAACAGTTATCCCCTCTGCCAAGCCGTATGTCAACGCCTTCCCCTTTTAAGATCCAAATGTCTGAGGATGAAACACAAAGCATTCAAGACCTACCCAAACCCCCTCTGCCACTCCCACCTCCTTCTCCATCCCCTCCACTTCTGCCTCCTCCCTCATTAGCGCTCCCCTTCCCTCCCCTTCAAAGGCTTTCCTCGCCCATTCAAAGCACCCAACTTCTACATGTGACAAAATGTACCAGGTCGAGCTCCAAGCAAGCCACGGGGTCATCGCAGGCTTGTGTGTCAGAGCCTGGCGATTCTTCTCGCAAGCAACTGAAGGGGATTCTTAAAAATATCCACAACTTAGCAGACATTGAAAAATCGGTGGCCAATATGTACGGCCAGATAAATAAAAATTACATTCTGCCTCCTAAGGAGGTAGGCAAGCCAAAGCCGATAACAGATATTGAAGTTGTAGCTGAAGCCGAGGAGTGTAACCAACAGAATGGTAATTTGAACAGTTTAGTAGAAGAACATGAAAAGCAGTTCTCACCTCAGGCAATTGCACTAGGAGAGTCCTGAGTGATTTTATGCGTGATGTATGCCGAGTGTATCATCATCATCCAACCCATACATCATAGACCCAATCAGAATGTTTCTTTTTCTCCCTCCTTTCACTTCACAGTCTGCTAAATCTCTAATGCTACTGATTCTTGAGCTGATCCACGATCTCATCTTGGAATAGCAATAGCAATAGCAGTAGACTTATATACCGCTTCATAGGCCTTTCAGGCCTCTCTAAGCGGTTTACAGAGAGTCAGCATATTGCCCCCAACAATCTGGGTCCTCATTTTACCCACCTCGGAAGGATGGAAGGCTGAGTCAACCCTGAGCCGGTGAGATTTGAACCGCTGACCTGCTGATCTAGCAGTAGCCTGCAGTGCTGCATTTAACCACTGCGCCACCTTGGCTCTTAAAATGTGGTTAATTGTTCATTCCTTAAGTTTGCCGGGTCCATGTCAAAGGGGGGAAACGAGACATTACAATTCTAAGAGCCGTGAGTGCATTTTAGCACATTTAGGATAGCTAGATAGCAAAGGGGTATTTTATTTGGTTGAAATAGATTGTCTCCCGAGACCAACTATCATGAATAAAGGAGAATATTTGTAGCTCGGGGTTGAAATGTGGGGTCCTAGTTGCTCTCTGAGCCTGGTTGTTTTCTTGCAGAGCCAAGGTGGCGCAGTGGTTAAATGCAGCACTGCAGGCTACTGCTAGATCAGCAGTTCAGCGGTTCAAATCTCACCGGCTCAGGGTTGACTCAGCCTTCCATCCTTCCGAGGTGGGTAAAATGAGGACCCGGATTGTTGGGGGCAATATGCTGACTCTCTGTAAACCGCTTAGAGAGGCCTGAAAGGCCTATGAAGCGGTATATAAGTCTACTGCTATTGCTATATTGCTATTGCTATTCATTACGCAAACGAAGTAACATCATCAATGCTACTTGCACTGATGATGTTACCTAGTTTGAGTAATGAAATGTCTGCAAGAAAACAGCCAAGTTTGGAGATCAACTGTTATGGTCTGTAGGAAGGGAATATAAGGGTTAAGTTCTCTGGTTAACCTTAACTTTTCACTGAAAAGCATGGTTTGATGTCATTGGAAAACAAATGATAACCACAACAAACAGATTTGGCGAAAAGAAAAAAATATGCAATTATTGCAATAATATAATCATCTTTTTCTGTAAACTGGAGTGCTTTGTGCCATGGCAACAGGTTTCTAGCTTTGATGATTTTTCTATTTATAATTCTCCCTGTTCTCCCTTCTGTTATCCCAGCATGCCTTTTATTACCTCTTTATATACTGACACTGCATATTCTAAGTCTTAACTTTTGTAATATATTTTCTGCAAAAATCGTTTTTGCTTTTTTAAAAAAACAACCTATTAAAAATACTTTTCTCTCTACTGCATGCTACCTGGCTAAGCATATTTCTTTTATCGTTTTTTTTTCAGCTTGTCAAAACTAATAAATGATCTGAATAATTACTACGAAAAAAGAGGAAATTATAAGCGCATGAATTTCCCAAAAGCCCACACTTTGCAAGATTGTGGCTTTTAAGCCCTCTAAACAAAAACTACTTGCAGGATTAACATTCTATTTTTATTAAATTAACTGCTGGTTCTAGTGGAAGTAGATTTGTTCACAGTAGAAGTGGGTTAAAGAGGGGGGAAAGATTATTTGAAGCCAAGGGCCAAGCAAAATTAATATATATATATATATATATATATATAGGTAATCCTAAACTTACAACCACAACTGAGTCCAAAATTTTTGTTACTAAGAGAAACGTTAAATGAGTTTTGCCCATTTTTATTACCTTTCTTGTCACAATTGTTAAGTGGATCGTTGTAGTTGTTAAGTTAATAACACAATTGCTAAGTGAATCTGGATTTCCCTTTGATTTTGCTTGTCAGAAGGTTGCAAAAGGTGATTACATGACCTGGGACATAGCAATGGTTATATATATTCCCTCCAATTCTTAATATAGAAACATCCTAGGTCTATTTCAGAAATATGTATAATTAATGTTTGCAAACCCAGGCATTTGAGGTAGACATTAAAAGCTTAAAATCAGTTTTCTCGACTAACATTATCCATCACCAACAGGTAAGAAATCATAAACATCCTGTAGTTAAAGGTCTCAAAATAGATGGTTTTCCTTTGCCCGTTGACTTTTTCATTAGTGACACAAGAATGAAAAACTTGCTAAAAAAATTAGTCCTCCAAAAGCCACGTTCTGTGAACTTCACCACCTGAGTTCTCCTGTTACACTAGAAATCGTATGTGCCTGAGAAAATTCATCTTCATTCCTATATAGTTTTGCCTGTTCCACATACAACCACTGCATGTTGTTTGGCTTTCTTTTGTAAAGATACATATGTACATATTCATTCATTCATTCATTCATTCATTCATTCATTCATTCACTCATTCATTCATTCAACATACCAATTTATATGGCTGCCATCATAAGTAACTCTTTTTTGGGGGGGTGGACTAGCAATTATAAAAAGAGAAATCTTTTTTTAAAAAAATTAAAAACAACAAAAGATGCCTAATTAAAAATAAAATCTGCCATCAGCACAAGGATAACATTTAAACATTTAGATCGTATTAAATTGGGTCTTTTGAAAAGGCCAATAGGGTTGAAGGCCATCCAATCTCCAGGAGATAGGCTATTCCACCTGGCAGGTGCTGTGACAAATATAGTAGGTCTCCCAGATCCCATAAGGTGTTTCACAGACAGGACCTGGAACATGCTTACCCTTAGAGACTGGTGGACAGGCAGGAGTACAGGTGAATGCTTTGAGTATTCTAACCCTGGGCAACGTAAGGTTTTATAGGTGATCATCAGCAGCCTGTATTGTACCTGGAAACCTACTGAAACCTCCTATATGCAATTCACAATGCATACTTTTTATATGGATATATCATGGTAAAACACAGTGTGCCAATTAGAAGTAATATATGAGTGATAATAAGCAGAGTATCCCATTCTAGGGGCTTTTTAGTTCAGTTCAGTTCAGTTTATTAAATTTCTATGCCGCCCTTTTCCCCCCGAAGGGGACTCAGGGCGGCTCACAACTCGAACCGGGGAAGGGGGGATACAGACAAAAGATTTAAAAACAACAACATAACAATATATAATTTAAAACTCACAACAGTCATACCATTCGAGACGGGGGCAACAGCTCTTTAGCCCCAGGCCTGTCGGAACAACCAGGTTTTGAGGGCTTTGCGGAAGGCCTGGAGGGTGGTGAGGGTTCGAATCTCCACGGGGAGTTCGTTCCAGAGGGTCGGAGCAGCCACAGAGAAGGCTCTCCTCCGGGTAGTCGCCAGTCGACACTGGCCGGCGGATGGGATTTGGAGGAGGCCTAATCTGTGGGATCTAATCGGTCTAGTGGAGGTAATTGGTAATTTCTTTTCAACAGTGGCACTTATTCTGACTGTGTTTGTTTGTTTGTTTGTTTGTTTGTTTAGTATTTTTATATGGCTGCCCAATTCACACTTGGTTGATGGTGAACTCCTGGGCATTAGGTGAATTCTGGATTTGCAAGTCCCAGAGAATTGATTAAGCATAATCTTGCTAATTTATTTGGGGAGAGCTGGAGTCTGCTAATCCTGAGGAAGTGGACTAGGTTATTTAGGCAGTAGTGAATAGAAGGGGATGGTAACAGCTGCTTTGAAAGAAGTGGTGGTTCTTCCTCTTTCAATAGCCATTGAAAGATCCAGCAGTAATGGACAATTTCCCTCCAGTTTCTCCAACCTGTTTAAGGAAGGAGGTAGTTGTTGAGAAGCTGATAGGCTTAAAGTTCTAAGGGGTCTTAAAAAAAACAGCTGGGTCCTTTTCATACTAGTTTCAATCTCAGATATCGTGAGCTATTAGTGAATTAGATATTTTTATGGCAATTACTGGTAACCATGGACAGAATATTCTGGACCCCTTGATCTGATTTTTTTAGAAACAGCTGTGATCTCCAGGCTGGAATACTGTAATGTGCTCTACATGGGGCTGCCCTTGAAGAGCATCCGGAGACTTCAGCTAGTCCAGAATGCGGCCGCGCGAGTGATTGTGAGCGCACCACGGTTCGCCCACATAACACCGATCCTCCGTGAGCTGCACTGGCTACCTGTCGATCTCCGGGTGCACTTCAAGGTTTTTACTAACCACCTATAAAGCGCTCCATGGTAGTGGATCTGGCTATTTGAGAGACCGCCTTCTGCCAATTACCTCCCTGCGTCCCATCAGATCGCATAGAGTTGGCCTCCTCCGTATTCCATCCGCCAGTCAGTGCCGACTGGCGACTACTTGGAGGAGAGCCTTCTCTGTGGCGGCTCCGACACTATGGAACAATCTCCCCGTGGAGATTCGTACCCTCACCACCGTCCAGGCCTTCCGCACAGCCCTCAAGAACTGGCTAGCCCATCAGGCCTGGGGATAAGTTTACTTTGCCCCTCCCGAATGTTGAGTGAATGTTGAGTTTTACTATTTAATTTACTTTTGTGCACATTTCTTTTTGTATTGTCCTACACTCCCTTTCCTTTTTGACTGTAAGCCGCCCTGAGTCCCCTCAGGGAAAAGGGCGGCCTATAAATGTCTAATAAATAAAAAAATAAAATAAATAAAGGGATTTGGGGTGTGAGGTGGGGGCTTTTCTTTGATGATCCTCTTCCTTGGTGGAGAGAAAAACCCTTGATTTATTTCTTAACTATATTTATTTATTAAATCCATTTGCTACATACCTCGCTGTAGCGCTACTCAAGGGGTCTTCCAATAATAAAAAAGGAAGAAAATGAGGAGTAAAACAATGGAACAACAAAATAAACAATGAAAAAGAACACAACGAGAATGCAACAATAGGATGACGAAACGGATGGGTGAAGAGCAGAGAGCAAGCAGTGGGAGGTGGAGTCTGCCATCAATCCAGCAACATGGAATTCACCCACTTGGTTCCCAGACCAACCAGCAGAGCCATGTCTTCAGGGACCTACAGAAAGATAGGAGAATGGGAGCAGATCTTATCTTACAGGGTAGCATGTCCCAAAAGGGCAGGGACTGCAACAGAGGAGGCTCTTCTGGATCTTGATAGTCAAGAGTTCTTTGATCGACAGGATCCAAAGTAGGCATTCTCTGCTGGCAGAGAATGTAGGATAGGTTCATGAGGTCTTTAAAGGTCATAATCAACGCCTGAACTGTACTGCAAAAGGTTGGTTGGGTTTTCTTTAGCTCTTGAGATAATTGTATTACTCTGAAAAATGATAAATTATTATTAAATGTGTATGCCACTCAACTCTCAATGATTCTGGGCAGCTCATAACAAACAAAGAAGTTACAGTCAAATCAATAAAACATTACAAATAAGGATAGGAACTGGAAGCTGAAACATATGAAGGGTGGTTGCTGAAATTGGGTATGTCTAGTTTGATGAAAAGAAGGACTAGGAACGACATGATAGCAGTGTTCCAATATCTCAGGGGCTGCCACAATAACAAGGAATCAACCTATTCGCCAAAGCACTTGAGGGCAGGACAAGAAGCAATGGGTGGAAACAAATCAAGGAAAGAAGCAACTAAGAACTAAGGAGAAATTTCCTGACAGTTAGAACAATTAACCAGTGGAACAATTTGCCTCCAGAAGTTGTGAATACTTCAACACTGGAAGTTTTTAAGAAGAGATTGGACAACCATTTGTCTGAAGTGGTGTAGGGTTTCCTGCCTAAGCAGGGGGTTGGACTAGAAGACCTCCAAGGTCCCTTCCAACTCTGTTGTTCTATTCTATAAAAGATGGCAACCATGATGAAGCAAGGAGCCTTCCTCTTCCTCTCAAACAGTCCGGTTTTCATGGATTTTTCTAAACAGCAGAGAAAGAGACATAAAAGTGCAGCTTTAACTTACTGTATTATTTAGTTTATAATTTGACTTTCTCTGTTTGTAAATATTGAGGACAGCTTATTATTACAGTATCTGGCCTAAGTGAGCCATTCTCCTTTTTCCTCTTTCAACTTAAGACATTTCCCCAAGAGGGGTGTTTTTTTAAAAAAACAAATGTTTATAATTTATGTTTAATTTCAGCATTAAATACAAAATCATTTTTTTCATGTACCAGTATACCCTGATCACACTTTCTGTTACTTTTGGGTTTGTATTTTTACAATATTTTAAATTACTGGGTTTGGATACATACATACACACTGCCTTTTCTTTAGTCAAGGATGCTTTCCCTATCTTACATGGAGCGACTTCTGTCTAAATGTTGAATCCTATGCAATGAAAATGTAACATTTGAATGTCACTTCCTGTGTTAGTGTATCTAAAGGGGAAAAATACACTATGCAAAGGGAAAAAGTATTAACACCACTTTATACAATCCTAGTAAGACCACACCTGGAGCGCTGTGATGACGTCAGGTACGCGGTTTCGTCAAGCGCGCTTTAGTCTACCGCGGTTTTGTGGTGGAACCATATTACGTGGCACGACAAAACCGTGGTCCACTAAAGCGCGCCCGATTAAAGCGGGTACCTGACGTCATCAGCAGCGCGACAAATACGACCACGGAGAAAAATGGATGCTTTAACAAGCGCTTTTAAAGCAAGCCGATTCACGTTAAGGTAAGGGTTAGGGTTAGGGTTAGGGTTAGGGTTAGGGTGAGGTTAAGGGTTAGGGTTAGGTTTAGGGTTAGGTTAAGCGTTAGGGTTAGGGTTAGGGTTAGGGTTAGGTTAAGGGTTAGGGTTAGGTTAAGGGTTAGGGTTAGGTTAAGGGTTAGGGTTAGGGTTAGGGTTAGGGTTAGGTTTCGGGGGGTTAGGTTTAGGTTTACGCGTTAATTTTAGCTTTACCGCTCACAGCGTGCTTTTTTCGTCGTGCTGTGATGACGTCAGGTACGCAGTTTCGTCGAGCGCGCTTTAGTCTACCGCGGTTTTGTGGTGGAACCGAATATTGCAACTAATTGTGGTCACCATACTACTTAAAAGATGTTGAGACTTTGGAAAAAGTTCAGAGAAGAGCAGCTTAGATGATCAAAGGCTCAGAGACTAAAACATATGAAGAACGGCTGCAAGACTTGGTTTTGGCTAATCTAAACAAAAGAAGAATTAGGGTGACATGATAGCAATATTCCAGTATTTAAGGAGCTGCCACAAAGAAGAGGGGATGTAATTATTCTCCAAAGCACCAGAGGGCAGGACAAGAAACAATGGTTGGAAACTAATCAAAGAGAGATGCAACCTGGAATTAAGGAGAAACTTCCCAACAGTGAGGACAATTAACCAGTGGAACAGAAATTGTGGGTGCTCCATCACTTTTTAAGAAGATTCTAGACAGTCACTTATATGAAATAGTATATGTTCTCTTTGCTCGAGCAAGGGGTTGGACTAGAAGACCTCCAAGGTCCCTTCCAGCTCATTCATTCTAAATCTAAAATTTAAAATGTGTGAATGTTCATGCATCATGGGATTTTGCACACAGCATAAGACTAACTAAGAATGCATCTCTTTCTACATGCTTCTGTAATGTAAAGTATGAATTTAGCCAATCTTACGCCTTCTGAAACCACTTAGAAAACAAGTCCATTGAATAGGTTTGTTTTTTTTAAAGTCGGTTGTTATTAACCTTGAAGACCAATTCATACGCAGTCAGAGGTACAGTTGCTATTAACCTCAAGGACCCTTTCATGCATACATTCAGAGACATGGAAGCTTTGAAAAATATAGTCCTGTTAAGGCAGCTCCCAGAACAAGGATTTCTGCAGCTTTGCTTAATCAGAGGCCCAAAACAACAGGCGGGTAATATCTCTACCACATTGTACTTAGAGCCTCTGGAAAACATTATTCCACACCTAGAAAACCTGAAAGGATGTGATTTGAAAGAAAAATGATCCTTCCACAGGATACTGAGAAACAAGGGTTAGGTATCAAAAATTGAGATAGATGATGTCTTTCAGGCATTTTAAATAATCCAATCTTTATGTCCAAGCTACAAGGTAAACATAGACTTAACTCTTCATTCTCTTCCTCGCTTTGAGTTAGATCTATGTTTTAAGATATTTTCAGTGGCATTTGTCAGAAACAGGAATCCATTTAAGTCTCCATGTAAGCAAAACAGGGCAGACATGGAGAATTGAGCAACTGGTTTTATATATGCCTTCAAGAAGTACAAATATTTTCCCATCTGTTAGAAAACCAGGACATAATTGTGACGTAACATACATGCATCGATACATAAATATGTATGTACTTACATGCATACTTACAAAGATAAGGAAAGGTTCCCCTCGCACATATGTGCTAGTCATTCCTGATTCTAGAGGGCAGTGCTCAACTCCGTTTCAAAGCTGAATAGCAATAGCAATAGCAGTTAGACTTATATACCGCTTCATAGGGCTTTCAGCCCTCTCTAAGCGGTTTACAGAGTCAGCATATTGCCCCCAACAACAATCCGGGTCCTCATTTTACCCACCTCAGAAGGATGGAAGGCTGAGTCAACCTTGAGCCGGTGAGATTTGAACCGCCGAACTGCCGAACTAGCAGTCAGCTGAAATAGCCTGCAGTGCTGCATTTAACCACTGCGCCACCTCGGCTCTATGAAGAGCAAGCGCTGTCCGAAGATGTCTCCATGGCCATGTGGCCGGCATGACTAAATGCCAAAAGGGACCACCTATTTTTCTACTTGCATTTTTACATGTTTTCAAACTGCTAGGTTGGCAGAAGCTGGGACAAGTAACAGGAGCTCACTCGGTTACGCGGCACTAGGGATTCGAACTGCTGGCCTTTCTGATCGACAAGCTCAGCATCTTAGCCCCTGAGCCACCACATCCACATACATACTGAGCACACATACATACATGTATCCACACACATACTGAGCCACGTCATATATACCAGCGGTGGGTTGCTAACCAGTTTACTACCGATTTGCTCATGCATAGAAACATCCAGGTGGGTGGGAGGAGTCTCCCGCCACTGCCACTACCGGTTTAGATGAATTGGGAGCAACCCACTCCTGATACATACATACATACATGCATGCGTATAGGCATACATGCATGCATACATCTGGTTTCTCCCCAGTCACTAGAAAAGAGACTCACAAATCATAATGTCTTTGATTTTTCTTTCATTCAATCCTCTAAATCAACTTTGGCCTAAGCAAAAAATATGTCCCCAGATATGTACACAGAACTAGAGTAATATAAGATTCATAAAAACCACAACGCCCCAAATCTCTCCAAGTCTAAATATTCTAGCTTCTTCCACCCCACCACTCCACTGTGGCTTAAGCACCTCCAAACTATTACACATTGGAACTGCGCATTTGACAGAAAACGTCCATTCGCATTTCCATCATAGTAATCGATGTGGTTACATTTTTTTTTGTTTAAAGTCAGTTGTTCAAAAGCTTTCTTGATTTTTCAAATTTCTAGCAATAGCACTTAAACTTATACACCACTTCTGTAATGGTACAGTGGTGAGAATGCAGTATTGCATTAATGTTGCAGGCTAACTGCTCACTGCCAGAAGTTTGATCTTCACTGGCTCAAGGTTGACTCATCCTTCCATCCTTCCGAGGTCAGTAAAATGAGGACCCAGATTATTGGGGGCAACATGTTGACTCTGTAAACTACTTAGAGAGGACTGTAAAGGCACTATGAAGTGGTATATAAGTCTAAGTGTTATTGCTAGTGCTTTAGAGCACTCGAAGCAGTTTACAAAGTCAGCATATTGCCCTCAACAATCTGGGTCCTCATTTTACTGACTTCACACAGTTGGAAGGGTGAGTTAACCTTGAGCCAGGCAATGGGCAGAGTCAGCCTGCAATACTTATAGAGCCGAGGTGGCACAGTGGTTAAATGCAGCACTGCAGGCTACTTCAGCTGACTGCAGTTCTGCAGTTCGGCTGTTCAAATCTCACCGGCTCAGGGTTGACTCAGCCTTCCATCCTTCCGAGGTGGGTAAAATGAGGACCCGGATTGTTGTTGGGGGTGATATGCTGACTCTGTAAACCGCTTAGAGAGGGCTGAAAGCCCTATGAAGTGGTATATAAGTCTAACTGCTATTGCTATAATACAGCATTATATCCACTACATTGCTATGGCTACCCATGTAGCTACCCATCTCATATATATGACTTTGGGGCACCCTACAAGCAAATGTAAAAACAACAAAAAAGAACAATACAAAATTCATATAGAGACATATTTTAAAAATAATTAAATACATAACCCCATTCATCTTGAGTCTATTAGTTAAACTAGGCCTGCAGAGCCTAGAAAATCCAGAACATTTTGGAACTAATCTGATTTCTGGGGGACAATGCTCAAATGCAGACGCCACAGTGGAAAAAAATCTCTAGGATCCTGGATGACATCCCCTGGTTGATGGGAAGCTGTCTTCTAGGATCCTACATGATCATGCTTACCGAGCAGTTTGAAAGCATGCAAATGAAAGTAGATAAATAAGTACCACTTTGGTTGGAAGGTAACAGCGTTCTGTGTGCCTCAATGTATAGTCATGCTGGTCACATGACCCCAGAAACCTCTTCAGACGACACAGGCTCCCTCAACTAAGAAACAGAGATGAGCACTCCCCGCTAGAGTCAGAAATGACTGGGCAGGAAACTTTTGCCTTTTCCTTATTCCAATCAAGGTATCAGATTCAAGTAGGAGAAAAACCACTTTGGTGGGCGATGAACACAGCAAAAATTAAGCTCACTCTGCAAAGCTTGTCTCATTCTGCAGATTGCCTTCTCCCAATACAACTTTCTTAAAGAGGGTTGGGGACTTAAGTTTTCAAAAAAGATGGGGAGCATTGGAAGATGTCACCCGGGGGCAGGGGGAGGAAGCTGTGAGTTTCGCTATGGCTGTGGTAGACTTTGAAATGTCATTGATCATCTTCATTTTAAACGTTCGTTATTTATCTATCAAATGGCCTACAGCAACAATTCACCTCTAATAATCCTCCACATAGGGGGAATGCTAATTGAAAAGTTTTCCAGATGGCAATATTAAAAATTAAATGTGCTCCTCCAGATTGTTCTTTATTTTTCCCTTAGGTATGACTAAATGGTTTCTCTCATCTGCCGTCTCTCCCCTAGCTTGAACTTAGCATGGTTTTAAGTGTTTATTCTTCTCAAACAAATCTACTGTATAGCTCTATAAAGCAAAAGATCCAAATTAAGTAGAAAAGGCCCTATCTGTAGGAGGTTCGTATCTCATCAAAATTACTAGTCTGCAAATGGATAATGGGAAGCCTTAACTGGCAGTCCTGTACATACTAAACAGGAACCAGATTTCATGCATGATTCCGCTGATTTTAGTAGCATTTGAAATCAGTTTTGAGACTTCAGCTCAATAAACTCCCAAGAGACATTGGTTTGCCTTTTCTTTACAACAATCAATTTGGCTCGAGGAGTATTTATAGTGTACATGGATCCTACACTGTCCTGCGAACCTACAAGTCTAATTTATTTTATTTTATTAATTAGACTTATATACCGCTTCATAGGGCTTTTAGCCCTCTCTAAGCGGTTTACAAATTTTTTAGCAAATTGAGTCAGCAACTTGCCCCCACAGTCTGGGTCCTCATTTAACCCACCTCGGAAGGATGGAAGGCTGAGTCAACCATGAGCCGGTGAGATTTGAACCGCTGAACTGCAGATCACAGTCAGCTAAAGTGGCCTGCAGTACTGCACCCTAACCACTGCGCCACCTCGGCTCTTAATTTAATGAGAAAAGGGACTAAGAGTGACATGATAGCAGTGTTCCGATATCTAAAGCAGGGGTCCTCAAACTACAGCCCGCGGGCCGGATATGGCCCACTGAAGCCATTAACCTGACCCATGTGGGACCACGAGGCTGCCCCAACCACAACACCCTACCTACCCACCAACCCCACCACCACCACTTTCTGGAGCCCAAAAACAGGACTGTTTGGGGGCAGCAGAATGCTATTGGAGGCTGGAGAGCCAACAATGGGACATACAGAGGCCTTGGGAGGCCAGAAACGGGCCCGTTTTGGGTCGGCAAAGTGGTACTAGATAGCAATAGCAGTAGCAGTTAGACTTATATACCGCTTCATAGGGCTTTCAGCCCTCTCTAAGCGGTTTACAGAGTCAGCATATCGCCCCCACAGTCTGGGTCCTCATTTCACCCACCTCGGAAGGATGGAAGGCTGAGTCAACCTTGAGCCGGTGAGATTAGAACCGCTGAACTGCAGATAACAGTCAGCTGAAGTGGCCTGCAGTACTGCACCCTAACCACTGCACCACCTTGGCTCTTAAGATGCTGGGAAGGCCAAAAATGGGATACATGGACACCTCAGGAGGCCAAAAATGGGGCTGTTTTTGGCCTCCAGAGAGAGAGCGAGGGAGGGAGACACACACACACAAACAGAAGTTCCTCATACACACCCCAAGGCAGCCACATCCCTTCACTAACCTGCTTTCTACTTCCAAGAACATAACAAATTAAAGTTTAATTTTGTTTGTATTGTTTGGACTGCTAAATTGGACATGCCCACCCAGTTACATGACCACCTAACCATGGCCACCCAGCTGGTCTGCTCCCCCCAATAGTCTGAGGGAATTAGCCCCTTGTTTAAAAAGTTTGAGGACCCCTGATCTAAAGGGCTGCCACAAAGTACAGGAGCTCAACCCATTCACCAAAGAGAGGCAGTATAAGAAGCAGTCAAGAGGACAAGCAACCTAGAACTAAGGAGAAATTTCCTGATCAGTTAGAACAATTAGTGGAATGGCTTTCCTTCAGAAGGGTACTCCATCACTGGATGTTTTTTAAGAGGAGATTGGACAGCCATTTGTCTGAAATGGTACAGGGTCTCCTGCTTGATGAGACCTCCAAGCTCCCTTCCAACTCTGTTATTCTGTTTAACACAGCAGTCATGATTGAAACATGTCCTTTAACATACTTAAATATAAGTGGTTATCATTGCTCAATTGCAAATTAAATGTGCACCCGAGAACTTTCAGATATACAGTATAAACTGAACTGGTCACAATTGTGCACCCCTCTCAATCCTTTCCAGATATGAGACAAGTCCTCAATGTAACAGAAGTTCACTCGTTTTCTGAAGTGATTTCTGGATAGCAGAAGCAAGGAGATGAGAATGAGATATAAATTATGGAGAGAAGATCTAAATAGAAACTCCATTTTTCCTGCAGTAAATTTCAGAAAGAAGGATGAAGGGGAGTTGAAGAAAAGAATTTCTTTCAAGGCACCAAGATTAAGATATCCTCATATAGTCAATATCAGATGAAACTTGTTCTCTTTAGCAATTAAAATTCAATGTACTTTTATGCCATTATTCAAGTTCATAGTACTCCTATGCTAGATATATTTATGGTCTATGCATTTATTGTTGCCATAACAACCAATTCCCTTCCTTCTCATTATTTCCAATGGATTTATCCGCAAGGTTCCCACATATTATTTTTAACCATTTTTGGAACATATATTTGCATTCATAAATGTAATGCAAGTAATTGAATTAATGTCATGTTTTTCTTTCCTTTTTTCATTTGTAATTCAGACGTGGATATGCACAGCAAGAGGTAAGATGCACATTCCCTACATTTATTTTAGCAAAAAAGTTATAATTTATAGCTGTTTCCTTCAGCATAGCCTGGAGGATTTAATCCACTGACTTAAACGTTATCAGTGAGAATTATGGATGTGTAAAAGTCTCCCCGAGCTTTTAGATGTAACACTTCTATTCTTTTTTTCTGTTTGCTGCGTACATTCCAAACTTTTAAAGTGATTAAAAGACATTCTTTACTATAATAAATGAATAATTATGACTTAAATGCTTTCAGAAGGGCTGCACTAGAAAAAAAAATATTTTTGCTATCCAAAAATAGAGATATTATTTCTAAAAATGTGCCTTTTCTGGATTCCTCATACGCCTCTGCCTATTCTTATATTGTAAGTTGTATAATTTATTGGCCAACCTTGACAGCCACGCTATGTTATTCCATAACATACAATTTTGTATGTTATGTACAAAATTGGGTCATACAATTTTGTACTTAGACCCATAAACAGTACTAAGACATACACAGAGTTTGCTTCACTTATTAATTGAAGCCTGCACCTGCTGCATTCATTCGGAAATCAAAAGTCCAATTAACAATACTGCTCTGTAAAATTGTAAGATGTATGTTTTATAAATAGGAATCACTTTCAGAATGAATACAGAACTTGACATTACGAACAGGAGGGGGGGGGAGATGCAAGATGCCTTGAAAGACCAATAGAATTATCACACAATATTTTCTGTACTGAATATAAAATATAGCGGAATATTGAAAACTGTGAAGATAGGTGCAAATGATATAATGACCTTATTAATAGGAGAGCTTCTAAAATAATTGTTGGGTGACAGAACTGAGACAGTTTATACGGCAAACTGTTTGCAACTTACAGGAGCCTTGCTAATGGAATTTACAACGGAACCCCAAAGGAAAGTTTAACACTCAAGCGTGTTCATTTTATGAATCTGAGGTGTTTTAAGCCCTTTAGTCTTGAAAGAAAATCACTTTGGCTCTGAAACCAAATGTTAGCTGTGTTGTAACCCTATGAAAAGTGTGTAATTGTTGTAAAAGTGTACTATTGTTATAATGATATAAAAATTACTTTGCTTTATTTGCCTTTTTCCATTAAATCAAATTTATATCTTTTTCCCCCCCTTGTCAGCAACAGCAATTGCTGAGGCCTTCTCTTCTCAGACCAGAGGTACCATTTTCTTCCTTGTTCTAGAATTTTCCAAGCACTTGTCTTAAGTTCTAGATTCTGACAAACATTGTGGAACATATTTCCTTGGTCAGAACAGGAAACAAATATTTGATATAATTGTTAAGAATGCACTGATGTCTGATGCCTTGGAGTTCAGCCAACTTATTTCAGGTCTTTTCAAGTTGATATATTTTCTGTAACCTCTGTGGAAGAGTCTTGGTCCTTAGTTCATTTTAAGTCCAACGTAAGTTTCAAACAACTTACATCTTTGCAAAAGAGATAATTATAGGTCCATGACCTATAATCTTCACAGATCATATTTGATATTTCTAATCCAGCAGGAGGGAAAGGAAAATGACCATACTGAAACCCAGCCCAATGTATCAAAGCCAATATGTGCCAGCAGGCAAGTTCAAAGGGTAGGGTTTTGAAGAAAGTCAAAATCGTGGCCATGATTAGCGCTTCGACTGCATCATCGCAGCTGCCATCTTGATCTTTTTGACCATAAACATTTTGAGCCCTGGGTTCCACTTGTTTTAGAATCCTGTAATTAGGTGCAGCATTAAAGTCTTGAATTATAATCACTGCTAAGTGCAGGCTGAAGATGAGGAAGATAATCTTAAATTAAATCTTAATTAATTTTGAAGGAACCAGGTTAATCTCCAAAACTGAAAACTTCAACAAGAGAATAATTATGGAAGCTATCGAAATAGAAAAACACCACCACAACATGAATAAATGTGATGATACCTCCTGACTACCAGATATCTGGAAACCAGCCCTAGTCAACAAATGAGCCCCACCCACCACCCAGGCAGTTACAACACAAAACAACAACGGACACACAGCCAGCACTAATCAGCACCAATCCACCAATCATGATACAACCACACAACCAATCATTCCACTTACTGAAACAAAGCCAGCACTCCACACACCCCCACCAAGATTTCTAGAAATACGGCAGCTCTGACCAAGCTTTAAGCCCAAAACCCAGCCTGAAGATGGCGAGTGAGACCTCGCCGAAACGTTGCCAAGACAATCTCAATCTTACATGGGAAAAGACCCGAATACAACAAGATCAGCATATATACAAATTTCATGGATCCATGATATTTGGTACATTTTTTGTGTATTTCATGTGTGCACATGGATTGTTTCACATGTGTAAAGTATCTTTTTAGCATGTTATTATATGCAGTCTCGTTATCTGCAGTTGTTAAACCAGAACCAAGTTTTCACCAGGAATGAGAGGCACTCTTACAGAATTATCAATAGGTTAGAAGGGAATAGATCATATCATGAACTTAGAGTTGAAATTATAACAATTCTACTATAATTATTTAATGTTTCTTACAACTAGTTTGTTCAATAGCTGTCCCATTCTGTGAATAAGTTGAATTCTTATTAGATTTTGAACAATATTTTTAAAGAAATGTTTAAATAAATATATAGCAGTAAAATAAAAGCAGTTGGCATAAGAAAGCAACATGCTAAAGAGAATTGTGCATAAAGCACAATAGTAAAAGCACTGCTTTTTCAGCTTTAACATAAATGTGCGCCATCTGTCAACTAGATCTTTTTTGGAATTCTAAATAGAATTGAACACAATCTCAACAAGAATTTAAAGGTGGTGTTTGCATAGAATTACTACAATGCCAAATGTTGATTCTGAACGAAACCACAGAACCACAGAACTTTCAATTCTAGGTCTTGCCAAGACCACACTTAGAATATCACATATAAATTTGGTTGCCACTATATAAAAAAGATGATGTGATTCTAGAAGGAATGCAGAGAAGAGCAACCAAGATGATTAGGGGACTGGAGGCTAAAACATATGAAGAATGGTTGCTGGAATTGGGTACATCAAGTTTAATGAAAACAAGGACCAAGGGTGACATGATAGCAATGTTTCAAGGGGCTGCCACAAAGAAAAAGGAGTTAAAAAAAACCTTGAAGGCAGAACAAGAAGTAATTGATGGAAACAGATCAAGAAGAGCACCAACCTTAAGGAGAAATTTACTAATAGTTGGAACTATTAATCACAGGAACAGTTTGCCTTGAGAAATTGTGGGTGCTCCAACACTGGAGGTTTTTAAGAAGAGACTGGACAGTCATTTGTCTGAAATGGTATAGGATAACTTGCTTGAACAGGAGGTTGGACTAGAAGATCTCCAAGATCTGTCCCGATTCTGTTGTTCTGTTATATGAAGAAAATCACCCAGAATTATTATTTTTATTTAATGACTACAGTGTCTAAGACTAAACAACTGTTCTGCTACCATTGTGGCTTATTGTGCTCAAGGCTGTTTACATTTAGTAACATATGGATTGGTGTATCCCTCTGTATTGCAGGAACTTTCAATGGAATCGGGTATCGATCCCGGCCAAGAGTATTACGGGCAAGATTACTACAGTTATGAACATGGGTATGATTCATTTCTTATTATTTTTAGTATGACTTCATAGGTTATAAATCTCCACTGCTATTATTTATTTAAAGCACATCGTAGCTGGAATCTGAAGACTGTGCTCAGGTATTAAGCATTAGTTAATTTAAACAACAAACCTCTTTAGTAGGCTTTCTCAATCATGAGATGCTATTGAAATACCATCCCCATAGTATGCAGTGTATCTGTGAGACCTCAGGCTGGGAGAGATTTACCTATTATTAATATCAATTGCTTGTCAAAATCCATTATGTTAAAAAGCACTTGACTCTGATTATATTCACTTTTCAACAGTGTTCAAGAATGAACCCAGATAGATAAGTCGTTAAAGTTTATTACAGTCATCGGCTACCATCAATGAGTGGGTAGGCAACTAGATTTAAAAGTTTGCAGATAATTGTTGCATTTTTTTGGATTTAATTGCATAAGAGGTCTTCAGCTGGTACCGTAAATCAAATAAGCAACAAAGGAATTCTTGATTGGATACAGTGTGACGTGATGCATATACATTTTATCTTAGGATAACAATAGCACCTTGAATGTTTGAATGTTTATTGCATTTGTATGCCGCCCTATCCCGAGAGACTCAGGGCGGCTAACAAGTAAGGGGGAAGGGAAATACAAACAAAAGACAAAACAGGCAAGTTAAAAACAGAACAACAGTCACAACAGTTTAAATGGGGCCAGGAACTCATCAGCCCCAGGCCTGCCGGAACAGCCAGGTCTTAGTGGCTTTGCAGAAAGCCGGAAGGGTGGTGAGGGTACGGATCTCCACGGGGAGATCATTCCAGAGGGCCGGAGCAGCTACAGAGAAGGCCCTCCCCTGAGGAGTCGACAGTCAACATTGGCTAGTTGATGGTATTCGGAGGAGGCCTAATCTCTGGGATCTAATTGGTTGTAGGGAGGTGATTGGCAGGAGGCGGTCTCTCAAGTACCCAGGTCTAATACCATGTAGGGCTTTAAAAGTAACGACTAGCACCTTGAAGTGTGTCCGGAGACCAACAGGCCTTGAGACCTTGAGTCTCTGAGTGATTTACAGTATCGGCATATTGCCCCCCACCATCTGGGCCCTCATTTTACTGACCTCAGAAGTATAGAAGGCTGAGTCAACCTTGAGCAGGTCAGGATTGAACTCCTGACTTTCGGCGGAGTTAGTCTGCAATTCTAGATTCTAACCAGTGCTCTACTACAGCTCCTAAGGATGGTAGTGGGACTATTTTTAACTCTACATCATGGAACCTAAAGCAAAGTAGGGTTATCTGAAAAATAACTTAAAATTATGTAGAATCTGTTCCAACAGGAATATATAGTTTTTGTGTGTTGATATGTTATCTAGGAACTATTCCTATCCCATTGCAGCAGAAGTAAAGTTATAGACACAAATATGAGCCAAGGTGGTGCAGTGGTTAAATGCAGCACTGCAGGCTACTTCAGCTGACTGCAGTTCTGCAGTTCGGCTGTTCAAATCTCACCGGCTCAGGGTTGACTCAGCCTTCCATTCTTCCGAGGTGGGTAAAATGAGGACCCGGATTGTTGTTGGGGCGATATGCTGACTCTGTAAACCGCTTAGAGAGGGCTGAAAGCCCTATGAAGCGGTATATACGTCTAACTGCTATTGCTATTGCTATTGCTATATGACCATCTTTTAATAAAATAGCAATAGCACTTAGACTTATATACTGCTTTACAGAGCTTCACAGCCCTCTCTAAGTGGTTTACAGAATCAGCATTTTGCCACCAACAATCTGGGTCCTCATTTTACCCACCTCAGAAGGATGGAAAGCTGAGTCAACCTTGAGCCTGGTGGGATTTGAAGTGCCAAATTGCAAGCAGCTGGAAGTCAGCAGAAGTAGCCTGCAGTACTGCATTCTAACCACTGCGCCACCAAGGCTCGATTGAACTATCTAGTGCATTTTGGTCAAATAGCTGTGTCATAAACTGGTATTAATAGCAATAGCAATAGCAGTTAGACCTATATACCGCTTCATAGGGCTTTCAGCCCTCTCTAAGCGGTTTACAGAGTCAGCATATCACCCCCAACAACAGTCCGGGTCCTCATTTTACCCACCTCGGAAGGATGGAAGGCTGAGTCAACCCTGAGCCGGTGAGATTTGAACCGCCGAACTGCAGAACTGCAGTCAGCTGAAGTAGCCTGCAGTGCTGCATTTAACCACTGCGCCACCTCGGCTCTTAATGATATTCTGTTTCTCAGGAAACGGAATGTTATAGTATTTCTTATTAATCACGCCTTTTTTTTGCGCTTACAATTATGACTGTTCCTCAGGAAACAGGGTGTTATCATAATTTCTTACTAATCACGCCTCTTTTTGCACTTTACAATTATTACTTTTGATTACTTTTGAGGGGTTTTGTTTATATCTGGGAAGGTAGAATGCGGACACATCTCTGAAGGGTAAGTCTAGAAGCAATTAGGTTTTTCATTGGGCAAGGGATGGAGAAACTGAAAGTGATGGAATAAGTAAAATATACAGATGGTATATGTGCTATATAGTAACCGAACGGTATAAAAACATGGAAGGTGTCTGTACCTGGTTTTTCCACCAGGTACGAATTGCCTCAATACGGAAGTCGGCGGCGCCTGTTGTCACCTTCTGGAATGTATGATGAATACGGAGAAGTGGTTGTGGAGAGTGACGGCGGATATTATTATAGTCCACAGGGGACCTCTACGGAAGCAGAGGTAGGCTTTGATGCTATTGCAAAATTCACCTGAATTCACTGTTCTGGTATGCGGAAGCTCTCACATTCTGTATGTTCCAAAAGTCTTGGTAGCAGGCAGAGCAAGTTCGCTGATTACTGTCAGCTATGCCTCTGGATAAAAAGAAAAAACTTCCCTCTTCTCTGTTTCCACCAACCTAGGCCGCCTTCAGCGACTCTTTATGATGTAAATCCGTCTTCAATTGTTAGTTCATTTGCTCCTGTTTGTCTTAATTGCCGCTAAAAGTCCCATCAAAGAGGAGGAAAAAAAAAAGATTGCCAGAGATGCAGTAACCAAATAGTAAATCCAACTTACTCTTCAAAAAAAATTTAGGGCGTCCAGATTCACTCCAAAAATCCTACGCCAGACGAAAGTGCTGTATCATGGCTGGGACAGCTCACGCGTCCCTCTCCAGAAGTCTGGGATCAGTGCTAAGCCTCTGTCTTGCTGAGGAGATCGCACTTCCCCCCGCCTGCAGAGAAGCACCTCTGTTCTTCGCTGAGTCTCTCCAAGGCCAGCGAACGACTGCTCTCTATGCCGCCAGACCCCTGGTTGTCAGCTAGGCTTCAGAGCTATCTCCAAGCCTGCCGCCATAGCCAATGACGTCACCGGACTCCACGTTCTGTATGTTCAATACAGTGGTGGGTTTCAAAAATTTTTGGAACCTCTTCTGTAGGTGTGGCCTGCTTTCCGGGTCCACTGGTGGAACCTCTTCTAACCGGTTCGGTAGATTTGACGAACCGGTTCTACCGAATAGGTGCGAACTGGTAGGAACCCACCTCTGGTTCAACAGGTTATCTGTTTTGGTATTCAAAAACCTTCTAAAAGAATTCTAGAAGAAGCAAAGGGCAAGAAATTGAGAGAAGAGAGAATCAGTGTTTCTTTCTTGCATATCTCTAGAAAGAGACCATCGTGCCGGTAGAGCTGTCTTAAACCAGACAGACACCTGCCTAATTTAATTTGATTTTGATTTTGCTTGATTTTGACTTTTCCAAAGCAGCTCGCAGGCTACCCTCCCATACTGACCTCATCCCATCTTCATAAACTAAAGTTCTCGTCTTCTTCCTCTTCGTCCAGAGAATCTTTTCTGGAACAAGATAAGGTCATGCTAGAAGTGTACAATTGACAAAATGTACAACTGAAGGGAGAGTCTGCTCCAAAAAACTCCTGCTTCCATTCATTTATCTTAGGATCCATATCACTACCAGTGTTTGGATTTTTGCCAATTTTTAAAAAATAATGTGAGAAAAAAATAGAAATTCACAGTCAATATATATTTATAAATAAAGGCTGCAAACTACTACATTCCTGAAGTCAGAATTAAAGTGCAGCATAAATAGCAGTTAGACTTATATACCGCTTCATAGGGCTTTCAGCCCTCTCTAAGCGGTTTACAGAGTCAGCATATCGCCCCCAACAACAATCCGGGTCCTCATTTTACCCACCTCGGAAGGATGGAAGGCTGAGTCAACCCTGAGCCGGTGAGATTTGAACAGCCGAACTGCAGAACTGCAGTCAGCTGAAGTAGCCTGCAGTGCTGCATTTAACCACTGCGCCACCTCGGCTCCAATAAATATTTGATAAGTTCAAATATATACAGGTGGATTATTTAGGGCAGTGTTTCTCAACCTTGGCAACTTGAAGATGTCCGGACTTCAACTCCCAGAATTCCCCAGCCAGCATTCGCTGGCTGGGGAATTCTGAGAGTTGAAGTCCGGACATCTTCAAGTTGCCAAGGTTGAGAAACACTGATTTAGGGCTTAAAAGACTACGAAGGTACTGCAGGAATTTTAATTAGCAAATCCTTGAAACCATCAGTTCATTTGATATTTCTGAAGTGGATAATCTATCATTAGATCTGCCTTTGGAATAATAACCAACTGATGTTATCTTTAAGCTAAGAATTAAATTCATTATTTCTGTAGCAGCATTCATAGAATATAGAGTAACAGGGTTGGAAAGGACCGTGGAGGAGATCTAGATTCTTCCCCTCTGAGTATTGCGGAGTCTTAGTTACAGATGTAGTATGACTGAAGTGCATCTTAATAAATGTGATGGCTACTTGTAAATAAATAAATACGTCTTCTCTGTCCCTGAACTTCGTGCCATATTAACAACTTCTGGTGCCCTTCAATCTTCAAGATGTTTAGTATTGGTACGGTTAATATACAACAGCCAATAACTCATGAAAAGTAGCCTATAATTACATTTTTGTTCGGCTAAACAATTACACCACATTCATAGTTATATATAGGCCTGTAAGATCAGACTTTTTTTTTTAATGGTTTTGACATCTTGTATTCTTGTTCAGATCTGTAGTACCCTCTAGTGGTCCAAGTTAATAATAAAATATATGTATATAATTTAAAAAAACACACAATTCAATTTTTCCAGCTAACGAATGGATATCTAAAATCTTTTGCAAAATATCCAGTTGAGATTATAAAATTAAAAGGGAATGACCTTTGCTAATCCCCAACATTTTGTGTCACATGTAAAATTTAACACAGGATGCCTCAAAGCTAGAGTTTCTTTTAGGAAAATAATTATTGCCCATATTCCTTGAATACACAGATATTCAGTACTTTTTAAAAGAAAAATGATCACGTTCATTGAGACAAATATTAATTATCACTCAGGATTTTAAAAAGTGCTACAGACATTCAGGTTTCCTAGGATGCTACAAAAATTAGGATTCACCTGTTGGTTTTGATTCTAGATCACTTCTAGATATTAGTTGCTCCATTTTTTTTTTGGTTCCACCACAAAACCGCGTTCGACTAAAGGGCGCTCGACGAAACCGCGTAGCTGACGTCATCACAGGGCGACAACAGCGCGGAGACAGAAGCACGCTGTAAACGCTAAACCTAAAATTAACCCCTAAACCTAAACCTAACCCCCCTAAACCTAATCCTAAACCTAATCCTAAACCTAACCCTTAACCTAACCCTAAACCTAATCCTAACCCTAACCCTTAACCTAACCCTAAACCTAATCCTAACCCTTAACCTAACCCTAAACCTAACCCTAACCCTTATCCTAACCCTAAACCTAACCCTAACCCTTAACCTAACCCTAAACCTAACCCTAAACCTAACCCTAACCCTTAACCTAACCCTAAACCTAACCCTAAACCTAACCCTTACCTTAACTGGAATCGGCTTGCTTTTAAAGCGCTATTTAAAGCGCCCTTCTTTCTCCACGCTCGCTGTTGTCGCCCTGTTGATGACATCAGCGACGCGGTTTAATCGGGCGCGCTTTAGTCGAGCGCGGTTTTGCCGTGCCACGTTTTTTTCACATCTGTGCATTCTATGGTACCAAGTTTCATTCCCAATTTTTTTTTTACAAAACTGTGCTAAAGTGATATATAAATTTCATTTATGTAATTAACAGGGAACACGTCAAGTTGGAAGAGCTATAATCCAGAAACCACGTTCTCGATTAGCTCTTAGTGGTATAGGTAAACACAAGACCGTAAGTCCAATCCAGAGAAAAAGGAAGCTAAAAGCAGTGATGCAGCTGGGCCGAATAGCGGTCAGTGCTCACAGGCCAGCCACAACTGAAGCAGCACCATCCCCATGGAAAAAAGCCAAGATCTTCCCAATGATGTTACAAAAAGGAGGAGATAAAGATTCAGATTATGTCAAGCTGACGGCAGCACAGCAAGCAGATGGAGAAGACGGTAAGGTTATTAAGGGAAGCCCTTTCCAGAAATCAGCAGGTGAAGGACCATCTTCAAAGAAGCTTGGCCGTAAATTTAAACGTGCTAGTGTTTTGAAGAAAGATCAGGAGCGTGGTACCTCTGAGGAAGTAAGTGAATCCGAATCCAAATCGGGAATCTCAATTAGTGTCACAGCAGAAAGTGAATCTGAAGTTAGCGATTATGGAAAAAAGAAAGAATTAACATCCTCGACTAAGACAACATCGTCTTCTAAGACAACATCATCTTCTAAGACAACATCATCTTCTAAGACAACATCTTCTTCTAAGACAACCTCATCTTCTATGACAACCTCATCTACTAAGTCGACATCCTCATCCTCATCGTCAACATCATCAGAAAGCAGTTCTTCAGCATTTCAATCCGATAAAGATTATTTGAAAGTCACCTTAGACCAAGATGAAGCTACCGAAAGCACGGTGGACTCCGATGAAGAACATTCCGATTCAGCTGGCTCCACCTCAAGCAGCGACTCAGAAGATGGAACAACAATCAATTCCCAGAGCAAAGTTTCTGACACTGTAGAAGAAGACGATACAGAATCAAACATCTCATCGTTGATGCAGAGTTCCATCAGCAGTCAAGTTACTCCAAGGTCGAGGAAGGACAAGACCTCTGGGTCCACTTTCAAAAAACATTCTGCAGCTGGAAGTGACTTAGATGATGAGATAGCTGAAATATCTGAAGAGACAGAAGAACCACCTTCCATTGAAGAAGAGGAGCAAGAAAAAGGAGAAGAAGAAGAAGGAGGAGGAGGAGGAGAGGAAGAGGGAGAAGGAGGAGAGGGAAAGAAAGAGGAAGAAGAGGAGGAAGAAGAGGAGGAAGAAAGGGAAGAGGGAGAAGAAGAAGAAGAAGAAGAAGAAGAAGAAGAAGAAGAAGAAGAAGAAGAAGAAGAAGAAGAAGAAGAAGAAGAAGAAGAAGAAGAAGAGGAGCAGAAGGAATCAAGTGACCATAAAGCCACATCCAACAGTGAAAACATTACCTCCAGCCAGCAAACAGGGAGCAGTGAGGAAGACACTGATGGAGATACTACTGAAAAGGAGGAAATTATGAAGAAACCAACATCAGCAAGAGTTTCTAAAGAAGGCATGAAAAGTGAAAATATAAAGAAAAAAGGCTCTGAAGAGTATTTAGGCGAGTCAGACCATGACACCGAAGATGTCCCTGACACTACTGAATCAGACATGCCTAGTGATTCCACATCCTTTTAAAAGAAACGTGAGACTATAGTTAGAAAGTTTGCAGTGGTGTTTTTTCTTTTTAATTTGTTTGCTGTGCACTCTGCGTTCCTCTTTGCCCATGAGAAAGCGTTATTATGAAAATCTCATAGAACAAACTAGATGGACAAAATATGGGAGATAATCATACTTGGCAGAAGTACCACATGTTCTAATCGGAAAGGGTCCAGAAGCCTAAATAATTATTAAATCTCTCGGTGCTATTTCAAAGCATTCTAGAATAAGGATATTAAAAGCAGTTCCATTCAGTATAAATCACCATGTAACACTTTCTGGTGCACTGGTTTGTTCAGAAGTAGAGATGCTTGAAGTGGTGTGAACTGCTCTGACCCTTCTTACTAGTGATGGTTAATTCACATGAGCAAGTTTTCCCTTGACACTGCAATCGTCAAGAAAACCCACGTGAATTAGTTATGCACTGAAACATACGTACATTACTATAATGCATGGTTTGTATTTTCTTAAAAGTGCCTGCATATCTTTAAAAAGCAATTATGTTTATATTTACATATGTTAAATATAAACAATGTTAAAGTGAGAAAATATATATATTTTCTCACTTTAACATTGTTTGCAGATAATCTATCTCTTTATTCCAGTGGTGGGTTTCAAAAAAATTTGGAACCTACTCTGTGGGTGTGGCCTCCTGGCCATGTGACCTGGTGGGAGTGGCTTGCCGGCCATGTGTTTTCTTTCTTTCTTTCTCTCTCTCTTTCTTTCCTTCCTTTTGTCTCTTTGTCCCTTTTTTCTTTTTTCTTTCATCTCTCACTCTTTTTCTTTCTTTTTTCTTTCTTTCTTTCTTTCTTTCTTTCTTTCTTTCTTCCTTTCTTTCTCTTTCTCTCTCTGTGTCAGTCTTTCTCTTTCTCTCTCTGTGTCTGTGTGTGTGTGTATCAGTGGTGGGTTTCAAAAAAAATTTGGAACTTCTTCTGCAGGTGTGGCCTGCTTGCCGGGTCCACTGGTGGAACCTCTTTTAACCGGTTCGGTAGATTTGACGAACCGGTTCTACCGAATAGGTGCGAACTGGTAGGAACCCGCCACTGCTTTATTCCTTAAGTTGATAGTTTTGTTCTTTTGCGTGGAAATTCATCTTGAAGTAGATTGGTCCTTTTGTTCCCTTGGCTGGTGCCAATTATAAGGATACTATAGATCCCCGTTGCACTTTTTTAGCTGCTTGTTTATGAATTTCATATTTAGATAAAATAATTTAAATGATGAGATACATGTTCATTTTAGATCCTTGGTGGTTTTTTTTTCTAATCATGTCCATACCTTTTACTTCCTTGAAGAATAAAAATTATTCTTTCATTTGATACAATGAGCCACGATAAGAAGAAATATCAAGCACTGTTCAGAAGCCCTTGTTAAATGTATTTTGAATGACTTTTGAATGGAAGAAAGCGATTATTTTTAACATACGAACCTTATTATTAGAATGGATACCACCTCTGTTGCTAAGTCTTATACATTTGTCAGTTTTTTTTTATTTTATATTGATAGTTGAATTATTTCATGATAAGGCTTTCATGTATGTATGAACTTTGAATAATTCATTATCTGTTGACGGAGGGATGTGCATCAAAGTATGGTTATACCCAGTGACGCGCGGTCAGCTTTAGGGCTGGTGAGGCATTTTTTAGACTTGTGGACTTCGACTCCCAGAATTCCACAGCCAGGCATGCTCAGTTCCGATTTAAAGCGACAGCATTTTTCCCCCTTGCAAAATAAGTTTTCCCATTTTTTTTCTTCTCCCTCCCCCTCCTTCCTCCCTCTCTCCTCCCTCACTCACTCTCAAACAAACACAGAAGTTGGATTGGATATATTTTCCAAAGGCTTGAAAGCAGCTCCTCTGCCATAACCCCCCCTTCCCCTGCTGCCTTCCGATCAAACTTTTTGAATTCCTCCCCCCTCCCCACACACGAATCTTTTTCCAGCTGTTTCAGAGACGATTTCAACTCTGCTTCTGCCTGCCCTGCCCTGCCCTCCCCTCATGAAAAGCCAGAGCTCTGTCAGACTGAGCTAGTTGCTCCCAGAGAACTCTAAAAAGCCTCTAAAAATGCCCTCTACAGGAGGCGAGAGAATACGTGCCTCATTTGCATAAGGAATTTTTTGCTTGTTAACCCTTGCTTAACTCTTAAAAGGCGAAAAATTCCTTATGCACAGGAGGCCCCTATTTCTCTGGCCTCCTCCTATGGTTAACACAAAGCACTGTTCCAAGTCACTGTGAATCTGGCAGCAACTGCCTTGGCTTTAATTATTTTTGAAGAATTATTTAAAATTCCTTTTCCTCATGACTGGTGAGGCCACGCCTCCCCTGCCTCTAGTGACTGCACGTCCCTGGTTATACCTATCTTAATATCACTATAGATCTTCATGGTTTTTTAGCTACTGGTTCACCTAAACAAATTTCAGGAACTGAATTAATGCTATTGGAGAAATTCCTCCATAGGGTAATAATGTGTAGAATTACCTGCAGCTGTTTTACCTTGTGCAGGAAGTATCTGGAGATACTTACAAATATAGGTCATCTGTTCCCCAGGCATTATTCATATGATTGAAACAGAAATGTAGGCCCAGACAGAAATACAGAACCTTTTGAATGTTCAAATATCCATAAATATGGCCTCAAACATGATTTGTTCTCCACACAAGTCCTAAAAGTAAACTCACTTAAACAATTGAGGCAAAAATATTCTGAAATATTGCAGAATTATTGAAAATTCAAACAGTTTTGCAAACCTTTAAGCACTGCTTTGCATATATATAGTTTAATATCACTTTTCTATCCATAGGTGGTACCAACAATATTTCTTCCCAAGTTAGAATATTTTAGCCAATATAGATTCAAGACTAACCTTAAGTGTATTAATTTAAGATCATTTTCAGTATGTTACTTAAATGTCAGGATTGGGTGAATATCTTTTACTCTCCACCGTCCAAATTGCACAACAGATTTTCACTGTTCCTCATAATTGAAAAATAAATTTCCTCCATGCTACAAACCAGAGAGGAGGAGATGGAGAAAGGGATGATTGTTTCATACGTATTTTCTCAATATTGTTACAAGTTATTCAGTGGTGGGATTCAAACATTTTTACTACCGGTTCTGAGGGCGTGACTTGGTGGGCATTGCAGGGGAAGGATACTGTAAAATCTCCATTCCCTCCCCACTCCAGGGGAAAGGTTACTGCAAAATCCCCATTTCCTCCCGATCAGCTGGGACAGAGAATAGAAGGGGGCATGTCCAGTCAGAGGTTGTATTTACCGGTTCTCCGAACTACTCAAAATTTCCACTACCATTTCTCCAGAACTGGTCAGAAGAACATGCTGAATTCCATCTCTGAAGTTATTGTTTTAAATGAGGTTACCTTCCATTTCAAAGGACGTGGTATGAGAAACTAGTGTAAACAGATGCATTAATCAGAGAGAATCTTATAAATCTTATTTCTTGGCTTTTTTTAAAAAAAAATAGAGGCAGAAAAGCAGCCACGTTCTGCGTTAAAAATAAACTAGGAGATACTTAAATGTTTTCCTCTCTTTTTGTTGTCCTCCAGTGGGCCAAAAAGAAAAGGATCAAGTTGGTTCTGGATCCTGAATATGAGAGCAGCTCCACTGGAGAGGACAGTGCTCCAGAAAGCCAGAGGAATCGTCTCAGCAACCCCAATATTCCAACCAACGTCAACAGCAATATCTACATAGCCCAAAATGGGTCAGTGATCAGGACACGTCGAAGTTGCCTTTCGAACAATTTGAAAGTCGCCTCTCCCGCCAGACTGGGAAAACAATTCAAGAAGCTCGATAAGTTGGGAGTAACGCACGAGGAAAACATCCCACTGAACACATTTACCGCCGGGGCAACATCTAACGATAAACTGAACCCCAGGCCCTGTAGCGTTTCCTTTGCTGCCTCCTTGGCTTTAGACCCTGACAGCATAGCAACCAAAGCGGTGGGGAGCAGATTGAAAAGCACAGACCAGCAAGAGTCCATCGCCGATAACGAAGGCGTCAAAGAGACTTTGGACTTGCCGAGCGACCACGCACAGTCGGAAGACGAGGAACTCTGGATGGGCCCTTGGAACAACCTTCACATACCAATGACAAAACTGTGACCTATCTTTTCCGTTTTGATTTTTATCCCCCCCAAATTTATAATAATTATAATGATAACAATAAAACCACTTTTTATCGTCACCAAGGAGAACCGTACAAACTTTGTATTGTGCCCCTGAGTTGTGTATACTTCAAACAAAATGCTTTAAAGTAAAAGGAAAAAAAAAACAGAAGTCAAAAAACAAAGGAAAACAAAAAATCCAGAAAAATTTGCACTCACGTTTGTACTAATTATTTTATTCTTCCCACACGCCTTTTTTTTTTTTTGGATGGGCTCCAAATTCACTGAACAAACTCTCATTAAAATGGACTCCTTTGTTGGTTTCAGAGTTATTGCATAATAATAACAACCATAAAACTTTTACTGGAATGCTCAAACAGTGATTGTTCAGTGTTTTTAACTGAAAAAAGCAACCATCACATATTTGAATGATTTATCTTTAAAACCCAGAAGAAGTTTGGTTTCACAACATAAACACGCATCACTTTGGTCTAGTAATAGTCCCATATTGTCTATAATATTCTAAGTTGTTTCCAGATAGTTCTGTGGTTCTTTCTTTGGTTATATCTTGTAACCAGCTAGACTCACATTGATCATTCCAAGGTCAGTTTTGGCCTTGCGGTGGTTTATTCTTTCTCTGAACGATTCTTGATAACAAATTACAGCTGCCTTTGAAATTCATTATCTTCCTTTCAATGTGCCTTATACCTAATCAGAATGTATTCAAGAATGTAGCCATCTCCGCTAATGCCATACCTTTTTCTTGAGCCATTTAGTCTACAAGCAATATTCCAGATCCTCTAGGTGATTTTGTCCAAATTCAGGTTGAATCAAGTTTCGTCACATGTGACGGATAGTTATGATAGTTCACCTCAAGGTCCTTTCCAATTTAGAACATTGTTTTGTTTTTTTTAAATACTCTGCAAAGGGAAATCAGAAGGTATGTGCATCTACCATTCAGTAGTTCCATTCAGCTGGGGGAGGGAATTGATTTTTTGATTCTGTCCATTCTTAGAGTTAATACTTCGCACAAAAAGTTTCCATTGTTGCTATCGCTATCAATTTAGGACCATTTTCGGTGTGTGTGTGTGTGTGGAGGGAATCAATATAATGAGAATCAGCCTTGGGTGGATTCTTGTAAAGTTACGCATATACCGATGCAGTTGTGAGAATCTGCGTCATCATGCTTTCAGCACATAGCCTGTAGGTCCATTATAGATTTAAAGGATGTCTAAAATTAGAAGGACCCAGTGATAGCAAGCTAATAAGCCATAAAGAAATTTGAAAAGCCATGAATAGCTATGAAACTCCATGCTATTGAAATAGACTGTCTTGACTTGTAAGCCAAACCATTGTATGCTGATATCAGTGCATTAAAAAAAAAATCTGCACCATTTGACCCACTGTACCTTCTCAACAGGGATTTCCTGTGTCATGTCCTGTTAGAAGTTTCCACTTCCTGCAGCACAACTTCCTTATTCTATAGGAATACTATCATTGTTCCTAAAATAACCTTTTTTTGTCTTTTAAAGACCCCGTAATCCCTTGCATTGGGATGGAGTCGGGGCAACTTTTACTGGCCCGATGCCTTTCCTGTTGCCAATGTGGAGTTTGCAGCAGGTGTTAGCTCTTTGTGCCCAGAGAGAGAAATATCTGCCTCTACCTAGGATCGAACTCACAGCCTCCTGATTGTGAGGTGAGAGCTCCACCTCTAGGCCACCACACTACTCAGTGTCTAGCCTTGCAGATGAGCGCATGGAAATACCGCAGAGTAAATTCAGCTTGATCACTCTAACTGCACTTATGATTATTTAACTGTGTGAGAACTCAGTACATTTGCACCCTAATCTGCTGCTCGATCCATTTACTATACATGTTTAAAACCACACATTTATAAAGGTTTTAAGTATTGACGGAGGGACAACGCACAGCCAGGGTTTCAAACAAGAAGAACTCTTTATTCGGTTGAAGGCGATTCAAGGGACGGAAAACTCCCGCCAAGGTATTTATATTCTTGTTTAACCAATCACTGGCCGGGGACGCGACAGCAACTGCTGACGTCAGTCCCTCGGCCAATCAACAATAACAGTGCGTCGGCAACACCCTCTGGAGCTCTCAGCCAATCAGAGAGCTCAGAGGATGTTACTGACAGTCAGAACAATTAACCAATATTTAACACCCCTTTCCCCCAGTTCTGCGCATGCCCGAAACGGAGCATGCGTAGTCCTTAAGATATGCTGGGCGGCGCCGGACCCGCCCAGATCTTCTCATTGCAGGAGAAGTCGTCGGCGGAGGAGGACCTCCTCGTGGTAGCTCCTCCCCGAAGGGAGTGTAGCTCCGAGGCACGCCCTTTCGGGAAGGCCCAGAAGGCGGGCTCAACTGCAACGGTAGGTGTAGCCGTGGGGGCGCGTCACTTGTCGTGGGGGGAATTCTCTGTGCGTCCTCGGATTGAGTTGTTGGATTGGCGTCCCCTTGGGCGGCGCTTGGGTAAGCAGGGCCTGGTGTGGCGAAGGCCCTCGGTTGCGGACTGCCGGATTGAGGACGCTGTTGTTGAAACAGGAGGGGGCCTGGTGTGGCAAAGGCCCCTGGATGTGGTCTCTCGGATTGAGGGGTTTGTGCTTGGTGCAGGTTGAGGCCTGGAGTGGCGAAGGCTTCACATTGCAACCCCGGGGCTGCGGTGTTGTCGCTCAGGGGTTCGCGGCCACCAGCCTGCGACGGGAGACGCCTCCTCAATTGATCCAGGTGGCGTCTCCATTGGGTTCCATCAGCCAATTGGACCCTGAAAGAACATGGGCCAGTCAGGGCAACGATAGCACCCGGCACCCATTTTGGTTCCCCCGTAAACGACCGAGCCCACACTGGATCTCCTAGCTTAAAGGACCGGGGAGGGAGGACCCCCAGATTGCTCGGCTGATCCCCTGAATAGAGCGGGTGAAGCCTATCCAGGGGAGTCCGCAGGCGCCTGCCCATCAAGAGCTCCGCGGGGCTTTTGTTGGTAGTTGGGCAGGGGGTGGAATGTTGGCTTAGCAGGTAAGCCGCCACCCTCGCCTGCCAGTCGCCCCGGTCCATGCGGCTCAGTGCCTCCTTAGCTGAGCGGACCGCCCGTTCCGCCCGGCCATTGCTGGCCGGGTGGTACGGGGCTATGGGCGCATGCCGGATCCCCTGCTCGGCCAAGAACTCCTGGAAGGTGGTGGACGTGAACTGTGGCCCATTGTCCGAGACCACCACGTCCGGCAACCCGTGGGTTGCGAACATCCTCCGCAGGGCCCTGACCGTACTCTCGGCTGTGGTGGAGCCCATGAGGACTAGCTCCACCCATCGAGAGTAGGCGTCCACCACTACCAGGAAGTTTTGGCCGTGGAAGGGACCGGCGAAATCGATGTGGAGGCGAGACCATGGGCCTCTCGGAGCCTCCCACTCACGAGCAGGCCCGGCTGGGGGGTTGGGCCTGGATAATTGACAGGTCGTGCAGCGGCCCACATGGGCCGCTATTTCTGTGTCCAGCAAGGGCCACCAGACATAGCTACGGGCCAATGCCTTCATTCGTGCTATGCCCGGGTGGTCCTTGTGGAGCAGATCCAGAACCAGTGGCCGGAGTGCGGTGGGGATCAGCACCCGATCCCCCCAGATGAGACAACCCCCGTGGAGGGAGATCTCAGCCTGGCGATTTTTAAAGGGCTGGAAGCCCTCTGCCACTTTGTCTGCTGGCCATCCCCTTAGAACCCAGGAAGAGACCTGGGACAAGATCGGATCGGCCTTCGTGTGGGCCGCCACGTCCGCGGCGGAGAGTGGGAACCCGGAGGCGGCAATGGAGAGGACTGAGAGAGAGGGCACGGGGGCGGTGTCCGTCTCCGGGAGTGGGCAACGGCTGAGGGCATCTGCATGCCCTAGCTGTTTGCCTGGACGGTACAGCAACGTATAAGAATACGCTGCGAGGAACTCCGTCCAGCGAGTCATGCGGGGGATAAAATGGAGGGGGTCGGCTTGTCCCCCGCCAAAAGCCCAAGGAGTGGCTTATGGTCGGTGACAAGGGTAAAGTGCCGACCGTAGAGGTAATCGTGGAACCTCTTAATCCCGGACACTGCAGCCAGAGCCTCCTTGTCGATCTGGCTGTAATTGCGCTCCGCCGAGGAGAGTGTCCGAGAATAAAAGGCCACAGGGGCTTCTGAGCCATTAGGGAGGATATGGCTCAGGACAGCCCCTACTCCAAATGGGGAGGCGTCACACGCCAACGTCAGAGGCAACCCATCATGATATTGAATGAGGACTGCCGATGACGTCAGCGTCTCTTTGACAGCCGCGAACGCATGCGCTTCGCGGCTTCCCCAGTGCCAGGCCGCGGATCGGTCGAGCAACCGATGCAGCGGCTCGGCTAGTGACGCCTTGTGAGGAATAAAGGGGGCGTAAAAATTGAGCAGCCCTAGGAACGCCTGTAGCTCCGCCCTGGAGGTGGGAGCAGGGGCGTTCCTAATGGCGGCAATCTTAGAGGGTGTAGGGTGAATGCCTTGGGCATCTATTAAGAAGCCCAAGAATTCTACCCTAGGGACAGCAAATGAGCATTTGCTGCTTTTTAATTTTAATCCCGCGCCCCTGAAACGACAGAGGACCTTCCTTAATACTTCGATGAGTTCTGAGCGGCTTGTAGCAGCGATCAGAACGTCATCGAAATATGGCACTACCCCCGGAAGTCCATGGAGCAGGCGCTCCATGAGACTTTGGAAGATCCCCGGGGCCACGGATACGCCGAATTGTAGGCGGCGACAACGAAAAGCCCCACGATGAGTGACGATGGTCTGGGCAGCCGCCGCATCGTCATCCACCGGGAGCTGTTGATAGGCTTGCGCCATATCCAGTTTAGCAAATATGCAACCCTGCCCCAGGGAATGGAGCAGGTGTTGCACAACAGGGACTGGATAGGGGTTTGCCTGAAGGGCCAAGTTGATCGTCGACTTGTAGTCGGCGCAGATTCTCACCGAGCCATCCGGCTTGACCGGAAGAACTATGGGAGTCTCCCATGGAGCATGATCGACTGGCTCGATGACACCCTGCGCCAATAATTTGTCAAGTTCGGCGTCAACCTTGGCCCTTAAGGCAAAAGGCACCCTGCGGGCTTTCAGCCTAATAGGAGCAATCTGAGGATCTAAGCTAAGGGAGATGGGGGTTCCCTTATAACACCCCAGCTGTCCATCAAACACATCAGAGAACTCCTGCAGGACGTCCTCAATTGTCGCAGTTTTCACTTGGTGGACCCCCCCAATGGACAGTCCCAGTGTCTTAAACCAATCAAGGCCAAGAAGAGCCGGCAAATTGTGTTTTACAATTATGATTGGCAGCTCTCCCTTGAAATTGCCATATCTAACAGGGATAGGGAAGGATCCCAGAACAGGGATCAACTTCCCTTGGTAGTCCCTTAAGAGTACCCGGGATGGGGCTAACTTATTTTGGGAAACTGTAGGGCAGAGGTTTGAGAACATGTCCCAAGATAATAATGATCGGGAGGAGCCGGAGTCCACCTCCATCTGGCAAGGCTGACCTGCCAGGTGGACATTGGCCTTGATCTTGCGGTTGCCTGAGGAGGCCTGGTTGATGGAAGTCTCCACTTCCTGCGGCTCGGAAACAGTGTGGCAGTCATCTCCTCTGCGAGCTGGTCTCTGCTGGCGGCGCTGTTGCTGTTGCTGCTTGGTCCTCTCAGAAGATTGGAAGAAGGCAGGGGCCGGCAAGGAGGCTCGGCACACTTGGGCGATGTGCCCCTGCCTCTGACAGCGGTGGCAGATTGCATTTTTGAATTGGCACGTTTGGCGGTCGTGGCGGCCTCCGCAGCTAAGGCAAGGCACCCTGGCGTTTTGCGGTGCGGCTGTGGATTTGGCAGGTGGCTTCCGCCGTGGTTGTGCGCGGACTTGATCGATGTTGTCTGGCTCCCGGTCCTCACAAGGGATTATATCATCATAGTCAATGTCATGCACTTGTGAGGCCGGTGCCGGGTTAGTTGACAGCTGTAGCCGTTCCAAATCGGCGGTCGATTGCTCCGAGAGCTCAGCTGCTCTGGCGATCTCGACTGCTTGGAGCAGCGTAATGTCATGGTGGCGGAACATGCGGCTTCTTAAGTGTACATCCCGCACACCGCACACAAACTGCTCGACTAGGTTTTCTTCTAGGTTCGAAAAATCGCACTGGGCCGCCACAGTGCGCAGGGCTTCCAAAAATTGACTGATAGTCTCCCCCGGCTTCTGTACCCGCCTCCTGAATGCGAAACTGCGGGCAATTTTGGATGGCGTTGGGGCATAGTGCCCCTTTAATTTGGCCATCAAGTTGTCCCAGCCCAATTTGTATGCGGGTCTGGGAGCAGCCATGGCTCTGGCTGAGGCAAACATTGAGGGTTCGCAGCATGATAAGAAAAAGCTGCACTTCTCCTCATCCGTTTGAGCCTGATTTTTAGTTGCGATTAAATATGTTTCAAAGCGCTCCATGAATCCTTCCCAGGATTCGCCGGCGGAGCCGAAAGGAGCGAAAGGCGGCAATGAATTCATACTGGCTAAACTGACTTGTGAGGAGCGGATGGACTGAAGTCGTGACAGGAAAAATTTTCCTCAGCGTTCGGTGCTGGCGCGGACAGCGACTTACAGCAGCTAGCTGGAATAAACTCTCTGTCTTTAAACCTAGGCTTGCGTGGAATCGCCGAATCCCACCCTCGTCGCCAGTTTTAAGTATTGACGGAGGGACAACGCACAGCCAGGGTTTCAAACAAGAAGAACTCTTTATTCGGTTGAAGGCGATTCAAGGGACGGAAAACTCCCGCCAAGGTATTTATATTCTTGTTTAACCAATCACTGGCCGGGGACGCGACAGCAACTGCTGACGTCAGTCCCTCGGCCAATCAACAATAACAGTGCGTCGGCAACACCCTCTGGAGCTCTCAGCCAATCAGAGAGCTCAGAGGATGTTACTGACAGTCAGAACAATTAACCAATATTTAACAAAAGGGCTGTTTAATAAACAAAGGGAGCAATGCAGACCTCTCCGCATTATAAATTATGAATATTTTTCTTGGATTGGATACTCCACGGAGGTAAATCAGCATAACTTTACGGAAGCCGATGAGGCTTTGTAAATTTACAGCTGCTGAGAAGATTCATAATGGAAGTCTGAAGCTATAAAGCTGCTCTAAGTAAAAGCAGGAATAAGGCCCTTGATATCAGCAATATGCTCATTATGTAACACAATAACCTCGATGTAGATCCATTGAGCAGGAGATTAAAGATGATGCTAAATCATTTATAGCAGGGGTTTTGTGATAATTAATCTTTTTTATATTTTTTATCATCTTCACTGGTAAAGCTCTACCCACCTGCCTTTGCATTAATTTGTTTGTTTTAATGGCATTGTCTGAAGCTTCTATAATTAATCTTTAAAACACACACAGACACACACACAGAGAGAGAGAGAGAGAGAGAGAGAGAGAGAGAGAGAGAGAGAGAGAGAGAGAGAGAGAGAGAGAGAGAGAAGCACCCAGAATTAAAATGGGAATGATTCAGATATATAAACTATATCAAAAAATGATAACGAATGATAACTCTGCAAGAAGATCTATATATCTCAGCTACTGTTGAATTTCAAAAATGCAAAATAAATCTCTTGGGGAAAGAAAGAGCTATTAAGCTGCAAATAATGAAGATCTCCAAAAACAGTTAATGAGATTAATTGGTTTAAAAGAGGCCAGGAATAACAAAGTTGTACCTGTAGACCAGGGGTGGGTTTCAACCGGTTCGCGGCGGTCCCTGCGAACCAGTTGGTCGCCGAACCCAGAAGTAAGTAATTTCTGGGAACGGCGAAGGGCCCACCCATGCCCACGCGCGCCCACGCGCGCACGCCGCTCCTTACCCGGTTTTGACGAATTCTGCACTTCCACGCATGCGCAGGATGCATACAGCGCCTGCGCGATCCTCCAGGTGCAGCTGGAGCTTCGCACAGATGCTAGTACGCATGCGTGCGCCGCGTGCACGCACGCACGCGCCGCACACATGCACAAGGACGCCGCCGGCCTCGTTCCAACCGAACCAATTGGAACGGGGCGAGAAACCCACCTCTGCTGTAGACCTTGACGGACAACAGTGCTTTAAGTGACCATTCCTTTAAAATGAAATTGGAATCCAATACAATAATGTAATATATAGATAAATAAAACATGGCAAAAAATTATATGTCGGGGACACCCCTACAATCTACCTGTTCTGACCCACCTCCCCAAACACCACAATCCTCTGAAGTTAACTCAAAGATTCTTTTATCAGGAGCGTCAGCAGCACCAGCAAAAAGTTTCTCTCTCACCGCAGGGTAACAAATCTGTCCAGCAGGGAGATGAGTAATTATTTGCCACATCTCCGTCCCTTGCCTTTTATCCCCAGAGTTAGGGTGAGGCTTCGCTAGCAGTGGTGGCTCTTCCATCCTGAGGATTGGCCCATAGATTTCCACTGCTCTCCCCTCCTCTGCCTTTTGTGCATCCGCTCTTCCATCCCGAGGATCGGCCCATAGATTTCCACTGCTCTCCTCTCCTCTGCCTTTTGTGCATCCGTGCATCAGGCACTGGACCCAGCTGTTCCACCTCTTCCTCATCAGCCATCTCCAGACCCAGAAGCTGTTCGATTCTCCATCTGAGGGCTGACGGATGACCCAGGGTCCATCCCCCCCCCTCTCTCTCAAAGCTCCATTCCCTCTTCCCCCTCGGAGCTCTCAGGTTGCTGCCATGCCTCCTCCTCATCTGATTCAGCTGCTGGAGGGACCGGAAGCTGAGAAGCCACAACACTACCCCAATCAGTCCCACATTTGTCGATCTGAACCGAACCATTTTGCTCAAGTACTGTGCTGTGTTAAATGTTGTTTTCTGATTCTGGCCACACATAAGGTAGGTTGTTTTGATATGGGGATCCCAATGGGTCATTCATTTAGTGTGTGTATATATGCCACTGAATTATATGCCACTGAAAATGGATGGAACAGGATTTCTGAAAATGAACAGCGTGTTGTGAGCCGAGATGGCGCAGTGGTTAAGGTGCAGTACTGCAGGCCCCTTCAGCTGACTGTTATCTGCAGTTCAGCGGTTCTAATCTCACCGGCTCAAGGTTGACTCAGCGTTCCATCCTTCCGAGGTGGGTGAAATGAGGACCCAGACTGTGGGGGCGATATGCTGACTCTGTAAACCGCTTAGAGAGGGCTGAAAGCCCTATGAAGCGGTATATAAGTCTAACTGCTATTGCTATTGCTAACTGCAGTGATTTAACAACTGTGGCAAGAAAAATCATAAAATGTGGCGAAACTGACTTAACAAATTAGCAACAGAAATTCTGGGCTCAATTGTGGTTGTAAGTCAAGGATTACCTGCATTAGATTAGCTATCACATCTATATTATAGTAAAACCTCTATTTAATGGGCTATTGCTTAGGCAGGAAAGTTTGTTAATTTAGGTCCTGTATACAAGTTTACATCATTTGTATATTAATGGATATAAATAGCATTATTTGCACTAAAATCTCAACAAGTGGCAGAACCACTTTTTTCATAATCAAACTGCTTGATTTAATGGACAAAACCTGATTTAACACATGAGTCCATTATATCTGAAGTCCTTTAAGCCATAATCCACAGAGCACCAAGTGCCCCGCAACTACAAATTTTCTCTTCCATCAGCTAGGTCCATTAAAATGAGGAATTACTGTATAACCAAATAAAATCATGTGACATCATGACATTTCTCTTGAAAATGAACTCTCTTTGATTAGAGAGGCGCTTAATGGTAGAGAATATATTATATTCATCCACAATTAATGCCATAGTTCACAATTCAAACAGACTGGGTCTTGCTATAATAAAGTGGTAGAATAGATCAACATTGCCCAAAGTATTCTAACTAATCCTTATTGAGACCAATCTTCCAACCGGCCTATCGTAACTCAGCAATTAAAAGTTGTGTCAATGAATTGCAATGCCCTTTTCAAATTAGCCTCTCCGGGTTTAATTCGAACCTGTATCAATTGTCAAAGAAAAAATTGGTAGCTGATCAATCCTGTGTCCATTTATGCTTATTTGAAGTCTAAGGAATTATTTAAAGTCTTAAACCGCCCCACAATTCAACTTTAGAATCTTAAGAAGTTAAAAGTAAAAATGAAGAGTCTTTGAATATTTAGAAAGTTTCTTTCATGTGCCATTGCATAATTAAGAATTGAAGGCAGAAGATTACAATATGGAGAATGACTTATTTATGCCAATTTTGCATTTTCGTGCAACCTTCCAAAAAATGAAAATAAATCACTTCTCCTATTAAATCAATGCCTCTTAAATTCATCTTCTGTTAAAGGACGCCTTAACAATTTGTGTTGCTACATGTTGAGTGCAGTTCTCCCTCGGGCTGAGAACTCCATCAAGGATACGTCCTCTACATCTTCTCCTACCACCAGTCACAATATAGTATGTTGAATGTTGAATGTTGATTTTATTTATATGCCGCCCTTTTCCCCCGAAGGGGACTCAGGGCGGCTCACAACTCAAACCAGGGAAGGGGGGATACAAACAAAATTAACAACAACACAAAACAATACATGGTTTAAAACACACAGCAGTCATACCATTCGAGACGGGGGCAACGGTTCTTTAGCCCCAGGCCTGTCGGAACAGCCAGGTTTTAAGGGCTTTGCGGAAGGCCTGGAGGGTGATGAGGGTTCGAATCTCCATGGGGAGCTCCTTCCAGAGGGTCGGAGCAGCCACAGAGAAGGCTCTCCTCCGGGTAGTCGCCAGTCGACACTGGCCGGCGGATGGAATTCGGAGGAGGCCTAATCTGTGGGATCTAATCGGTCTAGTGGAGGTGATTGGCAGCAGGCGGTCTCTCAAGTACATAGTATCAATGTCTATCACAGCTCTTCATGGGACATCAAAAAAAAAGACACTGTCACAATTGGTGGTGACCAAATTGTGACAGAAAATGCCTATAAACTTACAAGCGACCTGGGACATTTCTTTTCTGCAACTTCACATGAGGCAAGTACAATTTACTGCTGTATCTGATCAATCTACACAATCCTCTTCCTCCTCTGGTCTTTTAAAAATATAAACATTTTTATCTGAATTTCAGTTTTCAGCTCAAATCAACTTGAATCAGGTAAGAAGGATTATAAAACTTTATTTTCCTGTGACAACTAAAATCTTGGTTCCACCACAAAACCGCGGACGACAAAATCGCGGTCGACGAAAGCGCGCCTTTGACGTCATCACAGCGCGACGAAAACATCGCGCTGTGATCGAAAAATGTAAAAATAAAGCGAAAACCTTACCCTAACCCCCCCCAAACCTAACCCTAAACCTAACCCTAAACCTAACCCTTAACCAAACCCTAAATCTAACCCTAAACCTAACCGTTAACGTAATGCTAAACCTAACGCTAACCTTTAACCTAACGCTAAACGTAACCCTAACGCTCTAAATCTAACCCTAACCCTTAACCTAACTCTAACCCTAACCCTAACCTTTATGTGAATCGGCTTGCTTTAATTTAATTTTTATTTCAATTTTTAATTTTTTTCGTCGCGCTGTGATGACGTCAAATGCGCGCTTTCATCGATCGCGCTTTTGTGGACCGCGGTTTTTACGTGTCACGAAAACCTTTGATTGTTTTTCCATCGTTGTCAACCTTTCTGCTGATCCTTGTGATGACAAGGTAAGTGATGATTCTTCATTTTTTTTTTTAGTCCTCTTATCCCAGGTCAGGCATTCAGATGGACTTTGGGCCACACATAAACTATCAGGTCTTTAGAAATAGGCCCCTGCCTAAATCATTTTAGAATCATTATCCCTCTGTCAGCCTCTGCTTTGCTGCTGCTTCGGCTGCCATAGAAATGGGGAGGGAGGGCATGGTATTTGGGAGGGGTTACTAATTGTGCTGGAGGAAGATTCTGGAGTTCTGCTGCCTGTCGGACTACGCATGCGGAGGAGTTTCCCGCCAAGGCTAACGGCACCGACATTCCATCTTGGTGATGCCTTTTGAAGTTATCTCACACCTGACACTTGGGAGAATTATGATTGGACTGTAACTGGGATGCCAAGGGGTGGGGAATGGGTTATTTTATATATCAATCGCTTTCGCACCTAAATAATCAGTCTTCGCTTTGCTACGCTTCTAATCATTTATAATTAGTAAAAGTACACTTGATTTCTACCTATGGAGTCTCATGGTCTTCTTTTCTAATTACTCAATGAAGAGGTGCTGACACCCTCCTTTCTTTGGTTTGAATCCAGCACTATCTTCAATTAGCGCTATCTAAATCCATGATTGCTTTTTTTAGCTGCTGGACGTTACCTCCATATCTCCTTATTTTCCCCCATAGAAGTTTTAAGGCTTCCCTATTATCATTTTACAAGGGATGTGGTGGCTCAGTGGCTTGTATGATGAGCTTGTCGATCAGAAAGGTCGGCAGTGCGACGGTTCGAATCCCCAGCGCCACGTAACAGAGTGAGCTCCCGTTACTTATCTCAGCTTCTGCCAACCTAGCAGTTCAAAAGCATGTAAAAATGCAAGTAGAAAAATAGGAACCACCTTTGGTTATAGCATTCCGTGTGCCTTTGGTGTTTAGTCATGCCGGCCACATGACCATGGAGACATCTTCGGACAGTGCTGGCTCTTTGGCTTTGAAAAGGAGCTGAGCACTGCCCCCTAGAGTTGGGAACAACTAGCACATATGTTCGAAAGGAACCTTTACCTTTACCTGTTGTCATTTCATATGTGCCATGCTATCTTCTTTGAAAATTTGTACTAGCTTCCATTTTCAACATCTCATTGCCCAAGCAATACCAAACTAATTTGCTTGCAGTTTTGTACCAATGAATGGATTCATGAAGAACCAGCAAGAAGCTAGGACTGACAGCAGGCCTGTCCCACAATCACTATAGCTTTCCTATAATACTTGGATTATATGAGAGCTCCTGCTGAGATAGCTCTCCATCTCCATATTATTCATGTCAGAAACAGGGCTGCAAATTGTGTAAGATTGAATTGAATGGAGGGTTTATTTAACACTGTCCCTGAATGTCTAGGTATGCTGGTGCGTAACAAGTCACACTGCGGTGTGCTTCTCATTCCACGAGCAAAAATAGCAGAGAAGATAGAGGCTTATTCACGACCGTGCAGCTGCCTTTTACCGTATAAAATATATTTTTGAAATGACAAAAGAGAATTTCCATTGCCGTTTTTCCCAGTTGCTCCCACCCACCAAAAATGAAGTTCTGCTGCCAATGCCAGTTAAGGTGAGAGGACTAGCCAGGTGCCTGCATGCGATACATCCAAGACAGCTGGACTTTTACCTACCTAATTGTGTTGTGTTGAGTGATGGTTGAACCTTGAGGCTTATTGCACAGGAGCAGCTGGTTCCACCACAAAACCGCGGAGGACAAAATCGCGCTCGACGAAAGCGGGCATTTGACGTCATCACAGTGCGATGAAAACATCGCGCTGTGATCGAAAAATGTAAAAATAAAGCAAAAACCTTACTCTAACCCCCCCAAACCTAACCCTAAACCTAACCCTAAACCTAACCCTTAACCTAACCCTAAATCTAACCCTAAACGTAACCCTTAACCTAACGCTAAACCTAACGCTAACCCTTAACCTAACGCTAAACGTAACCCTAACGCTCTAAACCTAACCCTAACCCTTAACCTAACCCTAATCCTAACCCTAAACCTAACCCTTACCTTTATGTGAATCGGCTTGCTTTAATTTTAATTTTATTGCAATTTTTAATTTTTTTCGTCGCGCTGTGATGACGTCAAATGCGTGCTTTCGTTGAGCGCGATTTTGTCCTCCGTGGTTTTGACGGGTCACGGGAGCAGCTAATGCGTTGGCACAGTTCTGTGGCACAGGGCTGCCGAGTTTGTAAATAAATTGGGGCTTTTGTCATGGAGATGTGCCATGGCGTACCAGGGCCTTCTCCAATAGAATGCATCTCTTTTTCACTGTATGGCACATTTCAATCTGGTAGTTTCCTTTGTATCACAGATATTCTCTAATACAATTTATTTTTTGAGGTTCTTATTGGTCTTGGGTAGGAGTGGTATGGTGGCCTAGAGGCGAAGCTCTCACAATCAGGAGGCTGTGAGTTCGATCCTAGGTAGAGGCAGATATTTCTCTCTCTGGGCACACTGAGATTATATCTGCTGAACAAAACTCCGCATTGGCAATGGGAAGGACATCCGGCCATTAAAACACTCTTGCTATCTCCATTTAGTTGGCCAGACTCCACCCTGCAAGGGATTATGGGATTGTTAAAAGATGATTATGATTGGTCTTATGTGTTCAACCAATGCAAACACAACAGCATCCAAAATTACCAATAGAGTAATTTTCATTTTATGCGGATAAAATATGATATAAGGCAAGGATGGATAACTTGCAGTTCTCAGGTCATATGCAACACCTGGGTCCTCCTTATGCTGAAAATGGATGAAACAGGATTTCTGAAAACGAACAGCGTGTTGTGAGCCGAGGTGGCGCATTGGTTAGGGTGCAGTACTGCAGGCCACTTCAGCTGACTGTTATCTGCAGTTCAGCGGTTCTAACCTCACCGGCTCAAGGTTGACTCAGCCTTCCATCCTTCCAAGGTGGGTGAAATGAGGACCCAGACTGTGGGGGCGATATGCTGACTCTGTAAACCGCTTAGAGAGGGCTGAAAGCCCTATGAAGCGGTTTATAAGTCTAACTGCTATTGCTATTGTCCTGCAAGGTTGAGGCAGAACATCATCATAAAGCAGGGGTGTCAAACTGGATTTCTTCGAGGGAGAGATCAGTAGGAGTCCCCCAGGCCCATGCTATCCAGGCATGGAAACACAGCATCTTCCCAGCCCAAGACAAAAATGTGCATTATTTACTGTATTTTTGGAGTATAAGACGCACCTTTTCCCCTCAAAAAAGAGGCTAAAAATCTGGGTGCATCTTATACACTGAATACAGCATTTTTTGCCTCCTGAAACTCCACCCCTTCACCAAAATGGCCATGCATAGCTTTTAGAAATCTTTCAGAAAGCTCCTGGGGGGCTGGGAAGGGCAGAAATGAGTGAAAAATGGCCCGTTCCCCCCCCCAGCCCCCAGCAGCACTCTATTGGCTTCCTAAAGGCTATCCATGCCCTTTTTTCTGACAAAAACGGGCCATTTTTTGCTTATTTTTGTCTCCACTCCCCCACCCAGGAACACTCCACAAGCCTCCTAAAGGCTATTCATGCCCTCTTTTTTGGGGGGAAAAATGGGTCCATTTTCATGAAAAATGGGCAATTTTTGGGAGGTTTGCTGAGTGCCAAAACTTTTTTTAAAAAATTTCCTCTTCAAAAGAGCCGAGGTGGCGCAGTGGTTAGGGTGCAGTACTGCAGGCCACTTCAGCTGACTGTTATCTGCAGTTCAGCGGTTCAAATCTCACCAGCTCAAGGTTGACTCAGCCTTCCATCCTTCCAAGGTGGGTAAAATGAGGACCCAGACTGTGGGGGTGATATGCTGACTCTGTAAACCACTTAGAGAGGGCTGAAGGCCCTATGAAGCGGTATATAAGTCTAACTGCTATTGCTATTGCTATTGCTATTGCTAAAACCTTGCTGTGTCTTATACTCCAATGCGTCTTATACTCCGAAAAACATGGTAGCCTAAATCTGCACGACACTATTCTGCTGTCGACAGTTTTGCTACCATAGTGAGGCAAAAAAAGCCAGCCCCCTTTCACTGCTCTGCCCCACACGATCCTAAAAGCTGTTGTGGGCCCCTGAGAAAGAGTTCCAGCATTGCAAATCCTGAAATGGATTTTGTTCTTTGGAGAATTCTATGATGCATGCTGTGCATGTTTTGTCCACCTGAGTGCAGCATCAGACTAAAAAAAGAACCCCAACTTCCTACCTAAGGAATTGTTGGCTCTTGTCAAGGACAATGCTTCATCTGTTTCCAATTCAATATTCTCTGTTCACACACCCACGCACGAAGCTCCATTGTCCCTGCAGTCTGAAATTTTATGATCATAGTTGAGAATGGCAGCTGCAGTGCCTGATTTCATAGGGTGTTTTATAATGATGAACCAGCCTCTGAAACAGATTTCATAACTGATCAATCCAAAACACACACACACACACACACACACACACACACACCAAGAAGCACTTGATAGTCATGAGAAAAACATCCCTTTTGGCCATATAAGGCCTCGCCAGCTGGTGGGCTTTATTAAAAAGAATTTCCTAAGTATGCAGGAAGTATCTTCCTCGCCTTAGAACATCCTCTTCTCCAGGTTACATGGCCCGTTCCCCCCCCCAGCCCCCAGCAGTACTCTATTGGCTTCCTAAAGGCTATCCATGCCCTTTAACCAATTATTCACATGTAGGAAAAGTTGGTTTCATGTCTACGCAGGACATTCTGATTTTGAAACTTATCCTCCCAGGAGATGAACTGTTGCTTTTCTCATTGGTTGATCGGGTGGTAAGTAAGTAAGTAAGATCTTTATTACGGTCAAAGACCAGCAATATACATTTGTCTTTTACACTATATTAAAGATACTAACATTAAAATATAATTAAAAGTATTTACATTAAAAGTGGATAATAACTGTCAGAACCTCTCCATTAGATAATTAGGAAAGAAGACCACGAGACTCTATGAGTAGAAATCAAGTGTACTTTTACTAATTATAAATGATTAAAGGCATAGCGAAGCGAAGTCTGATTATTTAGGCGCGAAAGCGATTGATATATAGAATAGCCCATTCCCCACCCCTTGGCATCACAGCTACAGTCCAATCATAATTCTCCCAAGTGTCAGGTGTGAGATAACTTCAAAAGGCATCACGAAGATGGAATGTCAGTGCCGTTAGTCCTGGCGGGAATCTCCTACGCATGCGTAGTCCGACAGGCAGCTGAGCTCCAGAATCTTCCTCCAGCACAATGAGTAACCCCTCCCAAATACCATGCCCTCCCTTCCCGTTTCATGGCAGTCGAAGCAACAGCAAGGCAGAGGCTGACAATAACATTGTGGTCCAAAGATTGTTAAAGGTATGTCCAGATAATTGGTACAAGATGGTACTATACTGTAGCCAATTTTTTTCTTATGGACATTGCAGCAGCACAGAATTTTGCCACTGCATACGTGGTAACTGGGTTAGTGTCCTGGAGGAGAAAGCCTAGATAAAAATTTTCTGCCCTCCCTGGCAATCTCTCTAATAAGGGGAGAATATATGCAGACCTACAAGCTCTGTATAGCTCGCAGTGTAGTTGAAATCATGGTGCTTCGCAGATGTTGGAGAAATCACCCCAATTCAGGTGGGGCCAGGTAGATAAATACCCATTTACCATTGGTGTTAACACAATTGGTGGGTAACTGTGTATTATTAGCTTCCAACTTTGTGAAGTTCTGATTCTTTTATATAGTGCCACCAAATATTATTGCTAAGACGTATAATGCCTATTCAGAAGAAGGTACATTTGCATCAGGAGATTCTTGCTTTTGCAGTCAGTGGTGCTGATGTTGTTACCTAGTTGGGTAATGAAACATCTGCAAGCAAGCAACCAAACTCCAAGAGCACCAACAACTCAATGGTTCATTCCTGAGCTAAATATAGTCTCCACTACTCAAGCCTGTTTTTTCTAGTTTTCTAGCTGCATATTCTCCAGCAAATATGAGATGTGGAGTTTTGTTAGGGAAAAGATCTGTTAAAAAATACTGCTCTCAAAGGAACTGCCAGCATTTTGTTTCTGTAGGTGATAGAAAATATTATCTTGAAAGGACAGCATTGCAACAGCTGGTTTTCCTAACCTTGGGTTAGGGCTGGGCCACCATGAATTCAGAAAGAAAAATGGACATTGCCAATGAATTCAGGGCACATGGGTATGATTAGGACAGGGCCCCCCCAAACTTGGCTGCTTGAAGGCTTGTGGACTTCAACTCACAGAATTCCTCAGCCAGCCATGGAATTCCGGGAGTCGAAGTCCAGAAGTCTTCATGTTGCCAGGTCTGGAGACATCTGATCTACATCATCCTCTTCTTGCATTTCATGTAGGATTTATTACAACTAACATCTGAGACCGGTGGAAAAATACAAATGAAGGAAATATGAAGAGATATCTCACATTTTAAAAAAAAAAATTACCAAGGAATCAACAGCACCACATTTTCTCTCCCAAAAGACTGCTTTAGTTGCAATTTGGTATTTACACCGATAACTTATATCGCATGTGAACAGCCCAATATCAGTATGCCGTTAAACAGTCATCAGCTTTCCTGACAATACTAGAAGCACAGCTTTAATGTTCCTGCAACCCATATTGAATACATGGTGCACACATACTAATGGATTAGAACTCATTGGAAAATAATTTATTTTATCAAAATAAATTCACGCGCAGGTCGTGCCCACCCCAGCTCTGTGAATGGGAAAAATGTCGTGAAATGTTGTATGACGGCAACAGTGACGCTGTGAGTTTGACACCTGTGGTCCAGACTCTTCTTAATAACAACAACAATTTATTACAGTCTTGGACCAGCAACCAGAACAAAAACATTAAGTGATGGAGCGACCACGATTTCTGGAGGCAACTTCTGTTCCACTGGTTAATTGTCCTCACTGTTAGGAACTTTCTCCTTAATTCCAGATTGCTTCTCTCTTTGGTTCAAAAGTTTTATTTTCTTTTAAAACAAACATTTCATCATTCCTCAATCAGTAAGACATCAGAGTACATTTTTTGTGTGTGTGTCAAAATAGTTCTAGTTTACCACCAAATTCTTGTCTAGCCTAATGCATACCCCTCCCTCCCTCCACCCTCCACCCCAACCCCCCTCCTCCTTCCCCCCCCCAACTTCCCAGAACCCGTACACGGTATGGATTTTTAACAAACACAGTCTAAAATCTATTGAGAAAAAAGAAATAAAGAAATTAATGACATCTCTACATTGATCTTAGCTTCTTCTTGCTGAGCTAACTTTAAACAATTAGAGCCAAGGTGGCGCAGTGGTTAAATGCAGCACTGCAGGCTACTTCAGCTGACTGTAGTTCTGCAGTTCGGCTGTTCAAATCTCACCGGCTCAGGGTTGACTCAGCCTTCCATCCTTCCGAGGTGGGTAAAATGAGGACCCGGATTATTGTTGGGGGCAATATGCTGACTCTGTAAACCGCTTAGAGAGGGCTGAAAGCCCTATGAAGCGGTATATAAATCTAACTGCTAACTGCTAATTTAAATCATTTCTGATCTTAAGCATAGGCTAACTGGAATTTCTTGGTCCCGTATTTATTTTGTATATAGTCAATCCATTTTTTCCAGTCTCGTTTATAGGTTGCTTCTCTCTTTGATTAGTTTCCAACCATGGTTCCTTGTTTTGCCCTCCGGTGCTTTGGGGAATAATTTGGCCCCCTCTTCTTTGTGGCAGCCCCTCAAGTACCGGAATACTGCTATCATGTCACCCCTAATTCTTCTTTTCTTTAGACTAGCCAAACCCAAATCCTGCAGCCGTTCTCCCTATGTTTTAGTCTCCAGTCTCCTTTGATCATCTTAGTTGCTTAGTTAAAAGATCACGGTGCCAATCGCACTGTCCTTTAAAAGCATTTTTCTCCACTTTTGTAGAAAGCCAGGCCTTTACTCTCTGATCCCATTTCAGTCTTGAACTGTTTCCCCTTCTTGAAACTGACAGATCGTAACTCCTTTTATTCTGAAATGGGAAGAAGAAACTCTTAAAAATCGTATTGGTATTGATGGATAGATTCTGAAGACTGTTGGAAAGCATTTCGTGTACTGTGAAAATCTTTGAAATGAGCCTATCTATCACAGCTGAGAGCTTCCAAACTCTGCAATGCATCTCCCCAGCCCCAGGACAGCGAGTCCCTTCCAGCTCCAAGTACCGTAGTTATCTTTTTAGGATCAATACTCATAAGATTTTTCTGGCTTAAAATTACAGCATAATTCAAAGAATTGGCTCTACGCGAGAAATGAAGCTATTCCTTCGCTCAATTTGACCTGAACGTTATCAGGGCTTTACTTAAACAGAAGCAAATTAACTAAAAAACAAGGAAATGGGAGAGCTGGAAGCACACAATGAGCCTCGTCTGAGCTGCCATCACAAATCAGCAACGTGTGTGTTTGTGTGTTTGTGTGTGTATTATATTATAATCATTGCCACACACTAGGAATGGCATTAGAAAAAGCAATACCCCAAAAGACAGACATTTGCACATATACACAATGCATCTATAAAAGCTATTCTACATAAACAGGAAGCAAAACCTATACTAACTCATACTGATGATGTTACCAAGTTGGGTAATGAGATGTCTCCAAGCCACCAAGCTCAGAGAGTACCAAGGACTCCATATTTATAAATACTGATTGTAATTTAAATTGAAAGTCATTTCTCCAAATGTAAAAAAAAAATATAGCCATGTGGTTTGTCACATTCTTTATGATCTGTCGTATTCAAGTGATGGGGTGTCTCCTAGTTATTTGACAGAGACAGTTTGGCTTAGTGGTTAAGGAACCAGACCAGAAACCAAGAGGCTGAGTTCTAATCCTGCCTTAGTTGTGAAAGCCACCTGAGTGGCTTTAAGCAAGTCCCTTTCTCAGCCCAACTCACCTCACAGGTTGTTGTTATGGGGGAAATAGGAGGAGGAAGGAGGGTGAGACATGTGATTTGTTAATAAAAAGATCTTGTCCACCATTAAACTATCTTTCCAAGCAGCCTCCATGTTTCCACTGTCTTTTCCCCCACTTGGAACTGAACCCAGGAGGACATTTCTCCCAACAATATTACAATTGAACTTCATCAGCTTTTTTTTGTTCTGGTTTTATTTGCTTTTCATTCAGGGTTTTTTAAAGGGAGGAGGGAGGGAGATGAAAGTTATTGCAGTGAAGTCACCATCTGACCCTCAGCTATCAAAAATCAATCAGTCAAAAATAATACTGTGCAGTTATCATGTATTCCTAAAATAACACAAATGCATCCTGACTGGCTGGCTCAACCACGTCTCTGTGAATAGTTGCAAGATCCATTTCAAAACGCAGCAGCTCTAATGTGAATCAGTATACTTTCAAAACTTCTACACAAAAATTCCCAGATGGATATCAACCAGGGAAGCAATTATCTACCCCAATAGATAGATTTGAATAGGATATTGACATATAAGGAGTTATTGGATGGGCAAGAAAAACCTAAAATAAATCAGGAGTTAAAATTACAGGGAATTGAATTAGGCCGGTGGCCGTACCTACAAATTCAAACAAGATACAGAAAAGACTTAGAACAGTACAGTTTTCAAAATGAACAACAAGAATTGGACAAAATAATGACGGGAACAGAAGAAAAAATGATTACAAAAACATACAATTGCCTCTTAAAATTCAGGAAGGAAACAATGATAATTTGGGCTAAAAACTTCGAGTATAATATTGAATTGGAGCACTGGGAAAAAGTATGGGGGGGAATTATAAATTGACAATGTCGGCATCCTATAAGGAAAACATTTACAAAATGTTTTATAGGTGGCATTTACCCCCGGCGAGATTGGCCAAAATGTTCCCAAATAGATCACCAAACTGTTGGAAATGTAACCACCAACAGGGGACATTTTATCATATGTGGTGGTCATGTCCGAAAGCCAAAGAATTCTGGACCAAAATTCAAAAATGGTTAGAAGAAATAATAGAACAAGAAATGGACATGAACCCTGAGCTGTTTCTTCTAGGAATAATTTTTTTTTTTTTAGTAAGGATAGCCAATATTTAATGCTTTAAATAATCACTGCTGCCAGAATTTCATATGCCCAAAGCAGTGGTGGGTTTCAAAAATTGTTCGAACCTACCGTGTGGGTGTGGCCTCCTTTGTGGGAGTGGCTTGCAGCCCATGTGACTGGATATGAAGATGCTGACGACACTTGTCAGAACCACCTTAAATTACCCCACACACAGCACTGGCATGCATAAGAATAGGATGTAAACTTGTTTTTTAAAAGGCATCTTTGGTTTGTGTTAAAACAACTTCAACACACGCAATGTTCTGATTGCACCACAAATGCAGTAGTCATCCTTACCTTTCACAGAGGCACGGAGTTTTATAAATAGGAGCACGATAGTGTAGAATAATCATATCCAAGGACCAGTGGTGGGTTTCAAAAATGTTTGGAACCTCTTCTGTAGGTGTGGCCTGCTTTCCGGGTCCACTGGTGGAACCTCTTCTAACCGGTTCGGTAGATTTGACGAACCGGTTCTACTGAATAGGTGCGAACTGGCAGGAACCCACCTCTGGCCCAAAGTTGGAAACTAAGAATCATTCCATCAAATGCAGAAATCATAAAAAAAAGGTGTTAGAATGCTCAGAAATGGATAAATTAATGATGGAACTAAGAGCTAGAGAGGAATCAGAGTACTACAAAATATGGAGCAGGTGGTATAACTGGCTCGAAAAGCGATGTAAAATCAATGCAGAAGGAACACATAGCAAACACAATGAAAAGATATGGCAAATATTTAGAAAGAGATGGAAATATTGTATATAGATGTATATATTGTAAAAATGAGAAAGTAAACAAAGAATATGTATAAAACAATAGAATGGAAAATGGAAAACCCGAAATCAGGAAAAAATAAATACAGATAACAGAAAGCTGTAAAAGTGTAATTGCGATTTTAATGTTTGGAAAATGCCAAATAATTTTTTTAAAGTAAACATGTTTACCTTTAGTCAGTAGGGGGCAGCACCTCCCTTTCCAATAGAATTTCTCCTAATTATTCTTTCGACATACAGTAGATGCCCTGTCATAAACATGATGTGGGAGAGTTGTATTTATTTTTTTAATGTTCTGTTTAATCATTTGTGTCCTTCCTCAACCTGACTTTGTCAAATGCAAATCTAATAACACAGGTGATTTCTCCAACAATTTAGTTGAAATTGGAAGGTAAGTGTCAACATCTATGAAAGAGAAGTCTGTGTGTGTGGGGGGTGGGAAACCTTCTTAAGAAAATCACAGCTGCTCTTTTATTCTATTTTATAGAAGCTGGAATGAAACAGCCCACTCAGAGTGATGCTGATGGACCTTTAGAAACATTTTAAAAGCCAATCTGTATGGAATTGACAAGACCTGGGCAGCTACGCATAGCTGTGGTTTTATTGCACCAACAAAACCACCTGCAAAGTGAAAATTCACCAGCTAGTCTCATCTCCCTAGTCAAGGATAGACAGTCTGATAGGCTGTGCTATATCGCAGGGGCTCAGTGGCTAAGACGCTGAGCTTGTCGAGCAGAAAGGTCAGCAGTTTGGTGGTTCGAATCCCCAACGCCGTGTAACGGAGTGAGCTCCCATTACTTGTCCCAGCTTCTGCCAACATAGCACTTCGAAAGGACATAAAAATGCGAGTAGAAGAATAGGGATCACTTTGGTGGGAAGGTAACAGCATTCCCTGCGCATTAGGCATTGAGTCATGAAGTTTGAAGTTTGAAGTTTCATTTTATTTATATGCCGCCCTATTCCCTGAAAGGGACTCAGTTGGGAACGTCTAGCACATACATGCAAGGGGGGGGGGGGGGGGAACCTATGTTGTATCTTAGGGAAGGCACCCAAAATGTATGGTTTGCGAAAAGACAGCCAGGACTATCAATATACAAGCCTTGTATGCAATCTCCAGAGGCAAGTAATCTGGATTTGCATGCATAATCTGATCTATAATATTAGTACAGCTTCTCTAAAACTATGGATCGATTTCAAATACTTGTCCATTCGTGTCAATGCAATGCATGTTGTTCCAATCCAGAGTTAATGTTGATGAAAAAAGAGACCCAGATTGGTCTAATCATGGTTAAAGCACCAGTAGGAGATTCTGGATTGTAATCCTGCTTTAGCAGGTGTTCTGACCCAGGCTTCCCCAAAAAGCACGAAGCAGATTCCTGGTCCTGACAAAACCCCTTTTATTAAACGACTATGAATTTATCTCATTCACACTCAACAAACGCCTGGTAAACAGTCTTTCAAAGGTGCATTTATGACCACAGACCTTATCTAGCTTGGAAAGCTTCCATGTAAATATTTTCCAAAAGCAGTGCTGTGCAAGGAAAAACTTGAGTCTTGCAAGGCACAGAGTCTCTGAGGTTCACCGACAGATCTTCACACTCCTGAAACGAACGAACGAATTGTTTCCTGCAAAAGCCCACTCCCCTTTCGCTCTTTTATTTCCTATGGGAGGGGCCATTCACCGTCCACCTGTGGCTTTACTCTCAAGTCAACCCTGATTTCTTAGCTGTTCTTTTCTTGTGGCAGCTTTGCACATGCGCACACTGGGAACAGGCTCCAGCTGTTCTTCTGCCCCACTGATGTCCAATTCCGAAGGCAGCTGAGAACTGCCAGATGGCCTTGGCCCCATCTCTGCCTCTGATGCAGAGCCCTCGTCCGAGCCTTCCCCAGCCTCCAGGAGTGGCCCATGTTCCTCCCCAACCTCCTCACTGTTCGACTCTGCTGCCAGCTGTGCTGGCCACTGGCAGGCCACAACCGCAGGATGAAAGCCAGCTGAGTGATCTTGGGCCAGTCACTCTCAGCCCAACCCAACCCACTTCGCAGGGTTAGCAATAGCAATAGCAGTTAGACTTATATACCGCTTCATAGGGCTTTCAGCCCTCTCTAAGCGGTTTACAGAGTCAGCATATCGCCCCCAACAATCTGGGTCCTCATTTTACCCACCTCGGAAGGATGGAAGGATGAGTCAACCCTGAGCCGGTGAGATTTGAACAGCCGAACTGCAGCTAACAGTCAGCTGAAGTAGCCTGCAGTGCTGCACTTTAACCACTGGGTTGTTGTTGTTATTGGGGGAATAAGAGTAGGAGGGTGTGTTGGATATGTTTGCCACCTCGAGTTATTTAAAAATAATAATAAATTCGGGATACAAATAAATAAAATAATAAAATACAATAACAAAATAAAATGTCAAATTGAATTAAAAGAAAATAATAAAATAAAAATGTATTAAAAGCTTACAAGATTAAAGCTTAAAAGATTAAGGCCCATCAAAGTTATGTTTCTTATTAATCCCGTTAGGGATGTATATAGTTTCAAGCCTTTGTCCCATTATCGTGGTCTTGAATTAGGTCTGACTCTGCATACCTCCTCCGGGAGTCCTCCGGGAGTGGGCGGCATACAAGACAAATAAATAATAAATAAATACCTTCCCTTTGACCTAATCTAGCAGGAAGGGACCAATTCAGATCAAGACTTCAAGGAAAAGAAAGGGTTAGGATACTGGTCTGTATTCTAGGAATAAGCATTAGTGCCTAGACACATAAGAGATAGTGTGTGATTCTGAGAACACACATCAATGATCAGACAAGGTTATAGAAGTCTCTGTATAAAAACAGTTTCCTGTTAAACATCTTACTTTAGCAGAAATGTGATTGTGGGTAAGCTAAATCAACTACAAAAGCATATACAGAATTGAATTAGGTTACGATTCTCTTTGAGTGTGATGAAACTACATCTATTCAAGGACTTCTAACCTTCACCTCACATTTTATGAACCCTTAAGCTTGTTTGCCCCAAATGGCAAAACTGAAAACATTGAAATTTGCAAGCCTTTTCTTGGAGTTGATTCTTTCAATGATTTCCAGCAAATGTTTTATGACTCCTTCATCCCCATCTAAAACCGCATTCCCCGATAAGGTTGCTTTACAAAGAGCTGGATTTCCAGAACTTTGTCGCAATTAATCAACTAATGCTAAAACAAGTTCTGGAAAAACACAACCCCATCAAATACAGTGCAAATTAGTTGTCTCCTCCACACACACACACCCCCTACAAGCTCAAGGTGGTATCTGAAGGGGCCTTGAAAGCTGAGGTGTTAACCCCAGGTAACATCCTAATATCACTGAAATGTTTCCCTGCAGACCTCAGAGAAAGTTGCTAAATGTTCAGCGGGAAAACTTAACAACTTAAAACTTAAACTTAAAACTGTGATCTCTAGGCTGGAATACTGCAATGTGCTCTACATGGGGCTGCCCCTGAAGTGCATCCGGCGACTGCAGTTAGTTCAGAATGCGGCCGCGCGAGTGATAGTGGGCGCAGCTCGGTTCGCCCACATAACACCCATACTCCGCGAGCTGCACTGGCTACCTGTTGATCTCCGGGTGCGCTTCAGGGTGCTGTTGACCATCTTTAAAGCCCTTCATGGTAGTGGATCTGAGTACTTGAGAGACCGCCTTCTGCCGATCACCTCCCTCCGACCGATAAGATCGCACAGACTGGGCCTCCTCCGAATCCCATCCGCCAGTCAATGTCGACTGGCGACTACACGGAGGAGAGCCTTTTCTGTTGCAGCTCCGACCCTGTGGAACGATCTCCCCGTCGAGATACGCACCCTCACCACCGTCCAGGCCTTCCGCGCAGCCCTCAAGACCTGGCTATCCCAACAGGCCTGGGGATAAGTCCTTAATTTGCCCCACCCGAGTGTTGAATGTTGAATGCAAGTTGTGTTTTTATTATTTTATTTTGCTCACATATTGTTTATTTTGAATTGCACCCCCTCCCTAATGATTGTAAGCCGCCCTGAGTCCCCTCAGGGAAAAGGGCGGCCTATAAATACTAATAAAATACTAAAAATACTAAAAATACTTAAACTCTTGCCTCAAGCTAAATAAAGTGGCCCATCTCTGCTTAAATTTCCTTCTGCAGGGCAGAAATAAACATGGTATTATCTGAGATGCGATAATGTCTGTAGACATTATTGATGGCACTGCCACGGATATTTCCCCAAATGGTTGGCACACTTGCATCAATATTTCAATGCAACTTTACATTTTACTGAATACAATTTAATGGAATAATGCACAGACGTTAGTAAAAATCTATCTCAGGGATGCAAAATGTAACTTAAAGAACCAGAATTAAAAAAAAGAGAGAGAGGGAAGCACAGAAGTGGTGTTACTTAAGGCCAAGTAGCTTTAGGAATATATTATGATGCTGTTCCTTAGGCAGCTTCCTTCAAAAGGTTTAAACGTACAAAAGTGAATGCGTGTAATAACTAAACTGATTGATTAAGAGATGAAAAGGGTTGCTTTAACAGAATCCCAAAAGAAAACAGCTTGTAATACCTTTGGAGTCTATGCATTACTGGGATTCTCTGAAAGCTTCTCTTATCATCCTCCTCTTAGTCCATGACTCACAAGGAAAGGCATCTGTTTTGTTTAAAAATATAGCTTCTTGATAAGTGTTTTGTTGGTTTTCTTCTTCCCCCCTTTGGTGTCTTGAAGTAAGGCCTGCGTGAATTACTCCCTGCAGTTTTTGTAATTCCCTGCAGTTAAAGTTTACCCCAATTCTTGCATTCTTCTTAGGGATAAGAAAAAGTGACTTGGCCAGGGTTACCTAGTTTCATACTTCGGATAGGACTATAATTCACAGCCTCCTGGTTTCTGGTCTGAAGTCTTAAGTCACAGTGCCAAATTGGGTCTCTGATTAAAACAACCTGTACTTAAATTACAGTTTAAAAACAACTGATGGCAAATACAGGGAAAGATCTATTTATGAATAGATAGTAAGAGCCAAGGTGGCGCAGTGGTTAAATGCAGCACTGCAGGCTACTGCTAGATCAGCAGGTCAGCGGTTCAAATCTCACCGGCTCAGGGTTGACTCAGCCTTCCATCCTTCCGAGGTGGGTAAAATGAGGACCCAGATTGTTGGGGGCAATATGCTGACTCTCTGTAAACCGCTTAGAGAGGCCTGAAAGGCCTATGAAGCGGTATATAAGTCTACTGCTATTGCTATTGCTATTGCTATTATGAATGGACTGTATTTAGTTTGGTGAGTCAAGTATTTTCAGGGTTGAATGGGGATTGTAGATAGCACTATTGTATTAGCCCTTAGACTTACATATTGCTTCACAAGTGCTTCACAGCCCTCTCCATAAAGCCCTCCATGGTAGTGGGTCTGAGTACTTGAGAGACCGCCTTCTGCCGATTACCTCCCTTCGACCCATCAGATCGCACAGATTGGGCCTCCTCCGAGTTCCATTCCGCCAGTCAGTGCTGACTGGCGACTACGCGGAGGAGAGCCTTCTCAGTAGCAGCTCCGACCCTTTGGAACGATCTCCCCATAGAGATTTGCACCCTCACCACCGTCCAGACCTTCCGCGCAGCCCTTAAGATCTGGCTATCCCGTCAGGCCTGGGGATAAGATTTTCATCCACCCCACCCGAATGTTGAATGAATGTTGTGTTTTATTGTTTTATTTTATTCACATATTATTTCATGTTTTGTCGTGCACTCCTTTCCCACGAATTGTAAGCCGCCCTGAGTCCCTTCAGGGAAAAGGGCGGCCTATAAACGACAATAAAATCTCAAAATCTCAAATCTCTAAGCGGTTTACAGAGTCAGTGTATTGCCCCCAACAATCTGGGTTCTCATTTTACTGACCTTGGAAGGCTGGAAAGCTGAGTCAACCTCAACCTAGATATTGGAGTTTGAATATTCTTTGGATAATATAATTAAGTTAGAGTTATCATATCCAACATTTCTATTCCTATATGGAACGATGTACTTCTTCTATGTGATTATGTTGTATTGCCAGTGCAAGTGATCAGTGTATAGACAAAAAAATGATTTTTCCAGACGATTGAACCAGGGGTGGGATTCAAATAATTTAACAACCGGTTCTCTGCCCTAACCGTCTCCTGCCACATATCTCCCAGGATGGGCCTTCTCCGGGTGCCATCAACTAGTCAATGTCGTCTGGCGGCTCCTCGGGGGAGGGCCTTCTCTGTAGCTGCTCCGGCCCTATGGAACGATCTACCCCCTGAGATCCGGACCCTCCTCACTCTCTCGGCCTTCCGAAAGTCTACTAAGACCTGGCTTTTCCGGCAGGCCTGGGGCTGTTGACCCTTGACTGAGTTCCAGCCCCACTAAGGTTGAGTGCATGTTGTATTCTTTTAACTTGCTCTGTCTTTGTACTTTAATTTTTTTTTAGTATTTTTAAAATTGTTTTTATGTAAGCCGCCCGGAGTCCTTCGGGATTGGGCAGCATACAAATTCATTAAATCTTGAATCTTGAATCTAATGACCAGCTGGATAGGGCGGGGCTCAGTGTCCATGTGACTGGGTGGGCGTGGCCAACTCAACATCACTCACATCGATGGGCGCTTCGCTTTAGCTGTTACAATGTAATCAGGATTAACCGGAGAGGCAGTTTCTGTAAGGAGGGCAATAAAGGTTAGGCTAGAAACAACGCCAGAATGTTTCCTTCCTGCCTTCCTTACAGGATTAGCCCTGTAAAGTGGTGAAAAACGAAAGGAGGTTTCTTCCAAAAACCGGTTCTCTGAACTGCATAGAAAGTTAAAAAACGGTTCTCCCGAATAGTTGCGAACTGGCTGAATCCCACCACTGGATTGAACCCAACTACTAAAAGACCACATCACAGTGGCTCTTTGATTAAAATAGTCTAGGTTAAAACTACAGTTTTCAGTGGTCACTCCTTGATTGAGTCTGGCACTGCGAATTGAGCAATACAATTCATGATACTTGGCCAAGAGCCAAGGTGGCGCAGTGGTTAAAAGCAGCACTGCAGGCTACTGCTAGATCAGCAGGTCAGCGGTTCAAATCTCACCGGCTCAGGGTTGACTCAGCCTTCCATCCTTCCGAGGTGGGTAAAATGAGGACCCAGATTGTTGGGGGCAATATGCTGACTCTCTGTAAACCGCTTAGAGAGGCCGGAAAGGCCTATAAAGCGGTATATAAGTCTACTGCTATTGCTATTATACTAAAAATATAACAGCCAGGGTGGTGTACAGTAGGATTTGGAAGAAGGGAGACCCATGCTCCAATCTACCCTCAGCCATGGAAATCCTGGCGCTATGGAGAGGATAGGTTAGAACACGGGTGTCAAACTGGATTTCTTCTAGGACTGGATCAGCATTGCAGTTCTCCTCTGCGGGCTGGCCAAGGGGGAGGGGGAGATGGGACGGCTGCCTCCTGCACCACCCTGCCATCCAAAATGGGGCACAGAGGGCCTCATGTGGCCCCCCGCTCCCCATTTTGGGCCTGGGCGGCCTCCTGTATCACCCTGCCATCCAACATAAGACACAGGTGGCCTCATATGGCCCCCCGCTCCCCATTTTGAGCCTGAATGGCCTCCTGTACCACCCTGCCATCCAAAATAAGGCACAAAGGGCTTCATGTGGCCCCCATGCCTCATTTTGGGCCTGGGCGGCCTCCTGCAGCACCCTGCCAGCCAAAACGTGGGGTGGGGGATGTGTGAAGGCCCACAGTGCCCTTTTTGGCTGCCAGGGGCACCACAGGTCAGTCATTTGCTATTTCCAGGCTGGCTCTGTGGCTTCCAGGTTTAAGCACCCCACGGGCTGTTTAAGACCATTTTCCACACTTATGACTGTTGCAGCATCCCCATGTCCACGTGATTTACATTCAGACACTTGGCAACTGACTCACATTTATGATGGTTGCAATGCCCTGCCGTCATGGGTTCCTCTGTTGCGACCTTCTGGCAAGCAAAGTCATGGGGAAGCCAGATTCACTCTACAATTGGACCTGGGTACTTGAGAGACCGCCTGCTGCCAATTACCTCCCAAAGACCCGTCAGATCCCACAGGGTCGGCCTCCTCCGGGTTCCGTCCACCAGCCAATGCCATCTGGCTACCACCCGGGGGAGGGCCTTCTCTGTGGAAGCTCCGGCCCTTTGGAATGAACTCCCCGTGGAGATTCGGACCCTCACCTCTCTCCAGGCCTTCCGGAAAGCCGTCAAAACCTGGCTGTGCCGGCAGGCCTGGGGTTGATGAGTTCCCCTCCCCTCTTGACTTGTATGGCTATGTGATTCTCGTGTATTTTAATTATGTGTATTGTGTTTATGTCCCCTTTCCCCCCCTGAGTTGTTCGCCGCCCTGAGTCCCTCCCGGAGAAGGGTGGCATACAAATAAACTAAATCCTAAAAAAGAAAAATCCTAAAAAAAAAAATTGGTTAACCAACTTAATGATTGCAGTGATTCACTTAACAAATGTGGCAAGAAAAGTTTTAAATTTGGCAAAACTCATTTAACAAAAGTCTCACATAGCAACATAAATTTTGGGCTCAACTGTGGTCGTAAGGTGAGGACTACCTACAACTTTGAGGGTTGCAGAAAAGAACTACGATGACAGAAATTCCATGGGTGTTTTTACAGAAATCTCTCCAGGGCTGTTTGGGACAGAAATCACAACGGTGCCTCTCACAAATATTATTTTTCTCATATCCCAGGTTCACAGCGAGTCTGGAGCACACTATAACACTGAAAATTGAATACACATCTCATTCTTCATTCATGCTCACAAATTGCTCGTTGATTGTCAATTTTGTTTAGGAATGTTTGCACATATTAATTGGAAGTTATCTAATAATTACAGATTATCTTCTAGTGAGCTTAATGTGGGAAAGAGAGTTTGCGGCAAAATTCAGAAATCAAGACTAAAAAAGCCTTATTGGAGAAACAATAGACTTGGGTAATAAGAATTAAGAGAACGTTCTATTGATATAAAAAGGCAATTTCAGTTTAGGAATGCAGAAGTTCAGCTAAAATTTCCATGATGAAAATTGCAAATAGGAGCTTTAAAGGACTAAGGCAATCAAAGTAGGATTTGCTAGGGAATTTGCTAGTATTGCAGAAGATTTTTCACAGGAAATACTATTGCTGGTAGACCTTCAAAAGAAAGGCCGGATACATCAAATAGATCTAAATCTGTGTGAGTCACTCAACATGGCTATGGTACTTCAAAGTTCACACCCATAAATATATAGAAACATCAAAATTAACTTGATATCACAACAGCCTAATTCAAGGGATATCTGGCTTTAGAAAAATACTGTATGCTTTAGCTCTTTCGATGGAATGAATAGATTCATTAATGCATTTTTTTGGTGGAGTTGAGATGCCTTCAATCCTTAAAGGTAAAGGTTCCCCTTGCACATATGTGCTAGTCGTTCCCGATCCTAGGGGGCGGTGCTCATCTCTGTTTCAAAGCCAAAGAGCCAGCGCTGTCCGAAGACGTCTCCGTGGTCATGTGGCCGGCATGACTAAATGCTGAAGGCACCCAGAACACTGTTATCTTCCCACCAATGGTAGTTCCTATTTTTTCTACTTGCATTTTTACATGCTTTCGAACTGCTAGGTTTGCAGAAGCTGGAACAAGTAATGGGAGGTCACTCCATTACGCGGCGCTAGGGATTCAAACCGCTGAACTGTCAACCTTTCTGATCGACAAGCTCAGTGTCATAGCCACTGAGCCACCGTGCCCTTCTACGTCAAGGCTGTTGTGATATCAAGTTAATTATCAGGCTTTAGAAAAATACTGTATGCTTTAGCTATATTGGCAGAATGAATAGATTCACTAAGAGCCAAGGTGGCGCAGTGGTTAGAGTGCAGTACTGCAGGCTACTTCAGCTGACTGCAGTTCTGCAGTTCGGCTGTTCAAATCTCACCGGCTCAGGGTTGACTCAGCTTTCCATCCTTCCGAGGTGGGTGAAATGAGGACCCGGATTGTTGGGGGCAATATGCTGACTCTGTAAACCGCTTAGAGAGGGCTGAAAGCCCTATGAAGCGGTATATAAGTCTAACTGCTATTGCTATGTATTTTTTGGGTGGAGTTGAGATGCCTTCGATCCTTACAACTCCATGAACAATTCCCTGCATTTTTCTTCTCAATGGTTTCCCTTTCCCTTCTTTCTAGGGCTGACGGAGAGTGACTGGCCCAAACTCACCCAGTTGATTTTTTAGGCTTTTCAGACAGGACTTGAACTTGTGGTTTTCTGATTCTTAACCCGGTGCTTTGGGCCACTATACCAAACTGACCCTCTCTCTAAGAAGTCTAGTACTTTTAATTAAGGAGAACTTGCTTTAAACTTATGGAAAATAAAAAACTTCTGTTCGTGCACTGATCACTCACTTATATAACCACTGTCAGCTTCTGCTTTGCTGTTGCTTCAGCTGCCATGAAACGGGGAGGGAGGGCATGGTATTTGGGTGGGGTTACTCGATGTGCTGGAGGAATGTTCTGGAGTTCACTGGATGGTCAGACTACGCATGCGTGGGTGTTTCCCGCCTGGACTAACGGCACCGACATTCCATCTTCGTGATGCCTTTTGAAGTTATCTCACACCTGACACTTGAAGGACTTATGATTGGCCTAGGCCTATGATGCCAGGGGGTGTGGAATGGGCTATTCTATATATCAACTGCTTTCGCGCCTAATTAATCAGACTTCGCTATGCAACTGCTCTTTAACCATTTTTAATTAGTAAAAGTACATTTGATTTTCCACGTATGGAGTCTCATGGTCTTTCTTTCCTAATTATTAAATGGAGAGGTGCTGCGTGACCCGTCAAAAGCGTGGAGGACAAAATCGCGCTCGACACAAGCGCGCATGTGACGTCATCACAGCGCGACAAAAAAAAAAAATCGAAATAAAATTAAAACTAAAGCAAGCCGATTCACATAAAGGTAAGGGTTAGGTTTAGGGTTAGGGTTAGGTTAAGGGTTAGGGTTAGGTTTAGAGCGTTAGCGTTAGGTTTAGCGTTAGGTTAAGGGTTAGCGTTAGGTTTAGCGTTACGTTAACGGTTAGGTTTAGGGTTAGATTTAGGGTTAGGTTAAGGGTTAGGTTTAGGGTTAGGGTTAGGGTTAGGGTTAGGGTTAGGTTTGGGGGGGTTAGGGTAAGGTTTTAGCTTTATTTTTACATTTTTCGATCACAGCGCGATGTTTTCGTCGCGCTGTGATGACGTCAAATTTTAGGTTTTTAGGTTTTGGTTTTATTAGCTTTTGTAGGCCGCCCTTTTCCCTGAGGGGACTCAGGGCGGCTCACAGAAAACCAGGGAGAGGGGAATACAACATTAAGACAACAACATATAATAAAATAATAGGCAACATCCATTCATCATTCGGGAGGGGGTAACGATTCTTATCCCCAGGCCTGACGGGCGAGCCAGTTCTTCAAGGCAGTGCGGAAGGCCTGGACGGTGGAGAGGGTACGAATCTCCACGGGGAGCTCGTTCCAAAGGGTCGGGGCTACTGCTGAGAAGGCCCTCCTCCTTGTGGTTGCCAGCCGACACTGGCTGGCCGATGGAATGCGGAGGAGGCCTAATCTATGGGATCTTATAGGTCGTAGGGAGGTAATTGGCAGAAGGCGGTCTCTCAAGTATCCAGATCCACTGCCATGTAGGGCTTTATGGGTGATTAATAGCACCTTGAAGCGCATCCGGAGATCGACAGGTAGCCAGCGCAGCTCGCGGAGGATAGGTGTTATGCGGGTGAATCGGGGTGCACCCGCTATCACTCGCGCGGCTGCGTTCTGCACTAGCTGAAGTCGCCGGATGCTCCTCAAGGGCAGCCCCATGTAGAGCACATTGCAGTATTCCAGCCTAGAGATCACAAGGGCCCGAGTGACTGTTGTGAGGGCCTCCCGGTTCAGGTAGGGTCGCAACTGGCGCACCAGGCGTACCTGGGCGAATGCCCCCCTGGTCACAGCCGTTAAATGGTGGTCGAATGACAGCTGTGGATCCAGGAGGACTCCCAAGTTGCGGACCCTCTCTGAGGGGTGTAGAATTTGACCCCCCAGCCTGAGTGTTGGTATATTGGCCAAATCTTTGGGAGGGAAACACAACAGCCACTCGGTCTTTTCTGGGTTGAGCACAAGCTTGTTAACCCTCATCCAGTCCATAACGGCTTCAAGACCCCGGCCCATCACGTCAACCGCTTCATTGATTTGGCACGGGGCGGACAGATACAGTTGAGTATCGTCCGCATATTGATGGTATCTGATCCCGTGCCTGCGGATGATCTCTCCCAGCGGTTTCATGTAGATGTTAAATAGTAGGGGGGATAAGACCGAGCCCTGCGGCACCCCATAATTTAGGGGCCTTGGGGACGATCTCTCCCCACCCACTAACACCGACTGCGACCTGTCCGAGAGGTAGGAGGAGAACCACCGTAGCACGGTGCCTCCCACTCCCACCTCCCGCAGTCGTCGCAGAAGGATACCATGGTCGATGGTATCGAAAGCCGCTGAGAGGTCAAGGAGGACCAGGATGGAGGAGTGTCCTTCATCTCTGGCTCTCCAAAGATCATCCATCAATGTGACCAAAGCGGTTTCTGTGCTGTAACCGGGTCTGAAGCCTGACTGGAAGGGGTCTAGATAGTTTGCTTCCTCCAAGGACCGTTGGAGCTGGAAGGCCACCACCTTCTCAACAACCTTCCCCAAGAAGGGAAGGTTGGAGACCGGATGATAACTGTTGAGGACAGCTGGATCCAAGGATGGTTTCTTCAGGAGGGGTCTCACCACCGCCGCTTTCAGTGCGGCGGGGAAGTTCCCCTCCCGAAGGGAGGCGGTTACAACCGCCTGGATCCAGCCTCGTGTCACCTCACTGCAGTTAACCACCAGCCATGAGGGACACGGATCCAGAACACAGGTGGAGGAACTTACAGCTCTCATGGCCTTGTCCACATCCCCGGGGGTAACGTCCTGAAACTCAACCCAGAGTTGTTCTCCTTCATCCCCCTGTGCCTCGGCTGGAACTGCAAGTGTGGAGTCCAAGTCCGACCGAAACCGAGCAATTTTGTCCGCTAAGAATTGGGCATATTCTTCAGCTCTGCCCTGCAGGGGTTCCCCCGTCTCCCTTTTGTTCAGTAGGGAGCGGGTTATCCTGAACAGGGCGGCTGGGCGGGACTCAGCGGATGCGACCAGGGTGGCTATGTGCGATCTTTTTGCTGCCCTGAGTGCCCTAGTATATTCCCTGGTGCAGGTGGTTACCATTGCTCGGTTCGATGCGCGCTTTCGTCGAGCGCGATTTTGTCCTCTGCGATTTTGTGGTGGAACCGAGGTGCTGACAACCACAGTACACAGTACACTGTTAACAACATGCTTTTACATGGAGGAAGCAGAGTCCTCCATATGATGAGAAAAAGTATTGTTGGACAACTGAGGAAAATCTACTGGCTGTAAGAGAAGGCGGGTGTGTTTCCTTTTTGACAGGAAAAAATCTTCGTAATGTATATCTTTTTCACACTGCAGAGCCTGAATTATAATTACCCCATTTGTAGTTTAACAACCAAGTGCCATAACAAAAACTAACAAACAAAAAACAACTACTGCTTTATAAACCTTAGTAAGACCACTCCTGGAATTCTACATCTAGTTTTTGTCACCACAGTACAAAAAATATGTTTGGGAAAAGTGCAGAGAACAACAACTAAGATATTTACAGGGCTGGATTTGAGACATTTTTTTGAGACATTTTATTAAGACTTATAGGCCGCCCTTCTCCCTGAGGGGACTCAGGGCGGCTTACAATCACAAGGGAAGGGTGTGCAGTAACAAGAGACAAACAATAAGTGACCAAAAATAAAATGGTAAACCACAACATGCATTCAACAGTCAACACTCGGGCGGGTAAATTGGAAACCTATCCCCAGGCCTGCTGGGAGAGCCAGGTCTTGAGGGCTGTGCAGAAGGTCTGGATGGTGGTGAGGGTACGAATCTCAATGGGGAGATCGTTCCACAGGGTCGGAGCTGCAACAGAAAAGGCTCTCCTCCGTGTAGTCGCCAGTCGACATTGACTGGCGGATGGGATCCGGAGGAGGCCCAGCCTGTGCGATCTAATCGGTCGGAGGGAGGTAATCGGCAGAAGGCGGTCTCTCATAATAAATGATATGAAGAACGGTTGTATAGCTATTCTAGAGAAAAGAAGGGCTGGAGTGACATGATAGCAATATTCCAGTATTTAAGGGGCTGCCACAAAGAAGAGGGGGTCAACTTATTTTCCAAAGCACCAGAGGGCAGGACAAGAAACAATGGTTGGAAACTAATCTAGGAGAGAAGCATCCTGGAATTGAGGATAAACTTCCTAACAGCGAGAACAATTAATCAGTGGAACAGCTTGCCTTCAGAAGGTGTGGGTGGTCCATCACTGGAGGTTTTAAAGAAGAGACTGGACAGCCCTTTGTCTGAAATGGTATAGAGTCTTATGCATGAACAGGAGGGTTAGATTAGAAGACCTCCAAAGTTATAGTTATAGTTTATTAAACTTTGTATGCCACCCTATTCCCGGAGCGACTCAGGGCGGCTAACAAACCAAATAGGGAAGGGGGCAATAAACAGAAAACAAACAAGACAAAACAAAATACAAAAAACAGATTAAAAAACTCCTCAACAGCCGCACCAATTCGAGTGGGGCTGGGAACTCATCAGCCCCAGGCCTGCCGGAACAGCCAGGTCTTAACGGCTTTGCGGAAAGCCGGAAGGGTGGTGAGGGTCCGAATCTCCACGGGGAGATCGTTCCAGAGGGCCGGAGCAGCCACAGAGAAGGCCCTCCCCCGGGGGGGTCGACAGTCGACACTGGCTAGCTGATGGAATCCGGAGGAGGCCTAATCTGTGGGATCTAATTGGTCATAGGGAGGTAATTGGCAGGAGGCAGTCTCTCAAGTACCCAGGTCCGATACCATGTAGGGCTTTAAAAGTAACGACTAGCACCTAGTCCCTTCCAACTCTATTCTGAATTGAAATTGAAATCATCTGTGGCTCAACAATCTTACCTAGGCAGTATCTGAGAGCAAATCTCCTTGGTCCAGAAAGAAAATGACAATAGAGTCGACAAATGTGGTAGGAAAGGCATATTGCAATTTAAAACTAAAATCTTGAATTGCTTCACTGTATATCTCAGAAAAATCCAAATCCCGTGAGGTTAAATTTAGCTGAGAAATAATGACCAGATCAGCCTCCTTGCTCATTCAATGCCTCCAAATTGCATCGTTTTCTTGAAGATGGCCTCATATTTTTTTTCCTAATCCTACGGCTAGAATAAAGATCCAGAGGAGCATAACTGTGTGAGGCTTGAGGAATTTATATGTAAGAAGTATATAGCACCTTCCTTTCTAGCTCTTTTTATTGAGATTGTTGTAAGAAGGAGAGAAGAAAGGAGGGAAGGAAGGAGGGAATGTAGGAGAGAAGGAAGGAGGAAAGGAAGGGGGAAAGGAAGGAGAGAAGGAGAAAAGAAAGGAGGGAAGGAAGGAAGGAAGGAGGGAAGGAAGGAGGGAAGGAGAGAAGGAGGGAAGGGGAAGGAGGGAGGGAAGGAAGGAGGGAATGTAGGAGAGAAGGAAGGAGGAAAGGAAGGGGGAAAGGAAGGAGAGAAGGAGAAAAGAAAGGAGGGAAGGAAGGAAGGAGGGAAGGAGGGAAGGAGGGAAGGAGAGAAGGAGGGAAGGGGAAGGAGGGAGGGAAGGAAGGAGGGAAGGAAGGAGGGAATGTAGGAGAGAAGGAAGGAGGAAAGGAAGGGGGAAAGGAAGGAGAGAAGGAGAAAAGAAAGGAGGGAAGGAAGGAAGGAGGGAAGGAGGGAAGGAGGGAAGGAGAGAAGGAGGGAAGGGGAAGGAGGGAGGGAAGGAAGGAGGGAAGGAAGGAGGGAATGTAGGAGAGAAGGAAGGAGGAAAGGAAGGGGGAAAGGAAGGAGAGAAGGAGAAAAGAAAGGAGGGAAGGAAGGAAGGAGGGAAGGAGGGAAGGAGGGAAGGAGAGAAGGAGGGAAGGGGAAGGAGGGAGGGAAGGAAGGAGGGAAGGAAGGAGGGAATGTAGGAGAGAAGGAAGGAGGAAAGGAAGGGGGAAAGGAAGGAGAGAAGGAGAAAAGAAAGGAGGGAAGGAAGGAAGGAGGGAAGGAGGGAAGGAGGGAAGGAGAGAAGGAGGGAAGGAAGGAGGGAATGTAGGAGAGAAGGAAGGAGGAAAGGAAGGGGGAAAGGAAGGAGAGGAGAAAAGAAAGGAGGGAAGGAAGGAAGGAGGGAGGGAAGGAAGGAGGGAAGGAGAGAAGGAGGGAAGGGGAAGGAGGGAGGGAAGGAAGGAGGGAAGGAAGGAGGGAATGTAGGAGAGAAGGAAGGAGGAAAGGAAGGGGGAAAGGAAGGAGAGAAGGAGAAAAGAAAGGAGGGAAGGAAGGAAGGAAGGAAGGAGAGAAGGAGGGAAGGGGAAGGAGGGAGGGAAGGAAGGAGGGAAGGAAGGAGGGAATGTAGGAGAGAAGGAAGGAGGAAAGGAAGGGGGAAAGGAAGGAGAGAAGGAGAAAAGAAAGGAGGGAAGGAGGGAAGGAGGGAAGGAGGGAAGGAGGGAAGGAGAGAAGGAGGGAAGGGGAAGGAGGGAGGGAAGGAAGGAGGGAAGGAAGGGGAGTAGGAGAGAAGAAACGAGGGAAGGAAAGAAGGAGGGAGGGAAGAAGAAGTAGGACGGTTGTAAGATAAGATGGATCTATGGGATGTTAAAAAAGCAATCTTCAAGTATATTGTCAACAGTAGGGAAAAATTGTTATAAATACATATTATTAATAACAGTTATGAGATCATATAATTGTGAATGTATATATGAAATTGATTTTAAAAAAAAGAATATCAAATGACTGTTTAATTTTGTCATACTGTTTCCCCCCCTCCTTCCTTCATGTCAATATCTTATCTGGAATCTCTCCAAAAGAAGTTCTATGATGGACTACTGTAATATCACTAAGGATTGCTAAATGTTACTAATCAGGAAAGTGATGATAGAAAAGGTCTTTTTTTTTAAAATTATTACATGGAGGAGGGTTTGCTAAGGCTTGTAACATCTAGACCGGAGATCAGGCTTGGGGACTCTATAGAAAAGCATTTGAGTGCCCTGAATTGCTTCCTATAGACATTCACTTCCTAAGTTTATGTAAAAAAATTCAACGCTGATATTCACGCTGCTTTCAGCTCATCTCTGCCCAAGACATGGTTTAGATCTTTGAACCATAAATGTTGTCTTTGTGCTTAGAAGGCAGAGAGAGAGACAGAGAAGTGATGCTTCCTTCAAACATTATTAAGCCAAGAATAAAGAAATGAAGCTTGTGGTGATAGATGTGGTTTATGACATAAGCAGGCTGTTGTCTCCATGGGTATTAGAATAGACAAACAGCCTCGAGCAGAGACATGCTAGCCTTGTGTGGCTAGATGTTGACAAGGAAGCAGAAAGTGCAAGCGTCTGTGTGTGTTTTTCATTAGCGTGAAAGATGCTTGGCGACAATTTCACTGTAGATAAGAGACTGGTGGCCATCTATCACCTTAGAAACTGTCACTCTTCCTCTACATTTATATGGCAGTGAAAGGACTGATAGCAGCAATAGCAATAGCAGTTAGACTTATATACCGCTTCATAGGGCTTTCAGCCCTCTCTAAGCGGTTTACAGAGTCAGCATATCGCCCCCAACAACAATCCGGGTCCTCATTTCACCCACCTCGGAAGGATGGAAGGCTGAGTCAACCCTGAGCCGGTGAGATTTGAACAGCCGAACTGCAGAACTGCAGTCAGCTGAAGTAGCCTGCAGTGCTGCATTTAACCACTGCGCCACCTCAGCTCATGCTCGTGCAGTGGTCTAGAATACAAGTTACACCCACGTCACAGACCTATCCTCCGCGAGCTGCACTGGCTACCCATTAGTCTCCGAATCCGCTTCAAGGTGCTGGTCGCTACCTATAAAGCCCTACATGGCATCGGACCTGGGTACCTGAGAGACCGCCTCCTGCCGATTACCTCTCTCAGACCAATTAGATCACACAGGTTGGGTCTCCTCCGGATTCCATCTGCCAGCCAATGTCGGCTGGCGACTCCCCGGAGGAGAGCCTTCTCTGTTGCACCTCCGGCCCTCTGGAACAAGCTCCCTGTTGAGATCCGGACCCTTACTACCCTCCCGGCCTTCCGCAAAGCCACCAAGTCTTGGCTGCTCCAGCAGGCTGGGAGGAGCTGAGAAGCATCTACCTCCACTGAAATTGTGAATGTTGGTTTTTGTTTTTAATATGTTGTCTTTGTCTCGTCCCCCCCTTTCCCTTGTCTTTTGTGAGCCACCCAGAGTCCTCC